>NC_142873.1:126504090-126807121 GCF_051225735.1 Oryctolagus cuniculus
CCTGTGCACTGCCTAGTCCCAGCCCTGTGCCCTGTGCCTGTGCAGTGCTTGGTCCCAGCCCTGTGCCCTGTGCCTGTGAAGTGTATCTTCCCCCAGTCCTATGCCCTGTGCCTGTGCAGTGTCTCTTCCCCCAGTCCTGTGCCCTGTGCCTGTGCAGTGTCTGTTCCCCCAGTCCTGTGCCCTGTGCCTGTGCAGTGTCTGGTCCCAGCCCTGTGCCTGTGCAGTGTGTTGTGCCAGCCCTGTGCCCTGTGCAGTGTCATGTCCCAGCCCTGTGTCCTGTGCAGTGTCTTGTCCCAGCCCTGTGCCCTGTGCCTCTGCAGTGTCTTGTCCCAACCCTGTGCCCTGTGCAGTGTCATGTCCCAGACCTGTGCCCCATGCAGTGCCTAGTCCCAGCCCTGTGCCCTGTGCAGTACCTGGTCCCAGCCCTGTGCCTGTGCAGTGTCTTGTCCCAACCCTGTGCCCTGTGCAGTGTCACAGTGTCATGTCCCAGCCCTGTGCCCCATGCAGTGCCTGGTCCCAACCTTGTGTCCTGTGCCTGTGAGGTGCCTGGTACCAACCCTGTGCCTGTGCCTGGGCAGTGCCTGGTCTCAGCCCTGTGCCCTGTGCCTGTGCAGTGTCTGGTACCAGCCCTGTGCCTGTGCAGTGTCTCTTCCCCCAGTCCTGTGCCCTGTGCCTGTGCAGTGTCTGTTCCCCCAGTCCTGTGCCTTGTGCCTGTGCAGTGTCTGGTCCCAGCCCTGTGCCTGTGCAGTGTGTTGTGCCAGCCCTGTGCCCTGTGCAGTGTCATGTCCCAGCCCTGTGCCCTGTGCAGTGTCTTGTACCAGCCCTGTGTCCTGTGTCTATGCAGTGTCATGTCCCAGTCCTATGCCTGTGCAGTGTCTAGTCCAAACCCTGTGCCTGTGCCTGTGCCTGTGCCTGTGCCTGTGCCTGTGCCTGTGCAGTGTCTGGTCCCAGCCCTGTGCCCCATGACTGTGTAGTGCTTGGTCCCAGCCCTGTGCCCTGTGCCTGTGCAGTGTCTGGTCCCAGCCCTGTGCCCTGTGCCTGTGCAGTGTCTGTTCCCAGCCCTGTGCCCTGTGCCTGTGCAGTGTCTGTTCCCAGCCCTGTGCCCTGTGCCTCTGCATGCCTGGCCCTAGCCCTGTGCCTGTGCAGTGCCTCGTCCCAGCCCTGTGCCCTGTGCCTTTGCAGTGTCTGGTCCCAGCACTGTTCCCTGTGCCTGTGCAGTGCCTGGTCCCAGCCCTGTGCCCTGTGTAGTGCCTGGTCCCAACCCTGTGCCCTGTGCCTGTGTAGTGTCTTGTCCCAGCCCTGTGCCCTGTGCCTTTGCAGTGTCTGGTCCCAGCACTGTTCCCTGTGCCTGTGCTGTGCCTGGTCCCAGCCATGCTCCTGTGCAGTGCCTGGTCCCAGCCCTGTGCCCTGTGTAGTGCCTGGTCCCAACCCTGTGCCCTGTGCCTGTGTAGTGTCTTGTCCCAGCCCTGTGCCCTGTGCCTGTGCAGGGCCTTGTCCAATCCAATGCCTGTGTAGTGTCTAGTCCAAACGCTGTGCCTGTGCCTGGGCAGTGCCTGGTCCCAGCCCTGTGTGCTGTGCCTATACAGTGCTTGGTCCAAGCCTTGTGCCTGTGCGGTGTCTGTTCCCAGCCCTGTGCCCTGTGCCTGTGCAGTGCCTGGTCCCAGCCCTGTTCCCTGTGCCTGTGCAGTGCCTGGTCCCAGCCCTGTGCCCTGTGTAGTGCCTGGTCCCAACCCTGTGCCCTGTGCCTGTGTAGTGTCTTGTCCCAGCCCTGTGCCCTGTGCCTTTGCAGTGTCTGGTCCCAGCACTGTTCCCTGTGCCTGTGCTGTGCCTGGTCCCAGCCATGCTCCTGTGCAGTGCCTGGTCCCAGCCCTGTGCCCTGTGTAGTGCCTGGTCCCAACCCTGTGCCCTGTGCCTGTGTAGTGTCTTGTCCCAGCCCTGTGCCCTGTGCCTGTGCAGGGCCTTGTCCAATCCAATGCCTGTGTAGTGTCTAGTCCAAACGCTGTGCCTGTGCCTGGGCAGTGCCTGGTCCCAGCCCTGTGTGCTGTGCCTATACAGTGCTTGGTCCAAGCCTTGTGCCTGTGCGGTGTCTGTTCCCAGCCCTGTGCCCTGTGCCTGTGCAGTGCCTGGTCCCAGCCCTGTTCCCTGTGCCTGTGCAGTGCCTTTTCCCAGCCCTGTGCGCTGTGCCTGTGCAGTGCCTTGTCCCAGCCCTGTGCCCTGTGCCTGTGCAGTGCCTTTTCCCAGCCCTGTTCCCTGTGCCTGTGCAGTGTCTGGTCCCAGCCCTGTGCCCTGCGCCTGTGCAGTGCCTGGCCCAGCCCTGTTCCCTGTGCCTGTGCAGTGTTTTGCCCCAGCCCTGTGCCCTGTGCCTGTGCAGTGCCTTTTCTCAGCCCTGTGCCCTGTGCCTGTGCAGTGCCTGGTGCCAGCCCTGTGCCCTGTGCCTGTGCAGTGCCTGGTCCCAGCCCTGTGCCCCGTGCCTGTGTAATGCCTGGTCCTAGCTCTGTGCCTGTGCAGTGCCTGGTCCCAGCCCTGTGTGCTGTGTCTGTACAGTGCTTGGTCCAAGCCTTATGCCTGTGCAGTGTCTGTTCCCAGCACTGTGCCTGGCAGTGCCTGGTCCCAGCCCTGTTCCCTGTGCCTGTGCAGTGCTTGGTCCCAACCCTGTGCCCTGTGTCTATGCAGTGCCTTTTCCCAGCCCTGTGTCCTGTGCCTGTGTAGTGCCTGGTGCCAGCCCTGTGCCCTGTGCCTGTGCAGTGCCTGGTCCCAGCCCTGTGCCCCGTGCCTGTGTAATGCCTGGTCCTAGCTCTGTGCCTGTGCAGTGCCTGGTCCCAGCCCTGTGTGCTGTGTCTGTACAGTGCTTGGTCCAAGCCTTATGCCTGTGCAGTGTCTGTTCCCAGCACTGTGCCTGGCAGTGCCTGGTCCCAGCCCTGTTCCCTGTGCCTGTGCAGTGCTTGGTCCCAACCCTGTGCCCTGTGTCTATGCAGTGCCTTTTCCCAGCCCTGTGTCCTGTGCCTGTGCAGTGTCTGGCCCCAGCCCTGTACCTGTGTAGTGCCTGGTCTCAGCCCTGTGCCCTGTGCCTGTGCAGTGCCTTTTCCCAGCCCTGTGCCCTGTGCCTGTGCACTGCCTGGTCCCAGCCCTGTGCCCTGCTCCTGTGCAGTGCCTTTTCCCAGCCCTGTGTCCTGTGCCTGTGCAGTGTCTGGTCCCAGCCCTGTGCCCTGTGTATTTTCATGGCTCTCCTTTTTCTACCTTGGGGAAAGAATAATATTTATTTTACATAGCTGACCATCAAGGAGACAGGAAATGATCCAATCTTGCTCCCTGATCAGGGTCTGGCGTAAGTTTTTGCGTTATATGGAAAAACTGGCATGAAGAAGCACTGACAAGGCAAGTCCTGGTTGAGGAGGTCTGGAACCAGACCATTTTTGGGAGCATTTAGTAAGATGGGTTCCAGCACCCTCTGGTCACCACAGCCCTCACACCCGAGATTGTTTTTGGGCACAGGACCTGGTCATGCTCTGTTCTCTTTGGCTTCTTGTGTTAGATTTTGCTCCTGCAGGTGTCCAGGTTATATGGCTTGCTGTTTTGGCTTTGTGTTCCCTCTGCACTTCAGCTATTGAGTTTTATGCAATCTTGCATTAAAAAAGAGGAAGTAGAACTAGGACAGGTGTTTCGCTTACTGGCTAAAATCCCCATTCAGCAGTCTGCATCTCCTATTGCAGTGCTTGGGTTTCTTCCTGGCTCCAGTTTCCAATTCTGGCTTCCTGCCAATGCGAGCTCTGGGAAGGAGCAAGCGATGACTGAAGTAGTTGGGTTCCTGCCACTCACAGGGGAGACTTGGATTGAGGTCCTAGCCTGGCCTCAGCCACTGTATGCATCTGAGCAGTGAACCAGTAGGCAGGAGCAGGGACTCAAACCAGCTCTTCTGATATGGGATGCAGACATCCTAAGCTATGCCTTAACCACTGTGTCAAATGCCTTCCCCTGGGGGTGTATTTTTTGATAAAGTTAAGAGAAAAAAAGATAATTCTTTTTTTAAACAAATCATTTTATGTGAGGGGCCGGTGCTGTAGTATGGCAGGTAAATCCTCTATCTGTGGTGCTGGCATCCCATACGGGCACTAGTTCAAGTCCTGGATGCTCCACTTCTGATCCAGCTCTCTGCTATGGTCTGGGAAAGCAATGGAAGATGGTGCAAGTCTTTGGGCCCCTGCACCCGTGTAGAAGACCCGGAAGAAGCTCCTGGCTCCCGGCTTCAGATTGGCCCAGCTCTGGCCATTGTAGCCATTTGGTGAGTGAACCAGCCGATGGAAGGCTTCTCTCTCTCTCTCTCTCTCTCTTTGCCTTTCCCTCTCTGTGTAACTCTTTCAAATTAATAAATGAATCTTTAACAAAAATAATTTTATGTGATTAAAATAAATATTATTTTTGCTCTAAAATGGAATTATTTGGTTGTTCCAGATGAAAATATGTTAACAAAACTTAAAGATTCAAATAAATCATAGCAGGTAATGCCAACTCATAATGAAGTATTTTTGAGAGACAAATCTTAGATTGAATAGCCTTTGTCTTGAGCATTGAGAAACAGTTGTTTTTTCGTACTATTTGTTGAACTCTTAGTATAGAGTTAATCATATGTGTATAAAGTTAATTGAAAATAGATCTTATTAAAAATAAAAGTGAGAATAGGAGAGGTAGGAGGAAGAGGAGTGGGGGGCAGGTATGGTGGGAAGAATCACCACGTTCCTAAAGTTATACTTATGAAATGCATGATGTTTATATCCCTTAAACAAAAGGCTTCTGGGAAAAAAATAAACCCCAGAAATAAATAAAGATTACCACTCAGAAATTTTAAAAAAAGATAAATCTTAGAAAATTTATATGTGATTAGGTCAGCAAATACTGAAAGGAAATTATTTATAAATGCTTTTAAAATGCAACATTAATTATGAGAGATTTTTACTTTGGTTCTGAAATATGTTTCTTTAAAACTTTAGCACCTTCTGAACTTCAAGGCTTTCTGCCTCGTCCCCGTTTTATGGTTCCTTATAATTGCCGACTCTGCCCCTTCTTAGAGCTTGACTTTTCTTCTGACTCTGCTGCAGTCTGCCGCGAAGGCCTTTCCCCAGTGTTACTCACTCATGTGCGCCTGGATTTTCTCAGTACACTTATATCTAAACTGTTCTGTGCAACCAGCAAAACATGACATGCATTTGTTTTTAAGAGCTTTACAGTCACTGCTGATGTTTCTGATCTTTCTTGCTCACATTTTTGTCTAATGCTGTGTGTACTGATAACCTGGAATGCATGCTCTTCCAACGTCTGAGTCCAGGCACCTGGACGTCAGGCACCTGGACGTCAGCATCAAGTTCTAGGTTTTCTTTTCTTTTCTTTTCTTTTCTTTTCTTTTCTTTTCTTTTCTTTTCTTTTCTTTTCTTTTCTTTTCTTTTCTTTTCTTTTCTTTTCTTTTCTTTTCTTTTCTTTTCTTTTCTTTTCTTTTCTTTTCTTTCCTTTCCTTTCCTTTCCTTTCCTTTCCTTTCCTTTCCTTTCTCTTTCTCTTTCTCTTTCTCTTTCTCTTTCTCTTTCTCTTTCTTTCTTTCTTTCTTTCTTTCTTTTTTTCTAGTGGAAAAGTAAAATAGCAAAGTTTATTAGGGAAGGGACATCTGTAAGAACGGATGGGCATCTCTCCAGACAGAACCTGAGGGAGAGTGTCCAGTTACTCGGACTGGGGAGGAGGAATGAGGTTACATGGTTGAGTGGAGAGAATACACCTGAGCAGGCAGGCGGGCAACTCAGCAGAGAGGTAGAGGGCTGAGCGCACAGTCCGGTTGAGGCTGGGGGTTTTTAAGGAGATGGGGTCTTGCTTCCCCACCTCTGCTCCTCTTGGAACAAAGGGCTTTTTGGGTGTAAATAGAAAAACTTCTATCTGAGTTTTCCCTTAAAGGTATCAGACAGGAGGAAGGCTAGCTGGCGCCATCCTGAGTTTAGAGGAGGGGTGAGCAAACCCCCTGGAGAATGGGAATCCAGAGCAGGGCGTTTAAAATGCAGATACTGGGCTGCATCTGGGAGATTGTGGGAGATTTGTCAGGCGGAAGGGGCAGGGACCTCCACCTGGAAGGTTATCAGGTAGGAGGGGGCAGGGCAGGATGCAGAACCACCTGAGCAGCCCTCTGGACCGAGCAGGACAGTCTTTCCTAGGCCACTGTTGCACACCATAAGACAGATGGCAAGAGGAAATACCCAAATCCTCCTTGACACCCACATGCCAGCTTTGAAGAAGCTACAGAAAACAGAACTCCATCCATAATCCCAAAAAAAGAATTTTTGGGTATTTGCCTCTTGAGGGGGGAATGTTAGGTAGAAAGTCAGATATGAGCTTATGTGTGTGTGACAGGCCTAAAGAGAAGACATCTATGTCCAGCATATGCATCTGCATCTCAAAGTCATCCCAATAACATTTCAAGTTCTAGGTTTTCTTAATGGTTTCCTGCAGGGGGAGGTAATCACACAGCAGGAAGCTTTTCTTTACCTTTTAGTATTGGATTAGGAAGAAAAGATTTTTGTTTTGTCAAGTCAATTTCTTGCGTTTTGTGCCACCTTCATTAATTTTTTAATGCTTTGGGAAGTCTGAAACTTAAACGAATTAAGGTTTTTCCATATCTAAGTAACTTCTGTATTTGCTTTCAGAAAATTCTAATTACCACTCTGGTTAAATAAATGACAATTATTTCACGGTAGCTGGTGACTCTCTTTCGGTCAAGTGTTTTCAAACTTTTGGCACCTTTGCCAGGTTTCTTCTCTGTCAAAATTCCAGGTTAAGTCATTTTACATAAGAACTGACTTTGAGATGTTCCAGCTGGGTGATGTATTAGCCAGCTTTTCATTACTTTAACTGAAAAGCCCGAGAGGAGATTTTGGGAAGGAAAAGGTTTATTGTGGCTTTTTTATTTTTTATTTGGAGGCTCACAGTTCAGGATCAGGTGACAGTGGTGGAGCTGGTGGAAGGCAGTGGCCACACGGTGAGCCAGGAAACAGAGAGAAGCCAGGTTTACAGAACCAATCGCCTTTCAAGACTTACCTCCAGAGAGCCAGTCTTCAGTGGTGCAAAGACCTCCCAGGGCCCACCTCCTAACTAGATCAGGCCTCCATCCCAACCCATCAACCATTCACTTTTGTGGGTTTTAAAAATATTTTATTTATTTACTTAGGAGGTAGAGTTACAGACACAGAGAGACAGAGAGAGAAGTCTTCCACCTCCTGGTTCACTCCCTAGTTGGATGCAATGGCTGAGCTGTACCCATCCAAAGTCAGGAGTCAAGAGCTTCCTCTGGGTCCCCCATGCAGGTGCAGGGGCCCAAGGACTTGGGCCATCTTCCACTGCTTTCCCAGGCCATAGCAGAGTGCTGGATTGGAAGAGGAGCAGGAGGGACATGATCTGGCTCCCATATGGGATGCCAGCACCATAGGCAGAGGCTTAGCCCACTAAGCAACAGCTCTGGCCCCTTGCTTTCATCAATTAACTGTTCATGTAAGAATTTGGGTTTCAGGCCGGCGCCGCGGCTCAGTAGGCTAATCCTCCGCCTAGCGGCGCCGGCACACCGGGTTCTAGTCCCGGTCAGGGCACCGGATTCTATCCCAGTTGCCCCTCTTCCAGGCCAGCTCTCTGCTGTGGCCAGGGAGTGCAGTGGAGGATGGCCCAGGTGCTTGGGCCCTGCACCCCATGGGAGACCAGGAAAAGCACCTGGCTCCTGGCTCCTGCCATCGGATCAGCGCGGTGCGCCGGCCGCAGCGCGCCGGCCGCGGCGGCCATTGGAGGGTGAACCAACGGCAAAGGAAGACCTTTCTCTCTGTCTCTCTCTCTCACTGTCCACTCTGCCTGTCAAAAAATAAAAAAAAAAAAATTAAAAAAAAAAAAAAAAAAAAAGAATTTGGGTTTCGACATCAGCTTCAGTTTGGGCAGCCAAGTCCTGTTCAGTCCATAATAGACTCCCTGGGAGCTTCAAAGAATATATTTGTTGTCTTGTGGAGATAATAGACTAATGAGACATGTTTGTTATATTGGATTGTATAGGAGGTACTGTCAAATAGTAATGCTAAATCTTTCGTTTATATTTATATGGATATGTTTTTGATGTGAATATTTTAAGTACTACATAGAATTGAGATGAGTCAGATGGTCCTGGTGTGATATTGTCAGTAACTGTTGTTATCTTAAAGCCCCGTAAGCAATGAAAATATCTGAATTTCCTTGCAAATTGCTGGAATCTCATCAGAATTTCAACCATACCTATTCCGAGTCTTCCATTATTCATAGCTATGATTCTTCTTTAAAAGCATTTTCATCCAGACTGATAAAAAAGGCTCTAAAAAACACTTTTGAAAAGTAATTTTCGATAACTATAAGACAAATGGTCTAAATAAAATTTTCTTGTGTACTATTTACAGATTTCCATGCTGGGTAAGAGAATGTCAAGTATCATATGAAGTCAGCATTTCTCTTTTGTTTTTTTTCTACTAGAGGGTGTAGCTCTAGTAGAGTTTTGTTGTTGTTGTTATTTTTTAATGAGAAGGTATTATCAGGGAACCACATGAAAGAATTCCTTCATAACTCCTCAGCATTGTTTAATCTTATTTAGGTTGACACCAGTGACTCCATCTTGATCTTTATTCCCTCCTGGCATATTGTGACATGGTGTTCTAAGCCACAGCCTGTGACATTGGCAACCCATGTGATTGCTGGTTCGAGTCCCAGCTGCTCCACTTCCAATCTAGCTCCCTGCCAATGCACCTGGGAAAGCAGAAGAAGATGGCTCAAGTGATTGGACCCCTGCCACTTACATGGGAGACTCAGATGGAGTTCCTGGCTCCTGGCTTCCTTCTACTCCAGCCCCAATGATTTCAAGCATTTGGGGAGTGGACCAGTGGGTGGAAGATCTCTCACTCCTTTCCCTCCTCCCCCCATGTGTGTGTGTGTGTGTCTCTTGCCCTGCATTACTATGCCTTTCAAATAAATACACAATCTTTTTAAAAACATCTTCTGAGCACACTGTCAATCAACCATTCTGTAGCCGGGTTCCATTTGCTCCTTGCTTGTTCCATTTGTTCCAGGTTGGGTTTGAGCTGGTTGTTGATCCGGTTCTACACTGTGGGGAGGGGAATATTTGGCCACCAGCAGTCAGTGCCAGAAACCCCTTTAGCCACATCTGAGCAACAAAGGAGTTTTAGAAGGAGCTGACTTTAGGAGAACTTTACCTGGAGTCCCTTGCTAAACTTCGCTCTATTTGTTTTGTAGAGTCACCGTGCCAGTGTGCCAGGCCCTTCTGTAGAGCTCTGACAGGCGGTAGACACAAAGCTCAAAGACAACATCCACAGGAAATGAAGTCAGCGCATGAAAGACTTGCCTGTACCTCCATGTTTATAGCAGCCCAAGTCACAACAGCTAAGATGCAGAGTTCACCCAGATGTCCATCAGCTGGTGACTGGATAAGGAAATTGTGGTACCCACAGGACACAATATTACTCAGCCGTGAAAAAGAATGAAACCCTGACTTTCTCAACAAAATGGATGCGACTAGAGACCATTATGCATAGTGAAATAAGCCAGCCCCAAAAAGATGGATGTCATATGTTTTCCCTGATTTGTGGTTACCAATACACAGACAAAAGATGCAGTGTTTATGATTGAAATTGACATTTTGAGATTTGATAATTGTTCATAGCCTTGTCTATACTCCTGAGGAGCAGTGGTTTTTCTATTTTGTTGAATGCTTTATTTAGTGGAGGGTTAAGCTTATGACTGGTTGTTTTTAAAGGAAGATAAATATTTACTCAGAACAAAGCTTCCAACAGTTGATTTTACATTCTAAGCTACAAGGAAAAAGCAAAATGTGTAGCGAAGGGAAGACAAAATGAAAAGAAAAGCAGTGTCCTGTCTTTTCTTCTTGAACTGGATAGTACTGGACCGTTGACCCATGCCCTCTGGCCTGGCCTGTTTCTCAAGAACATTGTCATGGTACTGGCGCACTCAGGACTCTGCGTGCAAACCACCTCGCTCTGGAGGCTGAAGGTTACCTACTGTGGCTGGAAGCTAGGGGAGCCGTGCGCAAGCCGGCCAGCTGGCTGCTGATAACCGCAGCCAAGCCGATGGCAACCCGGGAGGTATTCACCTGAGGCAGAGCGCTGCTGCCCAGGGGCATTTCTGTTGCTTATTCCCCGGTGACTTCTGTATTGTTGGGGATTTTTTCTGCAGGTGTGTTTACTGCCAGCGTCCCATTGACCTCCACACTTAAGCTTTGCAGCTACTGGGACAAGTTCCTATTTGTAAACAGAGACGGAAGCATTTGTTTTTTTCTCCCCACTTGATTGTTCAATCAAAACCTAGAATTTTAATTTTATGATGCTATGGTTATCTGCAGATGTTCAAAGGAATGCGTTCTCTTCTGGAGTGGATACAGTTGGAGCCGTACCATTTTGAGCTACACGTGTAGAATGCCTGGCTTCCAGGCTTCTAGCAGGCTTAGGGACTTCAGGCTCCCGGGGGGCACAGGTCGGACAGGACACCTGCTCTGCTTTGCTCTTCCAGCCTCAGGGGTCTCTGACGTTAGTGTCTGGTGAGTGACATCTGTTCCCGTACTTATAGAAGTAACTACGCAAATCCGGTCAAATGAAAACTTATTTGGAAAGAAATTGGTCTTTTTTTTAATTATCCTTGGCAAAGTCAGCATGTCTGTGAGAGAAATATTGTTTTTGAAGGACACCTGTAATACACCTGTTGGAAAATTGCAGTTCTCATCATTGTTTTAGAGGGTTTTCCCCTTTATGATCTACCTGTAGATTGGGTGGGATCCTAAGTCTGTCTAGTTTCCCCTAATGTCTCGCTGCAACCACCCAACTGAGAATGAAACTGCTCTTTCCCAAGGTCCTGTAAGCTGATGCTGGAAGATTTAACATCATTCCAAGGGATCCGGCCCTTGTCTGCTGCGTATCACGTGCAAAGTTCGTCATACTGCCTGAGGCCACACCAGAGACGTTCAAACTGCAAAGCAGGTTGAGAAACTGATGTCCAAACAAGCCTCATATTAGAATGAGGTTTTTCTTCCTTTAAGCTTTGCCCTTCTCACATCTATCTTTTTATTTTATTTATTTATTTTTTACCTGACAAGTAGTTAAAATTTCACAATTGATAGCCACTGCGGGTAACTTGACAGATCTGACCTAAGAAATCCTTTACTCCACCTACTGGGAAACTTTGGTATCGCTCCAAGGCAGCTTTTGTTAGAGTTTTACCAGTGGTCCCTTTTGAGAACACTCTCTTAATTCTACCCAGTCGTGAGTTATTAAATGACAAAATTACTCTAAGTTATTAATTAGTTAAATAAGACAATGTCTGTGTTATTGCTGATACTACATGCTGTACCTGGGTAAGTCCTTCTGGGGAAATTGAGATCTAGCTACACAAAAGAGAACAGGCTCGATGACTGCACCAGGTCTCCCAGGCATTCATTCCAGCACTGAGTCCTGGGGCTTGGGGACACGAAGCCGGGCCACTGTTTTCTTAGAGGAGAACAAAAACTGACCGCAGAGAAAAAGTCAAAGCCCGGTGCATTCAAGCAAATTGTACTGAGGAATCCAGATTACTTTTTGATTTTGAGAAAATATGACCTTTTCTTTTTTTCTTTTAAAGATTTATCTTATTTATTTGAAAGACAGAGTTACAGAGAGAGGTAGAGACAGAGAGGGAGAGAGGTCTTCCATCCGATGGTTCACTCCTCAGTTGGCCGCAACAGCCAGAGCTTCGCCGTCTGAAGCCAGGAGCCAGGAGCTTCTTCCGGGTCTCCCACGTGGGTGCAGGGTCCCAAGGACTTGGGCCATCTTCTGCTGCTTTCCCAGGCCATAGCAGAGAGCTGGATCGGAAGAGGAGCAGCCGGGACTAGAACTGGCACCTGTGTGGGATGCCGACGCTTCAGGCCAGGGCTTTAACTTGCTGTGCCATAGTGCCAGCCCCAAAATGTGACTTTTGTACAATGCAGTTGTCATCAGCTGAATGATGCCCCTTTCTGAGCTAGGAAGTGGCATTAAGAACCACCAAGGACTTCTCCAGTTACGTTCCTGTTACACTGTGGCCATCAGGTGATGTGTGGACTTATCAGCAGTAGATGAGTTCTATCTCTGTGAAGAGCATAACTCATGGTGCTGAATCACCCCTCCCTTTCTGTTGCCTGACAGCAACCGGAGACAAGTATTTCTGGCACTTATGTTATGAAGATTTTGATTTCTTTAATACCTCTGTTATTGGCCACATCAGGAATAGAATGCCACATGTAATTAGGTTGAACCAATGGCTGTGCCCAGGAGGCGGGATTTGTAGGCAGCTGACCGAGCCGTCAGAAAGCAGGCCTGCCATGGTGTTGAGACACAGTCCCCATACCCAGGCTTGGTCAGCGTGGCTGGATCCTGCAGGAGGTGCAGAGTGGGGTGTTACTCTCGGCCATTGTTGCACTGGATCAAGGGACAAGAAAGGTGTGTACAATAGACACGGCCAGGGAGCACAGAGCAGCCTGACCAGTAGTTGAATCAAGACGCTTCTCAGTTCGGGTCAGGATTGTCTTCTCCACCCCATCCCTCGGGATCTAAGTTTTGTGCTGGCTGGAACTTTGTATACTGAGGAATCCCTAGCTCCCCAGAGGACAACTGACACAAAGAAAGTACTCAACAAGCAGTTATCAACTGAAAGAGTGAGTGAGTGAATCCATTCATTTCCTTCTCTTTCGTGAGTGCAGTCCCTGGCTGTGATAGAAACACTTTCAGATCAAACATCTTCCCTGTATGGAAGAGCTGAAAACCGTGTTCAGCTCCACCGCCAGCTGGCTGGAGCAGATGAGCACTCTAGCCACGGTGTCACACAGATTCTTAGAGGGGATTCAGTAGTAGCATGGTGAGGTGTCCATGCAGGAAGGGCAGCATTGCGCTGTCCACCGTGTAAACCTTAGCTTCATGTGGGCAGGCACTGTTTCTGCTGATTCATGTCTGTCTATTTGCCAAGTGAGTGCACTGATGGATGGGAGAAAGAGAAGGAGAGACTCAGCACCCTGGCAGCTCTCCCATCCCCCTCTGCGCCCTGGCCGCCTCCTGTCCTTGGGTTCCCAGGACACCCTTGCTTCCCAGCACCTTTTGTTTTACTTTCTTTTTCTTGTGCTAGCTCAAGATGATATCTATTTCTTGCAACAAGAATTTTAGTGAAACGATTTTAATGAAAGCATAGGAGAAATATGTCATCACTGGCACATATAAGACCCCAAAAGCAAAAGTGGAAAAATTGGATTATATCAAGTTAAGAAGCTTATGCACAGCAAAAGAAACAAAGTGAAGAGAAAAATCAACAGAATAGAAAAGTAGATTTCTAAATTATTTCCTCTGAAAGATTAATATTGGAATATCTAAGGAATTTTAAAAACTCAACAACAAAATAATAATACAGTTAAGAAATTGGTAAAATACATTATTAGATGTCTTCAGAAGAAGAAATACAAATAGCTAACAGTCACATAAAAATGCTCGCTACCACTAGCCATCAGGGAAGTCAAACCAACATGACAATGAGGTGTCATCTCACTGCAGTTAGAATGACGATTATCAAAAAGATCAAAAATAGCAACCACTGGGAAGGATGTGGGGAAAAAGGAATCTTTATAAACTGCTGATGAGAGGTAGATCTGTGCAGCCATCGCAGAGAACAGAATGCTAACAATAGGTCTAGCAGATGACCCAGTTATCCCTCTTCTGAGCACATATCTAAAGGAAATGAAGGGGCCGGCGCTGTGGCCTAGCAGGTAAAGTCATCGCTTGCAGTGCTGGCCTCCCATATGGGCACTGGTTCGAGTCCTGGCTGCTCCATTTCCAATCCAGCTCTCTGCTATGGCCTGCGAAAGCAGTAGAAGATGGCCCGAGTCCTTGGGCCCCTGCACCCATGAGGGAGCTCCTGGCTTCGGATCGGTGCAGCTCCAGCCATTGTGGCCAATTGAGGAGTGAACTAGCAGATGGACCCCCACCCCTTTGCCTCTACCTCTGTGTAACTCTGCCTTCAAATAAATAAATTAATTAATCTTAAAAAAAGGAAATGAAATCAGTGTATGAAAAAGATACCTGCAGTCCCATGCTTATCTCAGCACTATTTACACTAGCCAAGATATGGATTCAACCCAGATGCTGTTAATGAATGAATGGATTAAAAAATGTAGTAAAAATACACAATGGACTATTACCCTACCATAAAAATAAATGAAATCCTGACATTTACAGCATGATGGATGGGACTTGAGATCATTATGTTAAGTGAAATAAGCAGACACAGAAAGACAAATACCACGTGTTCTTTCTTATATGTGGCAGTTTAAGATAACGATACGAACACATATATTTGATCTTAAGAAAGAGGAGTGGTTCCTAGAGGCTGGGGAGGGTGCCAGTATGGGAGAGGTTGGGCGGTGGGTGCTGAAACACAGTGTGGTGAATTTAACAGCTTCTGGCGTTTCGCAGTGCAGGAGGGCACCTACGGTTCATGATGATGTATAAAGTTCTCTACAAAGAACTGAAAGCGAGGAGCAGGTAGGCTGCACATACAAAGAAAAGATAGAGAAATGGAGAGGCTGGTTGCCTGAGAGGGTAGTTAAAGCCATGTATGTGCGTTAAAATGTTGCATTATACTCCATACGATGTGTGACTATTACACAGTAATCCACGATTTAAAAGTGAATGAAAATGTCTGAAGCTTTCCTGGACACTCACTCGTTCACTGTCCATCGTGTGCCCACTCGTTCTCTCATGCACGTTTTCATTCTCTGAGAAATGAGGCATGTTCCCCAAGACGTGTGCTCTGCACTGGCCCTAACAACGCAGAGACGAGACGATACACTTGCAAGGTAAGCTTGCCGAGTGGCTGCCCGAGGGTTAGAAAATTGAGCTGTAATATGGTAGTAGACACACAGTGGCAAGTTGTGGAAACCAAGAGAAGCATCAGGATCTGTGAGACCATGGAGCACAAATAACTCCAAACCTGGAGGAACTCACTGCCTCAGCCATCACTTCTCCAAGAGCCCCTCTGGGACGTCCCAGCCTGCCTAATGCCACACTGTGTCATGGGCAGCAGCTGTCCCTTCCTTTCCCCATCATCAAGGTCCGTAGTTGGCGACACAGCACTCCCCTGACCAACAGCTTAAAAGGACAGCCCGTCCACTGTCTGGGCAGGTTGCAAACCCTACTTTAGATTGCACTGCGCTGTTCTGTCTTCAATAAGTCTTTTTTATCTTGACCAGTTGCCTCTGCGCCTTCTTTGCTCTGGTTTCCTAACCCCAGCAGGAAGGCCACCCTGGCATCAGCAGGGTTGGTTTTAGTGCAGACCACGTGGGCATGTCATCAAACACTGGTTTCCTCATTTTTGGTAAAACAGGAGAAGCTCGTAATCCTTCCCTGGCCATGGGTTTGGCTTGAGCATTGCATAATAGAATTCTGTCCAGAAGTTTTGGGCATCTGTGGAGCACTTCCATCCGTTGGTTCACTCCCCAGTTGGCTGGAGCTGCACTGATTCGAAGCCAGGAGCTTCCTCTGGGTCTTCCCACGTGGGTGCAGGGGCCCCAAGACTTGGGCCATCTTTTACTGCTTTCCCAGGCCATAGCAGAGAGCTGGATCAGAAGTGGAGCAGCCGGGCTCGAACCGGAGCCCATATGGGATGTCAGTACTGCAGGCTTTATCCACTGTGCCACAGCGCCGGCCCCTGAATTTGCTTTCATTTATTTTCATTCCTCTCTCCCTCCCCACCTCTCTCCCTCCCACCCTCCCTCCTTTCCTTCCTTCCTTCTTTCCATCTTTAAGTGATCTATTATGTAAATTGCCCCATATCTGAAAGACTTCTTCATAATCACACTGACTTGGGTTTGGAACATCTAATTGTTACTCCCCTGGGTCACGGGATGACCAAACCACCAGCCGTTGTAGAGAAAACGTGGGCTCCATCTCATTCTTGGGAGTGGAGGACATGGCCTGTGTTTCTTGCCAACTCGTGGTCCTGATCCCATGGTGTTCAGTTGCTGGTGTATGGAGTCTGCCTTCCTGAGAAGAACTGACTTTCGAGGGAAGATATGGAAGGGGATAGGACGGCAGTGGGAGGTGACTTGGGAGCCACTGCCAACTGGCACTCATCAAGAACAGATGGCAGACTATAGCCTGACCACAGCTGCCTTGGGGGCTGCCTTATTTGATCTCCTCCAGTTTCCCAAAAAGAATTTCTTATCTTTTTTTAAGATTTATTTTATTCATTTGAAAGGCAGAGTTAGGGAGGGAGGGAGAGAGAAAGAGAGAGATCTTCCATCAGCTGGTTCACTCTCCAGATGACTGTAACGGGAAGGGCCTGGCAAAAGCCAGGAGCCAGGAGCTTCATCTGGGTCTCCCACATGGGTGCAGGGGTCCAAGCACTTGAGCCATATTCGGCTGCTCTCCCAGGCGCATTAGCAGAGAGGTGGACCAGAAGTGAGATAGCTGGGACTTGAACTTGCATCCATATGAGATACCAGTGTTGCAGGGGCAGCTTAACCAGCTGCCCCACAATGCCGGCCCCTCTTCTTATCTTTCAACAGATTATCTCACGACACGTTCAGGTTCAGGCTCCCTGAGTTTGTCTCTACATCTAAACCAGGATGGCAACCCACTGGCAAGTTAGACTTTCCAAGAACTCACACTGACCCTCCAGGTGAAGGCCTCCACCACCACGACCCCATCCCTAAATCAACCTCTTTCTCTTCTAACCAGATCCTCACCTCCCACTAATGTTGGTGTGCACCCTCCTGCAGCTCAGCTGTGAAACACCACTTCTCAGTTCTCTGCACATTCTCAGCCTGACATTCAATTCGCATCTACTTCCTAACACTCTTTCAGCCTTCGTCTCATAGCTGTCACAGGGAAACCTAGCAGCCCAACTGGAAAATTCACATCTGTGAAAAGTGCCTGCTGTCTGGGTACACTGTCTGGGTTCCCCCCCAGCTCCCACCCCAGGCCCTCTTCTGTTCCTCCCACATTGTCTCCAGCCATCTCTCTGATCTGGTTTCACACACACACATGCACACGTTTGCACACACGCACATACAGGCATACTCATCTCTGGCCCAGGGTACGGTTTGCTCCTGCTGAATGGGCAGACATGGTTCCAGCATCGGCGCCTGCTCACCCCAGCCTTCCACTACGACATCCTGAAGCCCTATGTGGGGCTCATGGTGGACTCCGTCCGAGTGATGCTGGTGAGTCTGTGTCTCTCTGTCACCTCCACACACCCGCTCCCACGCACACTCAGAAATCCCACAGATTGTTTCAGACACAGCCACACAGACTAACCCATTCACATAGCTTTCATTATTGTGTATCCTTGGTGTATCTTATATTGTTATAATTGCTCCATTTTATGGTTATTGGCTGTTTTTCATCTCCTACGAAGTCCAAATCATGAATAAACTACTTCAGTATGTATGTTTAAGATAACACACTGTGTGCCTAGGGCTCAGTATCATCTGAGGTTTCAAGCATCCGTGGGAGGTCATGGGATGTGCCCCCACAGACAGGAGGGGTCAACTGCACCTAAAACCCTCTGCTTTGTCATCCCTGCCTCCTGCACTCATCCCACAGCAGAATCCCGGGCCACGACTGTGAGAGCAGGACAAACGAGAGGAGCTCGCTGGCCAGGACTCCACTCCGGGACCTTATACCACGTTTCCTTCATGACCCTGGAGCCCATCATGAAGTGTGCCTTCAGCCACCAGGGCAGCATCAGTTGTGCTGGCCAGGGATCCCCTAAAGTGAGTCAGTCCAAGGGTACCCAGGCAGCAGGATGAGTTCACACTCTTATCTTGCGAGGAAGCGCGGTCAAGGTGGAGGCAGGCCCCTCTTCCAAACTCTAATTCTTCAATTCAGTGGACTGGAGGAGTAGTCAGTCCCACCAGACAGCGGGGCCGCCTGCTGCTGGCTGGCAACCTTGGTGACAGGGTGTATGTTCCAGGATGTCTCTTGACTGGGCTCTGGCCAGGCTTTGGCCAGGGCTTCTGCATGGATTTGAGCTAACCTAGACAGAAATGGACCCAAATCCACATTCTCAGAGCCCTGCTCGCCATATCACTCTTTCCCTACTCGGAACTCCAGTTTTCTCATCCAAACTGTGCTCAGGAAGGAATGAAAAGGAACTGAATCCCAGATGTTTGTCTCTTAGGAGTTACGTCCTATCTCCTTAGCATTTATGTTGCCTTGAATTTCTGCTCCCTGAACTGGGGTCCTCCTGGCCCTGAGTTGTAGTTCAGCTCCAAAAAATATCCCCTGCTCTTGTTCTCCCCCAACTAATGTTTTCTTATTAAAGAAAAAGTGATGTGCGCAAAAACTTCTTCCTAAAATTCAAAACAAATTAAGTTTATTATGAGAAGACGTGTTTAATTTTATTGTAAAAGTTTGTGATTTTTAATTTTTAAGAAGTTTTGGTTGACCTGTAAACATCGTATATATTTATGGGCTACCGTGTGATACTGCGACAGGTATACACCGTGTGAATCGATCAGATCTGGATAATTAGCATCTTCCTCTCCTTACCATTCATCCCCTTATGCGTGAAGCCGTCAAGCTCCCTCCTCTTGTTCTTCACAAGGTATGCAGTGTGGTGTTGTGAACCCGAGTCACTCCACTCTACTGGGGGATCCTAGAAATTATCCCTTCCACCTGACAGTTTCGGCACCTGCTACCCAACATCCCTCTATAAGTAGACATCACTTTACAGACTCTTGTATTAAACCACATCTACTTTTTAAAGTCAGCAAATCTTCCTCAGATTATTTCCAAATACAGAGGCAAGCATAGCCTTAGCACACAGATATTGGGGAGATCTGAGAAGGTCAATGCCCTCCTCCTAACCCAGGACCAATGGGAAGAGCCCATCAGCCAGGTCTCCTTTCCAGACATCTTTCTATCCATCTCCTCGATACCCTGGACACCATCAAGTGTGCCTTCAGCCACCAGCTCAGCATCCACACGCCCAGGGCAGTGATAACCCATCTACAGAGTCTCTGCCCCCCCACCAGTGTGTACTCACCTACTGGGCAGGTGGGACAGCTCCACAAAAGGCCAGACTCTGACCCCAGCACCACACCACACTCTAAACCAGACCTCACCTTGCCTCAGCCACGGATGTCTGACCCCCCACACAAGTGGAAGTCTGGCTGCTTGTGCTATCTTACAAAGCCCTGAGTGTCACAAATGCTGTAAGACCTAAAGTGACGCGTGCCTCAGTGTAGCCTGTCCCCATTGTTTCAGGGACTCTCCACCCAGACCCCACTCTGGCTCCTGGCCTGAGGCTCCTCCACATACCAATCTGTTGTGCATCGTCTTCCTAAGGAACTCCCAGTCCTAACTCAGGCCACAGGCGATCGGATGATTTTCTGTGTGAGGAGTGCCTTTCACCAGAATAGCACCATCCATAGGCTGACTCTTGATGGCCGCCTGATCCACTGCACCTGCCAGCTTACCCATGAGTGCACAGGTCCCATCTCCCCCTCCTGTTTTCCTTTCTTTACCAGGAACAGCCCAAAGGAGTTGACATACTTTGTCAAGCAGAACCAGGTCCCTATTCCTCCTGCAGGAGCTGGGACACACATGCTGGGTACCTCCCTGGTGCAGGGGTCGCGAGCTGAGATGCTGGGGTGCCAGGTGCTGGCAGGGGTTCCCATCACACGGGCGATGACTGAATGAGGCCCCAGCCCAGCAGCAATCAGCTGAGGCTCCTGGGCTGTGCAATTGCAGGGAGGCCTGCCCTGCATCCCAGGATGCTGGCTCCCACCCCGACCCACACACCCACTCCCACGCTCACCCTGACCTCCAGGGCACCCGGGTTGGGGCAGGTGGGGCTCTCAGCTGCTCCGGTACCCACTGCTCTGGCACAGACCGAGTGATCCAGCAGAGGAAGGCTCAGCTGCAGCAAGAGGGGGAGCTGGAGAAGGTCAGGAGGAAGAGGCGCTTGGACTTCCTGGACGTCCTCCTCTTTGCCAAGGTCAGTGTGTGCAGGGCAGGCCCGAGCTTGGCCTGGAAGCACAGAGCCAGGGACAGAGCAGAGCCCGCGCCCTCTCTCCCGCTGTGGCCTCCCCCAGATGGAGAACGGGAGCAGCCTGTCCGACCAGGACCTCCGCGCCGAGGTGGACATGTTCATGTTCGAGGGCCACAACACCACGGCCAGCGGCATCTCCTGGATCTTCTATGCCCTGGCCACGCACCCCGAGCATCAGCACTGGTGCCGCGAGGAGATCCAGGGCCTCCTGGGGGACGGAGCCTCCATCACCTGGTGAGTGAGAGCCCAGGGGGTGGGGGGAGGACCCTGCCTGTCTGGGAGGGGAAGCCCTGGGGGTCCAGCCCTGCCTCCTCCTCTGCCTGGGCTTTGTTTCAGGGAGCACCAGATGCCCTACACCACCATGTGCATCAAGGAGGCGCTGAGACTCTACCCACCAGTGCCAGGTGTCGGCAGAGAGCTCAGCAAGCCCGTCACCTTCCCTGATGGACGCTCCCTCCCCAAGGGTATGAACTTCCCACCCTCACTCACCTAAGGGATGAACATAGTAGAGTAGGTATCTCTTTGATAAAATGCTTTTATGCCTTTCAGACACACACACACACCCCACAAATAGTGAAATAGCTTAATCATATGGGAGTTCTATTTCTGTCTTATTTATTTGAAAGTCAGAGTTAGAGAGAGAGAAAGAAGGAGGGAGAGAGAGAGAGAGAGAGAGAGAGCGCTATCATCCATATGCTGGTTCACTCCCAAGGTGGTCTCAATGACCAGGGCCGGACTGGGCTGAAACCAGGAGCCAGGAACTTCATCCAGGTCTTCCACATGGGTGACAAGGGCCCAAGCACTTGAGCCATCTCCTGATGCTTTCCCCAAACCATTAGCAGGGAGCTGGATCTGAAGTGGAGCAGCTGGGACACGAACTGGCACCCATATGGGATGCTGGTTTCACAAATGGTGGCTTTACCTGCTATGCCACAATACCAGCCCCTCTATTATTCATTTTTAAAGTAATCTCTATACTGTTGTTCAGAGTGTCTCTACTGACTTGCATTCCCACGACAGTGTGTTAGAGTTCCCATTTCTCCACATCCTCACTAGCATTTGTTACTTTTTTTGGATAGTAGTCATTCAAACATGGGTGAGACAATGTCTGATTGTGGTTCTGATTTGCATTTCTCTGATGGCTAATGATATGGAGCGTTTCTTCATATGTTTGTTGGCCATTTGTATTTCTTCTTTTGCGAGCTGTCTATTCAGATCCTTTGCTCATTTCTTAGCTGGATTGGTTGTTGTTGTTGAGTTTTTAGGGTTCATGATGTTTTCTGGATGTTAATCGTTTGTTGGACAAGTAGCTTGCAAATGTTTTCTCCCATTCTGTAAGGAGTATCTTCACTCTGTTCTTTCCTTCTGACTATGACATAATCCCATTTGTCAAGTTTTGCTTTTATTGCCTGTGCATTTGAGGACCCATTGAAGAAATCATTGCCCACACCAACATCTTGAAGCCTTTCACCTATGTTTTCTTCTAACAAGTTTGTAGGTTCAGGTCTTAGATTTAGATATTTGATCCATCTTGAGTTGATTTTTGTATATGGTGAGAGGTAGGGATCTAATTTTTTTTCCTATGTATTTATGTTCAGTTTTGCCAGCACCACTTATTGAAAGGACTGTCCGTGGCAGGTGTTGTGGTGCAGGAGGTTGATCTCTGCTTGGGATGCCTGCACTCTTATCAGAGGGCCTGGGATTGAGTCCCACCTCCATTTCTGATGCAACTTCCTGGTAGTGTCTCTAGGAGGCAGCAGATGACAGCTCAAGTACTTGGGTTCCTGCACATACATGGAAGATCCTGATGAAGCTCCTGGCTCTGACTGACTGTTTTGGGCACTTAGAGGGTGAACCAGCAGATGGAAGACCTTTCTCTCTTGCTCTCTCTGTCCCTCTTTCAAGCAAATAAAGCTTAAAAGCTACCTCTCCTCCAATATATATATGTTCTTAGCACCTTTATCAAAGCTCTGTTGGCTGTTTATATGTGGATTCTTATCTGAGTTCTCTTTTCAATTCCATTGATCTATGTGTCAGTTTTTGGGCCAGAGCCACCATATTTTAATCACTATAGATTTGCAATATGCTTTGAAATCAGTTATTACTGAACAATAAGATAGGAATAAGTGTCAAAGAGATCACATAACCAAGACAAAGTATCTGATAATAATAATAGAATTAAAAAGAAGAGAACCACCCAACATGGGATGCAGGCCACACAGCAGACCCATAGAATGACAAATGCCCTAAACAGCACTCTGGCCTCAGAATCAGCCCTTAAGGCATTCAGATCTGGCTGAAAAGCCCATGAGAGCATTTCAGCCATGGAAAGCCAAGACATTGTGGCAAAAAAATGGCTTTCATGAAAGATCTCTGTGAGTGAGATCCTGGTGAAAAGAAGGGGACATCAATGAAGGAGGTACCTTTCTCTGAAGGGAGGAGAGAATTTCCACTTTGATTACGGCCTTGTCTAAATAACGTCGGAGTTTGTAGACTCAAGAGGCTTCCATAGCCTTAGCAGCTCATGACAAGAGCCTCAGGTGATCACTAACATCATAAATAAGAGTGTCAATTGTTATATCAACAACAGGAGTCACTGTGCACTTACTCCCCATGTAGGATCTCTGTCCTTAATCTGTTGTACTATGCAAACTAATGGTAAAACTACTACTCAAACAGTACTTTATACTTTGTGTGTCTGTGTGGGTGCAACCTGTTGAAATCTTTATTTAGTATAGAGTTGATCTTCTGTATATAAAGATAATTAAAATGAATCTTGATGAAGAATGGGGTGGGAGAGGGAGTAGGAGGCAGGACAGTTTGGGGGTGGGAGGGTGGGTGTGGGGGCAAGAACTGCTATAATCCAAAAGTTGTATTTATGAAATTTATATTTATTAAATAAAAGCTTTCTATAAAAAAGAAATTTTCTTTTTAAAATAAAATAACTACAGTATGTTTTTACAGTGCTTTAAATGATCTGGTAGGGAAGGCTGTGTTTGTTCTATATACTTTTTTTGCATGTGTAGGTAGCACAAACCTTGACACATTATATTTTATAAATTTATTGTCAAGAAATGTAATGTATATGAGCAAAACAGAGATTTTAATGTGACTATTGTTTACTGCCCTTTTCTATACTCTTGAAGAACAGTGGTTTTCTTAATGTTTGTCAAATTCTTCACTTAGTGGAGTTTTAGAAGTATATAATTGTAAAAATTAAAAGAAAAAGTAAGAAAGGAAGGAGAAGGGAAGGTGGGAGAAAGGGTGAGAGGGAGGATAGGGTGGGAAGTATCACTATGCTCCTGAATCTGTATATATGAAACGCATGGGATTTGTTCACTTCATATAAATAAAAACGTTAAAAAAAAACCTTTTTGAAATCAAAATAAGCCTGTTTTTAAATTTTAAAAAAGAAATCAGTTATTATGATACCTCTAGCTTTATTTATCCATTTACTTTTTTCAGTAATGCTTTGATTATTCTGGGTCTTTTGTGGTTCCATGTTAATTTTAATTTGAGTATTAATTTAGGTTTGCTTTTGCTAACTCTGTAAAGAACACCGTGATATTTTGTTGAGGATGGCATTGACTCTATAGAGCTTCCATCTGCTGTTGTGGTCACCAGATGCCTGCAAAGGTCCCAGGCTGGGAACTGAAGCGGGATCTGGGAACTCCATCCAGGTCTCCCATGTGGATGTCTTCAATCCAGTAATTTAAACCCTGACCACTGCTTCCCCGTGCCCACATTAGCCTGAAGCTGGAGTCAGGAATGGGACCCAGAGCAACAAAAGCAAAAGTTGACAGATTACATAAAACTAAAAAGCTTCTGCAATCACCAGAGTGAAGAGAAAACTTACAGAACAGCAGAAAATATTGGCAAGTTGTTTATCCAACAAGGGATTAATCTCCAGAACATATAACGTACTCAAGCAACCCTACAAGAAAAAAACCTACAAATAAAATGATTAAACAATGGGAAGATGATCTGAGCAGATACTTCTCAGAAGAGGACATACGAAGTTCCAAGAAGTAAACGAGAGATGCTCAGCATCACTGGATGTTAGGGCGATGCAAATCAAAACTCCAGTGGGGGCCGGCACCGCGGCTCACTGGGCTAATCCTCCACCTAGTGGCACCGGCACACGGGGTTCTAGTCCCGGTCGGGGCGCCAGATTCTGTCCCGTTGCCCCTCTTCCAAGCCAGCTCTCTGCTGTGGCCCGGGAAGGCAGTGGAGGATGGCCCAAGTGCTAGGGCCCTGCACCCCAGGGGAGACCAGGAGAAGCACCTGGCTCCTGCCTTTGGATCAGCACGGTGCGCCGGCCGCAGCGCGCCAGTCGTGGCGGCTATTGGAGGGTGAACCAACGGCAAAAAGGAAGACCTTTCTCTCTGTTTCTCTCTCTCACTATCCACTCTGCCTGTAAAAAAAAAAAAAAAACACCTAGTGGGTATCAGCTAACTCCAGCTAGAGCGGCTGTAGCCAAAAGACAAAAAATAGCAGTTGTTGCCAAGGACGTTCAGAATGGGAAATCCTCATAAGCTGTCAATGGGAATGTAAATTAACACAGCCATTATGTGAAAACAGTGCAGATGTACCTAAGGAAGAAAATCTATCCTTGGAACTGCCCTATGACCCCGCAATCCCGCTGCTAGGTGTATAGCTAAACGAAGGGGAACAATTCTGTCACAGTAACTTCCACACTCACACATCTCACACGTTTAATGCAGCACAACTCATGATACCCAGACACGTGGCAGGTGTTCAGTGGGCCAAGGCATCCAGGACAACCAGATGCATGTTGTGGCAATTTATTGACAAACTGGCATTTTATAGAAGAAGTGCTGTGTCTCAAGGAGCAGAAGCTACGGGGCGAAGCGGAGGAAGAGGAGGCTGCGAGGAAGAGCCAATGTGTAAGGAGAAGAAGAAAAAGCAATGATAGCCCCAAGGGGCTGGCGAGAAGAGAGGAGAGGACATGTAACTTTTGCTTCACAGAGGAAGGGCTGTGCGCCAAGGAGCTACAGCCTCCAGGGAGCCTGGGGGGTGCTCATGAACCCCGGCCTTTTGGCTGCATAAGAAGCTGGCCACAGTGACGCCCTGCAGGTCTTGCCATGGTACTGCCCTAGCCAGACAGGAAGCTGGCCAGTTAGGGGGACGAGTGCTTGTTCTGAGGAATCGCCACCACCACCAGGTGTGACAGGATAGAGACAAGGCAACAACAGTGACAGCAAAGCCCCAAAACTTAGCCCAGTGTACATTTTATTTTGAACTGAAGGGGAGGGGTAGTCTTATTTCCCTAACAATGTGGAATCAACCTACTTGTCCGTAGGTGCTAAATGGATAAAGACCAAGTGATGATATACACACAGCAGAGCACTACCCAGCCATTACACAGAATGAAATTCTGTCCCTGCAGCCACGGGGGTGGGACTGGGGGGCAGCATGCTAAAGTAGCGTAAGTGAGGCACAGAAAAACAAACACCGCATGTTCTCACTCCCATGTGGAGGCCAAGATGTAGACCTCACAGAAGTAGAGACTAAAACAGTGGTGACCAAGCCCAGGCTGTAGGGGAGGCGTGGAGGGAGGAGAGGTCACGGGTGCACCTGCAGTTGGATGAGGAGTGACTTCTAATGTTCTCTAACACAGTAGAACAACCGCACTTGACAATGATTGGTTGAATATGTCAGAATGGCAGAGAGGGTGTTGCATGTCTGTGCCATAAGGAAATAGTCTTCGGTGACAGACATGCCAGTTACCGTCATCTGCCATTGCACAGCTGAAATAAGTGTCGCCCTGTTCCACGTAAATGGTACAATTACTATGTGATTTAAATACTATTAATTAAATTTACATACTATTGATTTAAAATAATATTTTTTACTTTTTCTATTTGTATAAAAGAAACGAATGTCATGTACTTCATATCTACTCCCCCCTCGCTGTCACCTTCCCTCCTTCTTTTCTTATTTTTCTTTTACTATTTACAATGACATACTTTCAACTCTCTTTATCATCACAAGCCTAACACTCCACTAAATAAAGAAGTCAACAAGTGCTAAGTGGAAGGACCACTGTTCCTCAAGAGTGCAGACAAGCGATATGAACAACAATCGCATCTCAGAAGGTCAGTTTGGCTCATATACATTGCCTTGTTTGTACTCTGTATATTAGCTACCACAAATCCGGGAAAACAGAGGATATTTTTAAGAAAATAAATGGAGGTTCAGCATGCATTCTAGGAAGGCACTTGCTCCTAATATCATCAGCTTAACTCAGGAGTCGGGCGGTGGGCACAGAAATTCAGATCATGGCATAAGGGAAAGTCTCGCTGTCGCTGGGCCTCAGGCGACTGGGACGGTAGAGAGCTGAGAGTGACCGAGGCAGTGTGTGTGTGGGAGGAGGTGGGGGAGCTGGAGCCTTGGCCTTCCGCACTTTGTTTTGGACAGCAGCGCTCAGGGTTTAGGGGTGGAGGAAAGAGCTCTGGCCCAGGGCTTATGTCACAGGTGCTAGGAAGCAGGAAGGGGTTTGGAAAAAGTGTTTGGCTGGTTGAGAACTCACTGCTGCTCAGAGAGCTGGCCGCGGGGGAACTGCCTCGACATCTTCCATGCTTCGCTCGCTCTGTGTAGTCTAAGTACCGGCTTCTGCTCCAGGGGAGATAACCACGAAAGAACAGGAAGATGAACACGTGCCCGTCCCTTGCTCCTCTGTGTGTGCACCAAGACCTTCCCTCCACTCACAAACTCCCATTCGTCCTTCAAGAACCCACTCTTCTCCAGGAGTTTCCCCTTCGCTGGGTGGAAAGTCACTCCTCCCAGAGAGCCGAATCATAGCTGTGGCTCTGATCCCCTTTTCTCCCTCTAGGCTGTGTGGAAGAAATATTTGCTGAGTACACGGATGACTGAAAGGAGGAGCAGTCTTGAGAGGTGTTTAGGAAAGGTGTTATTACGCCACCTTTTGAAACAAGGCCCTGGAGATCCGAGCAGCCGGATTCCTGGCTACTTGTGTGGTGAGCTTGACCTGGGGATTCCACTGCAGGGCTGCACCCAGGATGACCGCAGTCATCCCAGGTCGTAACTGGCCGGTGATCTGGGACAAGCCCCAGGGAACATTCTAGAGGCAGCGAGGGTAGGCAGTTTGAGAGTTGAACAGAGAAGGATGCTAAACCCATCTTAGCCCTTTTCCTCTGAACACATCACTTCACCTCTCTGTAATCAGCTTCTTATCACTAAAATTGGCGTGATAGTAAAAGCAGCAACCTTACAGGACATTTGGTAAATCAGGCTGTGAATTCCCTGAAGCTAAAGTGTTCTCTACAGCTGTGGTTCACTGCCTACAGTGCTGCCTGGCACAGCAGGTGCTCACTAGACATTTGTGGGTAACAGAGAGGGGAAATTGGTGGCTGGATGGCCATTTCTACTGTCAGCTGGGCTTTTCTCACAGTCTCTTCCCAGGTGGATTCTTTAGGGTTAATAAACTGGGGATTATGTGGTTCAAGCTCTAGCCTCACCCTGCACCCTCCCCTCATGTGGGTGGAGCCATGTTCCTTGGACTCCTGCAGGGGTATACAGGTGCAGTCAGTGACAGGGAGGGACAGTCACAGATCCAGAAGCTGCTGCACCATGAGCGTGTCTGTGCTGAGCCCCACCCGGCTCCCGGGCAGCCTCTCCGGGTTCCTCCAAACGGCGGCCCTGCTGGGCCTGCTCCTGCTGCTGCTCAAGGCAGCTCAGCTCTACCTGCGCCGCCAGTGGCTGCTCAGAGCCCTCCAGCAGTTCCCGTGCCCGCCCTCCCACTGGCTCATGGGGCACAGCCGAGAGGTAGGAAGGAGTGGGACAGGGACCGGGAGGGGCGGGGAGGGACAAGGAGGGCAGGGGTGGCCGGGGCTCTCGGAGTCTGCTGAACGAGGGTCCACAGGGCACAGTTGTTGTGTGATGAGCATGTGGGCTGTGAGGAGCACAGAGCTCACCTCTCGGGTCTGGGTTCATTCCAGCGACAGGGAGCTCACTCCCTCCCAGGAAGCCCATCCTGCTGTGACGCAGCCATCACGCACGCCTTCCTCACTCGGTCCTGGCAGCCCTGCATGTGGAGGGCACGACTGCTCCTGCCTGAGTCTCCCTCCTCCAGGCTGAGCACCTCCTGCAGCCCGGGCTGTTCTTAAAACAGGCTTCTAGAAGCTTCTTTACCCCAGTCACTCCTCTCTCCCCGGGGAAGCCCGGCATCCATGTGAGGGAGTCTGTGTGCAGGAGGCAGGCTTGGTTTGCTCAAGACTGAAGACTTTCCAAAGAGGGGATTTAGGGCTGAAACCCTCACAGTCCCGGGTGTACCTGAGGGCAACAGCCTGGGCAGTATCCCTCGGGTAGGGGCACCCATGTTTCAGTTGCACATTAAACAGAGTCCCATTCCCTCCCCACTGCTCTCCCATGTACCTTGAACTTTGACTTCCTTGGAGCCAAGTGCATAATCCTCTCCCTGAACTCTGGTGCCCAGTGCAGAGTGTGGTACAAGGGGCATTTGGCACAGGTGTGTGGAGTGCCTGGAACGAGGAAAAGCAGCACCTGAGGCCTGGGCAGGGACAGTGTCACCTTACCACTCTTGTAGTGGGGATAGGCACAAACCGGGCTCACCCCTTTCTCAGAGAAGGACAAATGTCACCTTACCGCTCCTGTACTGGGGATAGGCACAAACCGGGCTCACCCCTTTCTCAGAGGAGGACAAATAATTACCAGCAGTGGAAATGAAGGTGGGAACTCTGAAAACTGACCTCAGAGCCAAAGTCAAAGCCAAGTTCATTCAAGCAAATTGTACTGTGGACTCCATAGTATTTGTTAACTTTGAGAAAATGTGACTTCTGTGCGACGCAGTTGTCATCAGCTGAATGATGCCCCTTTCTGAGCTAGGAAGTGGTGTTAAGAACCACCAAGGACTTCTCCAGTTACGTTCCTGTTACACTGTGGCCATCAGGTGATGTCTGGACTCATCGGCAGTAGATGAGTTCTATCTCTGTGAAGAGCATAACTCATGGCGCTGAATCACCCCGCCCTTTCTGTACATTGACAGCAGCTGAAGGCAAGCATTTTTAGCACTGACGATGTGAAGATTTTCATTTCTTTTTTATAAAGATTTATTTATTTATTTGAAAGTCAGAGAGAGAGAGAGAGAGAGAGAGAGAGAGGGATCTTCCATCTGCTGGCTCATTCCCCAAATGACAGCAATAGCCAAGACCGAGCCAGGCTGAAGCCAGGAGCCAGGAGCTTCCTCTGGGTCTCCCACATGGGTACCAGGGGCCCAAACACTGGGACCATCTTCTGCTGTTTTTCCAAGCTGTTAGTTGAACTGGGACACAAACCAATGCCCATATGGGATGTTGGTGTGACAGGTGACAGCTTAACACACTATGCCGCAATTCTGGCCCCAGACTTAATTTTTTTAACATCTATGATATTGGATATATCAGGAACAGAAGGCCACACACGGCCAGGATGAACCAATGGCAGAGCCAGGAGGCAGGATTTGCAGGCAGCTGACCGGCTTGGGCACCAAGCAGTCAGAAATGAGACAGCTGTGGTGCTAGAACAGGACCCCCAGACTGGGAGGGGCAGTGTGGGTAGATCCTGGAGGAGGAGGCATGGGACTGGGGGTGTTACTGACCCCTCTGGGCCACTGCTACATCAGAACAAAGATGGAACAGCATTTATGATGGACGTGTCCAGGTAGCAATGCAACCTCTGTAGGCAAAGGAAGCAGGACACTTGTCAGTCCAGGCCAGGCCTATCTGTTCCACCCCCACGTCACTAGGATGTGAGTTTCATGATAGCAGGAGCTTTGTTTACTCCCTGAAAATTCCTGGCTCCTCAGAAGGCAATCGATACGGAGTGAGTGCTCAGTGAGTAGTTATCAACTGAATGAGTGAGCCCCTTCATCCTCTGCTCGTTCTTGGATTCACTCATTGAGCTTGAAAGAAACATGTTCAGATCACCAAGGAGCTCCGACTTCTCCCCAAAGGGTGGGCCCTGAAAGCCCAGCCACCACGCACCGGGCCAGGTGCACGCCTGGCGAGGGGCAGCGGTGCCGCTCAGACACGCCCTGCGAGAGCACAGCAAGGTGTCGACGCAGTGGCGTTGGAACTTCCCTGTCCCCGCGTGGACCGTAGGGGCAGGGATTGCTTCTGCGCAATCATGGCTGCTTCTAGAAATGTGCCTGCTACCCAACACAGCCCCAGTGGGTATTTGCTGAGTGAGTGAGTGCGGTGATGGACAGAAGAGACTCAGAGTCTAGTTCTGCCCCTTCTGCATCCTACCTGTCCCCTGCCCTTGGCCTCCCAGGGATACCTCTAGGCCACCAGCTTTTTTTTTTTTTAAATCCTGTTTTCTTTTTCTTATATTAGGTCGAAGCTATGTGTCCCAGGAACAGTCATGTTTATGGAAACAGTCAGTCACTGTTTGGCATTGTACTCAATCATTCCTTCATGCACATTTTTTATCCCTTTAAAAATAAGGTGTGAAAGTGAGCTCTTAGCATGTCCCGCGGCCGGAGCCTGTGGCTGGGAGAGGGAGCGAGCTGGTGGAGCTGAGGCGGCTCTGGCGAGTGGAGCCCCGTGCAGTGAGGCCTGCGAGTGCCCAAGCACGGAGCACGCAGGCCTGGCCCAGCACTGGCTCTGGGTCCCGTCTTCCCTTGCCTCCCCTTCTTCAGTGCCATGCGGTGATTTTGTTCTTGTGAAAATGTCCTCCGTAACCCAGTGGCAGCAGGAAAACGGCCATCATCCGGTGTTACGTCGCATCTCAGGGTGGATCTCTGGAAGCTGCCATCGGGTTGGGTTCCAATCTGCAGAGCCGGGCAGGCTTTTATGGGCTCCCGGAGGCCCCAGATGACGCCTCTGAAGGGAAGGTGTGCAGAGCACCTGAGTACAGAGCATTCCCCTGGGGGTGGGGGTCAGAACATGAGGGCCACACTCTCACACACACACACACACACACCACACACACACACACCACTCACACACATTCCCCTGGGGGTGGGGGTCAGAACATGAGGGCCACACTCACACACACAAACACACACACACACACACACACCACACACACACACACCACTCACACACATTCCCCTGGGGGTGGGGGTCAGAACATGAGGGCCACACTCACACACACAAACACACACACACACACACACCACACACACACACACACCACACACACACACACACCACACACACACCACACACACACACACACACACACCACACACACTCACACTACATACACACTCACCACACACACATTCCCCCGGGGGTGGGGGTCAGAACATGAGGGCCACACTCACACACACACACACACACACCACACACACACACACCACACACTCACACCACACACACACACACACACCACACACTCACACTACATACACACTCACACCACACACACATTCCCCCGGGGGTGGGGGTCAGAACATGAGGGCCACACTCACACACACACACACACACACCACACACACACACACCACACACTCACACCACACACACACACACACACCACACACTCACACTACATACACACTCACACCACACACACATTCCCCCGGGGGTGGGGGTCAGAACATGAGGGCCACACTCACACACACACACACACCACACACTCACACCACACACACACACACACCACACACTCACACTACATACACACTCACACCACACACACATTCCCCCAGGGGTGGGGGTCAGAACATGAGGGCCACACTCACACACACACACACACACACACCACACACACACCACACACCACACACACATTCGCCCAGGGGTGGGGGTCAGAACATGAGGGCCACACTCACACACACAAACACACACATACCACACACACACACACCACACACACATTCCCCCGGGGGTGGGGGTCAGAACATGAGGGCCACACTCACACACACAAACACACACACACCACACTCACACACACACACACACCACACACACACACCCCATACACACACACCACACACTCACACCACACACACACCACACACACACACTTACACCACACACACCACACACACACCACACAAACCACACACACACACACCACACACACACGCTTATACCACACACACTCACACCACGCACACACACTCACACACACCACACACACACTCACACCACACACACTCACACTCACACACACCACACACACACACCACACACACCATACCACACACACACACCACACAAACCACACACACACACACCACACACTCACACACACCACACACTCACACACACCACACACACATTTACACCACACACACTCACACCACACACACTCACACTCACACACACCACACACTCACACACACACACCACACACTCACACCACACACCCCACAAACACCCCCCCCACACTCACACACACCACACACACACACACCACACACAAATGCTTTTTGCTCCTTCAGGATTCATAGCTCCAAGTAAGTTTGGTGCCTATTTTCAGGAGGACTTTGGCTGCCACTGAGGACAGTCACCAGAGCTTTAAGGGGCTTTGGCTGTACCGGACCTCACTGAAAATACTTCTTGCTGGGGTGGGGGGTGGGGGCTTGGGTGTGGTTGAGTTTAGTGTATGCATGTGTGCGCATTTGTCATGTGGGTTTACAAATTTTTTTTTAAAAAGTGGTGTCTACAAAATATAACTTTGCTTTCAAATGCTATTGTAGAAGCCTTTATTTTGTGTCAGTAGCCTATAAATAGCAGTTCTGCTTACCCTTTTTTTAAGGATTTATTTTATTTATTTGACAGAGTTACAGAGGCAGGTCGATAGAGAGAGAGAGAGCTCTTCCATCCACCAGTTCACTCCCCAAATGGCTGCAGCAGACAGAACTGAGCCCATCTGAAGCCAGGAGCTAGGAGCCTCCTCTGGATAGCCCATGCAGGTGCAGGGGCCCAAGGACTTGGGCTATCCTCAGCTGCTTTCCCAGGCACACTCAGAGGGAGCTGGATCGGAAGTGGAGCAGCCAGGACTCAAATCAGTGCCCACCTGGGGTGCCTATGGTGCATTCCATGCCAGGGCTTTATCCCGCTGTGCCACAGTGCCAGCCCCATCCCGAAAGACTTTTAAAAGAAGGGCTGTTCTACAAGCACTTCATTTGGCATTACTACTCCACTTTAGTTTTTTTTAGTGCATAATTTTATTTACAGATCTTTGAGAATTTCTCTTGAATGAATGTCTTTAATTTCTGTTTTTGAAAATAAAAATTATTTTAGAATTCAATTGTTTCATATAGCTGTTTCCAACCACTATACTTCACCTGATTACATTTTATTGTTATTCTTTTCCTGTAGTCCTTTTTTAAAAAAAATTTTTTTGACAGGCAGAGTGAGAGAGACAGAGAGACAGAGAGAAAGGTCTTCCTTTGCCATTGGTTCATCCTCCAATGGCCACCGTGGCCGGCGCGCTGCGGCCGGTGCACCGCGTTGATCCGAAGGCAGGAGCCGGGTGCTTATCCTGGCCTCCCATGGGGTGCAGGGCCCAAGTACTTGGGCCATTCTCCACTGGACTCCCTGGCCACAGCAGAGAGCTGGCCTGGAAGAGGGGCAACCGGGACAGAATCTGGCGCCCCAACCGGGACTAGAACCCAGTGTGCCGGCGCCGCAGGCGGAGGATTAGCCTAGTGAGCCATGGCGCCGGCCCTAAAATTTTTATTAAAAAGAATAGATTTTATGTATTTCATAGGTATAGTCCTAAGAAGATAACCATACTCCCCTCCCTCAATCACTCTCCTTCTTTTCTTTCTTTAACTTTTGCAAAGACATAATTTCAATCCCCTCTATAATCACAGACTTAACTCACCGCTAACTGTAATATTCAGCAAGTAAATGGCACGACGACCACAGTTCCGCAGGGGCATGACAAGGGCCAAACACGGCGGTCATATCACGAGATGTCCCTGTCATTTGCTTTAGTTCTTAAACAGCAGGTGTCATCCTCTTGGCGCTAAGCGGGAGAACTCACAGTGACAGCGGTGCCTCTCTGTGACCAATGTGTGACTCCTTCCATGACCTTTGCTTTTCAGGGTGTGGTATGCTTGTGTTTTGAGGTTTTTCCTGTTCTTTTCAGAAATGTGGCTGCCTTGCTTGGACCTCCTTGAACCATAGTTATAGGTCAGTCCCAGTATTCTAGATTCCTGTTAAACTGTTAAGGGAGTGAAAACTGCATTTGTCTAGCAGATGAATTACTTTCACTGTTTACTGTCACCTGGAAGCCATTTGATTGTCAATATTTGCTTATTTTTAAGTAAATATTTTGGTCAGTCTTTCTGGTGCCTGTGGAGTGGGATTTTGCAGCCCTCAATACTAAAGCAAAAGGATGCGAGTTAGTTCCCCCAAGTGTGCCCCAGTGGTGTTGCACCTTTTCAAGAAGCAACATGGTGTTCATTGTAGCACACAAGCTGGGATTACTGCTGGCTGCATTGGGACTTCCTGTCTCACACTGTGCAACTGCACACCGGCACTGGAAGGGTGCAACTGGGACTACAGTGGGCTCCTGGCTCTCTGGACATTTGACGTGAGCAGTGGGAAAAGTCCCGAGGGCTGTGTAGCGTGACTGAACCGCACAGGGAAGTGCCAGCGACATGTGTCTGGTAGGCACCTGCCATCTTTCCACCTCTGCTGTGTGCAGACGGCTTCGGGAAAGGTGATGCTTGGCACAGAACTGGATTTCTTCTTGGAGAAACTGTGACATGGTTTGAGGAAACTGAGTGGGGAGAAGGGCATGTGAGGCACACAGTACTTCTGCTGAGTGCTGTATTGGAACCAGCTCAGTGAGAAGCGTGGGAGTGGAGGTTCCCTTGGGTTTCACATCTTCCGATTAACGTTTCTTTGTTTCGTATGTTCCAAGTTGCAGTGCACTGACTCTTTTGCTTTTTGAAATTTTGTAAGTGCTTTTACATATAACTTTAATGATTTACAAAATATTAGTGAAGTTTTTAAAGAAAGTTTTACTAATTGAAGTTTGAGAGGGCTCAAAACCTCGTAGAGCTCCATTGGCATGGGTGATATTGGAAAATGAAGTTGGACTTTTGTATTAATATATGAAGGCTGAAATTTCCCAGTGTTGTCAGAGGAATTGTGGTTGTTGGCTATTGTGAGCTTTAAATGAAGTCATAGCAAAATTTTTAAAAAATTAAAAATAAAAATAAGGCACCATGACTACGAGCCATGTTCCATGCTGGGCATTGAGATTACAGGTGTTAAAGGTGAGTTTGCCAACTTGTTGACATTCAGCTGAAATATGAGACACATAAGAAGCCATGGAACCCAGGTGAGGACAGCTAGGGTCAGCGGGGTTGTGTTTAATACGGATCACGTGCCACATTGTTAACAGTGGTGGCCTTACTCTTCAGTACAACAGGGTAAACTAGTAATCTCTCTCTGAACATAGGTGTGGCTTGGGCGTTGCATAATGGGTTCTGGCAAAAAGCTTTGGGCAAAGCCGGCGCCGTGGCTCAATAGGCTAATCCTCCACCTTGCGGCGCCGGCACACCGGGTTCTAGTCCCGGTTGGGGCGCCGGATTCTGTCCCGGTTGCCCCTCTTCCAGGCCAGCTCTCTGCTATGGCCAGGGAGTGCAGTGGAGGATGGCCCAGGTGCTTGGGCCCTGCACCCCATGGGAGACCAGGAAAAGCACCTGGCTCCTGGCTCCTGCCAGGATCAGCGCGGTGCGCCGGCTGCAGCGGCGGCCATTGGAGGGTGAACCAGCGGCAAAGGAAGACCTTTCTCTCTGTCTCTCTCTCTCACTGTCCACTCTGCCTGTCAAAAAAAAAAAAAAAAAAAAAAAAAAAAAAAAAAAAAAGCTTTGGGCAGCACGGGGTCAGTCCCTGCACATTTGAGCACTTACTACCTGTACATTTCTAAAGGCAACTCTGATTGAGGGGCCACAGATAGCCCAAGAGGGAGATCGAATCTGACCTTAGGTCAAGGCCTGGAGGGAGAGCAAGAGAGTGGATCAAGTCAATCAGATCTCTGACCTCGGTGCGGGGATTCAGGACTGCCTGCCCATGGCCTCCCACACCAGGAAATTAAATAACAGAGGCACTGCCGCTGTGTCTCCTTGGGCTACAGTTTCCAATAGACTCGGAGCTGCAGCAGGTGCTGAAGCGAGTGGAGAAATTTCCAAGCGCCTGTCCTCGCTGGCTGTGGGGGAGTGAGCTGTTTCTCATTGTCTACGACCCTGACTACATGAAGACGATTCTGGGGCGATCAGGTGAGTGAGAACACTTGCTTTCTGAAGTAGCTTTTTCCCTCTTGAGACGTGCCCTGGGTCTGGAACATTGCAGTGGAAGGTGGCAGTTCAGACATGAAACCTACGTGTGCACCCTCTACCAGCCACCCACTCAGGTCATAGCCCAGCCTGGAGCCAACAACACTCACTGAGTACTGAAAGTGCAAAACAGCTAGGCGGACCTGGACACCCACCCTCCCTCCCTCCTTCCTCCCTCCCTTCTTTCCTCTCATTCTTTTTCTCTCTCTTTCATTTTCCTTTAACCTCTTCATTTATCTGACTTTCATTTCTTCTGTCCTTTATTTTTTAACCTAAATCCTCTGTTACGTAAATTTCCCCAAATATCAGAGACACCCTTCCTAGCCACATTAAGTTGGGTTTGGAACCTCTGCTTGTCACTGTCCTGGGCCATGACCCGACAGCCACTGGGAACCGCAGTCGCTGTCTTATTCTTTGGCGAGGTTACACAGCCAGTGTTTCTTGCTAGCTCACCAGCCAGGCCCTGTGAGTGTTCAGAGGCAGGTAAGCCGAGTCTGCCTTCTGGGGTCCAGCTGGCTTTCAAGACAGCATAGGAGGGAATGGAGGCGGTGGGAGGGAGGAGTCTTGTGAGCACACGCAGCTGAAGTGGTCAGGGACTGAGGGCAGCCTATGGAGTGGACGCCAGCTCTCCCAGGGGCTGCCTTGCATGGACATTGCTGGTTCCCTGTGACCTCCCTTCTTATCTTCCAGACCCAAAGGCTCGTGTTTCCTACAGCTTCCTGGCTCCCTGGATTGGTACGTGTGTCTAACCAGAACTGTACCCCCTGTCCAGGTAGATTTGCCAAGAGCGACCTCTTTGTCAAGGAAGAGCAATTGGCAGCCTCCCCTCCCATCGCTCCATCTGTAAACCAAGCCTCATTTCCGCTCTTCTAGCCAGGCCCTCGCCTCTTGCTGATGTTGGGGTGAGCCCTGCTGCTTCTCGGCTTCCCGCATGTCGCTCCTCACTGCCTCCCACCGTGCTCAGCCCCACACTGATGCAGCACCTGCTCTCTAATAGCTTTTCAACCTGTGCCTCACACCTGTCAAAATCCCATCAGGCACACCGGCTCCCTTGGGAGATTCCCCTTTCCGAAACCCAGCCTGCCTTCCCGACTGTGACCCAGCGTCTACCTCCCTCTGGGTTTCCTGCCCCCAGCACCTCTCCTGTCCCCTGGCATCCCTCTAACCCTGACACCCCTGCACAAATACATACCCGTCTCTGGCCCAGGGTATGGCTTGCTGCTTTTGGAAGGGCAGACGTGGTTCCAGCACCGGCGCATGCTCACTCCAGCCTTCCACTACGACATCCTGAAGCCCTACGTGGGGCTCATGGTGGATTCCGTTCAAGTGATGCTGGTGAGTCTGTGTCTCTCTGTCACCTCTACGCACCCACTCACACACACACTCAGAAATCCCTCAGACCATCTCAGCCACAGCCACACAGACTAACACTCTCAAACCCAGAAATATGCATCCCAGCCTTTGGAGTGCACGTGCCCAGTGTGAAGGCTCAGGCCCCCTGGAACAGCAAGGACCCACTGTTCTCAGAGATACATCCACGCACTGTCACCCCCAGAGGTGACTCACACAGGTCCCCTGCATGTACTCCCTGCTCTGTGGAAATGCACACCCAGATGCTCCCCACTGGCACACGTGCACGCATACTAAGACACAGTGAGACTGCCTGGCAGGCACACAGGCTTGCACTCTCACATAGGCTGGCTCGCGTGTCCAAACACATGGCTTTCCAGGATTGAGACAAAGCTCCCGTCTCTTACTGCTGTGCAGTAGGCTGCCCTTGCACGTGGTCTCCCTCTGCAGTTTGTTACCCGAGACAGCCAATGTCTGAAACATGTATTATCAGGTGCTCTTTCCCATCGCCTTATCTCAGCACATGGCTGTTGTATCTCTTTACATCACTGGAAGAAGGAGAAGGGTTAGCACAGCATAATATGATAGTTAGAGAGAGGACGCGGCCCATTCACATGCCTCTCATTATAGTAAATTATCATTCACTGACTTGGTACAGCACACTGTTATAATGCTCCGTTTTATTATTGTTAGCTGCATTGGCACATTTGTAAATTAACCTTCTCTTTAGTATGTACACATCGGATAAAATGTGGTATTCCTGAGGTTCAGTATCACCCAAGCCCGCACTGAAGGTGGAGGGCTGTATTGCCTGCAGAAAGGAAGGGACAGCTGTAGATAAACCTTCTCCCTTTTTGTAAAACAACAGACTTATCTATTTCAAAGGCAGAGTGACAGAGGGAGAGAGAGAAAGAGAGAGAGAGAGAGAGAAAAGAAAGAAAGAGAGAGAGAGAAAGAGTATGTGTTTCTTCCATTTATTGCTTCACTCCCTAAATGGCTGCAATGGCCAGGGCTGGCCCAGGCCAAAGCCAGAAGTCCAGAAGTCTATCTGGTTCTCCTACGTGGGTGGCAAGGTCCCAAATACTTGGGGCATCATCTATTGTTTTCCCAGGAACATTAGCAGGGAGCTAGATTGGAAGCAGAGCAGCCAGAGCTCAAACTGGCATTTCAACATGGGGTGCCGGCATTCCAAGCAGCCGCTTAACCCCCCTTGCCACAACATCAGTCCTCAAACCCTCTCTTTTTGACATCACTGCCGCTAGAGCTTACCCCGAGGCAGAATCCCAGACCAGTGCTGTGACCACAGGACAGCTGGGAGAGCTCGCCCAACAGGACTCTCATGACCCTGACACTGCCACAGAGGATGCTTTCACCACGAGGGCAGCCTCAGCTGGACAGGGCAGAGGCCCTCAAAAGTGAGGGAGGGCGGGCCTTTAGCCTAGAAGTGAAGACACCAGAGTGCCCGCGTCCTGTATCAGAGCTTGGGTCCAAGCCCCAGTTCTGCTCCCAGTTTGTTTCCTGCAGATGCACACCCTGGGAGGCAGCAGGGTACAGCCCAAGTAGTTATCTTCCTGCCACCCACATGGGAGACCTGGATGGAGTTCTTGACTCCCAGCTTTGGCCTGGCCCAATTGTGGCCACTGCATGCATTTAGAGAGTGAATCAGAAGAAGGGAGATGTCTGTCTCTTCTGTCTCTCTCTGCCTTTGAAATAAATAACCAGTCGTCTTTAAAAAAAAAAAAAGTGGGGGAAGAGTGAGTCGAGAGTGCCCAAGCATCAGGATGGCTCCACTCCCGTCATCACCCACCGAGGAGGGCTATGAGGGATGCAGGTTGGTCAGTTCCTCCTTCCAAGTCTCTGCACGGTGGACCGGAGGTATAGTCAATCCCACCAGACATCGGAACAACCTGCCCCTGGCTGGCCTTCACAGTGGCAGCTTCAGTGACGGGGGATGTTCCAGGATGGCACTCAACCAGGCTCTGGCCTGGGGTGGGGGCTTCTGTGTGGATTTGAGTCACACACAGGGGGTAATGGATACTGGGCCTACGTTTGCAGAGTCCTCCCTGCAATACCATCCTCTCCCACCAGGACTTTTTTTTTTGTCATATGTGTATGTATTTGAAAAAAATATTTATATGTCTATATATTTATTTAAATATTTATTTTTGAAAGAGTTACAGACAAAGAGAAAGAGACAGAGAGAGATCAATTTTCCATCTGCTGGTTCACTCCATAGATGTCTGTAGTGGACAGGGCTGAACCAGGCCAAAGGCAGGAGCCAGGAGCTTCATCTGGCTCTCTCACATAGGTGCAGAGGCCCAAGGACTTGGACCATCTTCTACTGCCTTTCCAGGCCATAGCAGAGAGCTGGATCGGAAGAGGAGCAGCCAGGACTAGAACCGGCACCCATATGGGATGCCTGTGTCATAGGCAGTGGCTTTACCCGTTACACCACAACCCAGCCCCATGGATTTTAATTTCTTATCCAATTGTGTCCGGCAAACCTCTGGCTAATGGAGAGGGACTGCAATCCAGGTTCTTGTCTCTTAGAAGTCACAGCCTGTCTCCGAAGGGCTGCTGCCACCTTGATACTACTGCTCCTTGACTGGGATCGATCCTCAGAGCAATGAGTCCCATTCTTCTTTGTTCTCCAAAAATTTGCTATTTTGTCATCAAAGTATGCTTCTCATAACTTCTTCATAAAATTGAAAGCAAATCAAGATTGTTACAAGGAAACAGGTTTAATTTTATAATAAAAATCCTATAAAAAGTCGGCATCACATTACAAACTTGAGCTGTGGAGGCTGAATTTACGACAATAACCTACTCCATGAAGTGAGGATTTTCCACCAGGATATTTAGAGACAAAGAGGAGAGCCTCACCTTGTCAGCATGGGACTCCTGGGGGAATTAAGAAGGCGAAATGCCCACTTCTCTCCCTACAAGGACAAACTGGAGAAGCTCGCCCGCAAGGACGCGCCTCTGGAGATATACGAACACGTCTCCCTGATGACCCTGGAAACCATCATGAAGTGCGCCTTCAGCCACCAGGGCAGCGTCCAGCTGGAAAGCAGGTCCGTGACAGCCCTGCAGCCCTGGGCTCCCGTGGTCTGGCCAACTGCTGGAGCCACGCGGGTCAGCTTCAGTGCTCACCTGCACAAAAGGCACGGTTCTGATTCTAGTCTCGGGCCAAGTGTTAGCTGCAGTGCCGGCCTAACCTTGCCTCAGCCACAGATCCCTGAACCCTGGCATGGGTGGAAGCCTGTGTCCTTGTGCCACCATACAGAAGCCTGCGGGTCCCCAGGGCTGTTAGATGGAAGCGATGTGTGCCTCCGTGTTCCTGTCCCACTGTGTGTGCCATCTCTGCCCAGAGTCCCGCTCTGCTTCCAGACCACAGCTGTCCCTCCACTCTGATCCACCGTCTTCTCCATTAGGACCTCCAAATCCTACATCCAGGCTGTCAGGGAGCTCAGCGACTTGGCATTGCAGCGGGTGAGGAACGTCTTTCACCAGAGTGACTTCCTCTACAGGCTGAGCCCTGAAGGCCGCTTGTCCCACCGTGCCTGCCAGCTCGCCCACGAGCACACAGGTTCTGCCTCCTCCTCCTCCTGTGTCCCCTCCTTAACCAGCGCAGCCCAAAGGAGCCAATCCCAACTCCTCAGGCAGAGCCGGGCCCATGCTCCACCTGCAGGAGCTGGGACACACACATGCTGGGTACCTCCCTGGTGCAGGGGTCGCGAGCTGAGATGCTGGGGTGCCAGGTGCTGGCAGGGGTTCCCATCACACGGGCAATGACTGAATGAGGCCCCAGCCCAGCAGCAATCAGCTGAGGCTCCTGGGCTGTGCAATTGCAGGGAGGCCTGCCCTGCATCCCAGGATGCTGGCTCCCACCCCGACCCACACACCCACTCCCACGCTCACCCTGACCTCCAGGGCACCCGGGTTGGGGCAGGTGGGGCTCTCAGCTGCTCCGGTACCCACTGCTCTGGCACAGACCGAGTGATCCAGCAGAGGAAGGCTCAGCTGCAGCAGGAGGGGGAGCTGGAGAAGGTCAGGAGGAAGAGGCGCTTGGACTTCCTGGACGTCCTCCTCTTTGCCAAGGTCAGTGTGTGCAGGGCAGGCCCGAGCTTGGCCTGGAAGCACAGAGCCAGGGACAGAGCCCGTGCCCTCTCTCCCGCTGTGGCCTCCCCCAGATGGAGAACGGGAGCAGCCTGTCCGACCAGGACCTCCGCGCCGAGGTGGACACGTTCATGTTCGAGGGCCACGACACCACGGCCAGCGGCATCTCCTGGATCTTCTATGCCCTGGCCACGCACCCTGAGCATCAGCACCGGTGCCGCGAGGAGATCCAGGGCCTCCTGGGGGACGGAGCCTCCATCACCTGGTGAGTGAGAGCCCAGGGGGCGGTGGGGGAGGGCCCTGCCTGTCTGGGAGAGGAAGCCCTGGGGGTCCAGCCCTTCCCCTCCTCTGCCTGGGCTTTGTTTCAGGGAGCACCTGGACAAGATGCCCTACACCACCATGTGCATCAAGGAGGCGCTGAGACTCTACCCACCAGTGCCAGGTGTCGGCAGACAGCTCAGCTCACCTGTCACCTTCCCTGATGGACGCTCCCTCCCCAAGGGTACGAACTGCCCACCCTCACCTAAGCGCTCCCAAGGACACATGGAGGATCCGACGTCCCTGGAAGCTCCTGTAGCTCCAAGCCTTCCTGGTCTCCCTGTGCTCATCAAGAAAGGAGTTCTTCCTTTGGGGTTGGAATGAATGGTCTAAAATGCCTAACACATGGCTGACCACAGCGGAAGTCCAGTTAATATTAGTTCCTCTCTCTACATATAAAGAAGGTTTTCCAAATTATGACCTGTCTACTTCTCTACCTGTCTACACCTTTTACTGTCCGCAAAGCTCCAGGCTCCAATTCCTGACTCAAAGACTACAGAATTCAGACATGATTTCTGTCTTCACTGTCATACTTTTCAAAATGATTTGTTTATGGGAAATACAGAGTGATATAGAGAGAGAGATGGAGAGACAGATATAAAAGACAGAAAAAGTGAGAGGGGGAGAGCGAGAGAAAGAGAGCGCTTCCATCTGCTGGTTACTCCTCAAATGCCTACAACACTGAGGACAGGTTAGGCTGAAGTGTCAGGAGCAAGGAACTCCGTATGGATGGGTAGCAGGGGCCCAAGCACTTGAGCTAAGTTCTACTGCTTCCCCAGGCACATTAGCAGGTTGCTAGGTTGGAAGTGGAGCAGCCAGGACAGGAGCCGGCACTCCAGTATGGGATGAAGGCATCCCAAGTGGCAACTTCACCCCCTGCATCACAACATCACTCACGTTCCATTGTCACTTTGGAAAACAATGTTCACATTTTACGTAATGAATGGAAAACTGTATGGAAATCTGTGCAGAGCAATATGCATTGTGTGGGCTCACACAATGATGACTCAGTCTTTGGAGTCGCTTCCACAAGGATGCTCAAGCCCAGAACTTGTGACTGTGTGCAGGCCTGGAGAGAGACTCTCATGGGGCAGAAGCATTTGTGCCTCTTTTCTTCTAGATTCAAGGCGAAGGAGGGAGATTGGGAAATCTGATCTCTGGGTCAGATGGGATCCAGTCTCTGAGGAGCCCTCAGGTTGATGGCAGAGAGAAGTTGGGGGCCAGATTGCAGACCCCTGCAGCCACTCTCTTCCTCACCCAGCACTGAGCGTGATCCCAGCCCTACTGGTCCTAGCTGTGCAAGTAGAGACAGGTCACCGAGCCCCCCGGAGCTCCAGGTGCCTCTTCTGCACACTGAGAATGGGAGGGTGCCTACCCTGGAGGGCTGCTGGGGGACCCGAGGGAGTCAGTGCAGGCAGACGCCCTGCAGCTCCTGGGAACTCCGCATGACCATGAGCAAGCACTTGGATTACAGTAAGCACTGAGCATCAGATTCTTTCTTGCTTCTCATCCCTGGCTTCATGGTTCTGACCTCACCTGTGCTCAGGTGCTTTGCCAAGCCCACCCCTGGACTTGTGCAATAGGATCATCCTGTTCAAAGTGAACACCTGTGGCTTGCACAGGTGTACTGTGGGCCTTACCCCATGGCTAAGATCAGTCTCTCTCTTTGTCTCTGCCCCACAGGCATCATAATCACACTCTCCATCTATGGCCTGCATCACAACCCGAAGGTGTGGCCAAACCCAGAGGTAGGAGGGCGCTGGGAGGAGGGAGGGCATGGACTGATCCTTCAGACCAACTCCTCCCCCTGCTGCCACTGTGTTCCCTGGGCCCTCAGGGATCGCCCTTGACCTCTGCTCCCTGCAGGTGTTTGACCCTTCCCGCTTCGCACCGGGTTCTGCTCGCCACAGCCACGCTTTCCTGCCCTTCTCAGGAGGATCGAGGTGAGCGTCCCGTGTGCGCTGATGGAGTCGGGGGGTGATGGGGAGTCTCAGGGCTCATCCCCAGCGTCTGTGACCCCCCTGTGTTCCCACGTGGGATCTTCAGACCTGCCCTCCTGTGTTGGTGTTGCTGGGAGGGAGGCCTTGTGTGGGTGTCTCTGCGAGCCATGTAAGGGGGGTTTCAGAGCAGGGTAGTCACTGTGGGAGTGAGGTGACCCAACAACGGTCAACTCTTTAAGTGATTCCCATATTAGACTCTGTCTCATACAGCACTGGCCCTGTCCTAGCACTGACTTCCTGCCCAACAAGAGCAGAAGTAGAGACAGGGATAGCCCCGGAAGAGTGGTAGCTTTGTGAAGGTCAGGAGACTGTGACCAAGGCTTGGGGACAGTGGGGGACTGGAAGGAAAGGGGCCAGGGCTGGGCCACCTGGAGGAGGGTCCTGAATGGCCAGCTCTGGGACTGGGGCTCAAGGGTCAGTGCCTGTCCCAGGAGGGGCAGGAGGGGACCTGAGGCCACTTCCCATTTCATTGTCTCTCCCTGGCCCAGGAACTGCATCGGGAAACAATTTGCGATGAACGAGCTGAAGGTGGCCGTGGCCCTGACTCTGCTGCGCTTCGAGCTGCTGCCGGATCCCACCAGAGTCCCCATCCCCATAACAAGACTTGTGCTGAAGTCTAAGAATGGGATTCACCTACGTCTCAGGAAGCTCCACTAACCCTGCTGGGAACAAGAATGGTCTGCCAGGCGTCCTCTCTTCCTGTCACCTGCCCGTGTCCCGCACTCTGTCTGTATCTTGCTTTCTCTCTACCTACCTGCCCTTCTTCCACCTGCCTGCCATTCGGCCTTTTGTCCTCCAGTCTGCCTGTCCTCTTACTTTCCTCCAGGATGCTGACCTGCTTGTCTGTCTCCTACCTGTCCTCAGAACCCTTGATTCCTGCCAGCCCTCCAGCCTGCCTGTTTCTGACTGTGCCTGCCTGAGCCTCCTATTGTTGATACAGCAAGCTAACTCAGTCTGAGTGGCCTAAAACAACACCAATTTGTAGTCTCGCAGTTTTGATGCCTGAAATGTGTTTCCCTGGTCAAAATTGAAAGTATTTCATGAGCCCCAAGGGACAATCAACTCCCATCCCTGTCCATATTTCAGCTTCCAGAGCTCTGTGCTAGCCTTCTGTGATTGGATAAGACCCAGTTAGATTGTCAATGATTAGCTCCTGGACATGAACTTGGCTCATTGCAGATGTTAAGCACAGATGCAAAATCTCCTCAAGGTGATATCTGGGCTAACATTTAACTAGACAGCACAGTCCACCCCGTCTGTCTGGCATCCATACACACCCCCTCAAACCTACTTAATCTGGAAGTGAGGACTACGCCAAAGTCATCCTGTTGTGAATTATCCTGCATACAGCTGAGAGCATATTTTACCCTCCAACCCCAAAAAGAAAAAAAAGACACATTGCTAAGTCATTGATTATGGTCTCTCTTCTCCTTAACATTCTGTAACTTAAATACTTAAATGATGCAATTAAAGTTGAATTTTATCAATATATCTTTTTTTAGATGTAAATTAGATAGGAAAGGGGATGAAAATGTGGTATACACACAAAAATGTTCGTGACAAAATACAGAAGAAATAAGCACCACAATTGCAGTCCTTGTTCTGCCACTGTTCATGTGGTCAAAGCTGGTATTTAGGGGTCAGCGCTGTGGTGTAGCAGGTTAAGCCACCGTCTGCAGCACTGCCATCTCATATGGGTGCCAATGCAAGTCCCAGCTGCTCCACTTCTGATCCAGCTCCCTGCTAATGTGCCTGGGAAAGCAGCAGATAATGGCCCAGGTGCTTGGGTCCCTGCACCCTCACGGGAGACCCAGAAGACGCTCCTGGCTCCTTCCTTTGGCCTGGACCAGCCATGGCTGCTGCAGCCACTTGGAGGGTGAACCAGTGGGGAGACGGTCTCTGACTCAGTCTCCCCCTCTCTCTCTGTACTTTTTCAAATAAGTAAACAAATAAATGTTTCTTTTTTAAAAATCTAGTATTCACAACTATTTTATTCTACTACCCATCCCATGTCCCCATACCCTTGGCAAACACCTCAGCCAATTGTAGCTTTCAGCTGGTGATGGTGGGGGTGCTCCAAACCTTTATTTTTGCAAAATCTGGCCCATTGGTAGTCTTTGTGGAGTTGGGTTGTATGTTTCAGTTTATGTTAACCACAGGACGTGGTAGCACTGACAATGCCCTATGATATCTTCTGTATTCCAAACATACTTTCCCTTATTTTAATTTTGCATTGACAACCAGGATCAGGTACCCCAGCCAGCATGGTAGCTGTCTTCAGTGAGGAACACAATGTGACAAACAGCAGTCATGACTGCAAGGTCAGTAGAAGAACTGCTGTGTCTCTGGGTGGAAGCATCACCCTGTCTGGAACTAAGACCTTTGTCCTTCAGGAAACAGGATTGTAGTGCACAAAGCCTAAACTGTACTATTGGTTCGCCAAGGAGATTGCTGAGTGGGGCCACTCCCGTTTCCATCCCTTGATTCCTGGACCCATGAATCCTGGCTAAGGGGGAAACAGCACCATGCATTGGGTATTAATGTATAGAGCATCCCAGCCCTCCAGGGTGCGGTCACCTGGCTGGTTCTGTATGCCCAGGCCATGCTGAGGCGACTCCTCTGGTTCTCGAATGCATAACTGGAAGATGTACAGCCAGCAACTGGCATTCAGGAGACTGATGTTCCCACCTTTTGTGGCCTTCCCACTTGTCCCCATGCCAATTTTGAAGATTCCGTTGCTTCCTAATCAATGCCCTCATTTTAAAGGAAGATATCCTGCAAGACCGGGGATTCAATTTCACTGGAAAGATGGAACTCTGAATTTTCTTCCAGAAATCTCAGCCCTGAGTTAGAGCACACAGTGATTTTCCTCAGGATAGGTGGAAACTTCGAGATGTCATTTGGACGGGGAACAGTGATAGAGACAGGAGACGGGCAGCTGCTTAGCACAGGCTCTGGAGAGGAAAGCGTGGTGCCACCACTGGAACCACTAGACAAGGTCACCTCAGCCAAAGGCCCCCACCACGGCACGGCACACCTGCTTGAGTTCTCTGTCCAGTTCTCTATGCAAAACAAGTAACACCAGCGCTGACCTCTGGGTGGCTCACAAGGAGCACTTCGGTTTTACCTTATTAGTGTATCTATGCAAAAAAGGTGGTTCTGGCAGCTGCTCCCTGATTGGCTCACAGGCTTCGTCTTATTAGAATAAACAGCCACCAATCAGGGAATGTTTCCTATTTAAAAACATAGCAAACCCCCCAGGCACGACCTTTTCTTTGGCCACCACTTTGAGGAACCCTTCTGGCACCAGGAGGAGCTTTCTCTTTCTGTGTTTTGTTGGCTCTGTATTTCTGTATTCGTTTTCTGTGTTTCGTTGGCTCTGTATTTGTTGCTATGTTTTGTTATCAAGTCCACTGAATCAACTTCATTTGCATTTCTCACACTTCCTGGTCGTTTGCCTGAACCTTCATAGATGGGAGACAAAGAACTTGGCAGAAAGGCGGAGCTCCAACAGGAAAGAACTGTAGCATTTCTAAAAATTCGGCAGAAAAAGTCTGCAGCATTTCGTGGGGTCTCATCTGCGACTGTCAGAGGGTGAGTGAAATGGACCACTTTTGTCTTTTCCTTTGGGGACATTCCATGCCACCATAGTCCACTATCAGTGAAAAACCCCAGGGCTCCGTCAGCCAGTTACGAGTGCCTCCCATGGCTGCTGGGCAGAGACAGGCTTACGATTGCACACTCAGTCAACCCCCTGCACCTCTTGGTGCTGGGACTATTGGTCTTGACCTGTCTCAGTCGGCTTTTGCAGAAGAGCTGTCTGAGGCTGGAGACCGGGCTAAGGTCTCAGAGCAATGGAGGGCTTCTCCTCAGCATCACCCCAGGCTCCTTCACCGGAGCCAGACTCCGACCACCTGTTAGGGTGTTCCACTGAGATCCACATTCTATTTATGCTTATGTTGGCCTTCCCTAGATAATGGCGTCCGGTTGGAGGTTTTGTCCTGATACACAGACTGCTTCCTACTTAAGCATTTTCCATTCTCATTTCATTAGATTGGATGAGATTAGCAAAAATACCTGATTCTCTACCTCTTTGTTCCATGACAGGTTTGCATGTTGATGTCCTTTTCTAATTCTTTTTTTTAAACTTTTATTTAATGTATATAAATTTCCAAAGTACAGCTTATGGATTACAATGGCTTCCCCCTCCACACTGTTCCTCCCACCCGCAACCCTCCCCTTTCCCACTCCCTCTCCCCTTCCATTCACATCAAGATTCATTTTCGATTCTCTTAATATACAGAAGATCAGTTTAGTATACATTAAGTAAAGATTTCAACAGTTTGCTCCCACACAGAAACATAAAGTGAAAAATAATAGATGATTTTTTAAATGATGATGAAATCAGATCAGACCTATTGTCGTGTTTAATCCCAGTGAGAGTCAAGTTGGGAATTGATAATTTCTTTCTTTCTTTTTTTTTTTTTTTTTTTTTACAGAAGATCAGTTTAGTATACATTAAGTAAAGATTTCAACAGTTTGCACCCCCATAGAAACACAAAGTGAAATATACTGTTTGAGTACTAGTTATAGCATTAAATCTCAATGTACAGCACACTAAGGACAAAGATCCTACATGAGGAGTAAGTGCACAGTGACTCCTGTTGTTGACTTAACAAATTGACACTCTTGTTTATGGCATCAGTAATCACCCTAGGCTCTAGTCATGAGCTGCAAAGGCTATGGAAGCCCCCTGAGTTCACTGACTCTGATCATATTTAGACAAGGCCATGGTCAAAGTGGAAGTTCTCTCCTCCCTTCAGAGAAAGGTACTTCCTTCTTTGATGACCCATTCTTTCTACTGGGATCTCACTCGTGGAGATCTTTCATTTAGGTTTTTTTTTTTCCCCCCAGAGTGTCTTGGCTTTCCATGCCTGAAATACTCTCATGGGCATTTTAGCCGGATCCGCATGCCTTAAGGGCTGATTATGAGGCCAGAGTGCTGTTTAGGACATTTGCCATTCTATGGGTCTGCTGTGTATCTCACTTCCCATGTTGGATCATTCTCTCCCTTTTTGATTCTATCAGCTAGTATTTGCAGACACTATTCTTGTTTATGTGATCCCTTTGGTTCTTAGTCCTATCATTACGATCAATTGTGAACAGAAATTGATCACTTGGACTAGTGAGATGGTATTGGTACATGCCACCTCGATGGGATTGAATTGGAATCCCCTGGTATGTTTCTAAGTCTACCATTTGAGGTAAGTCAGCTTGAGCATGTCCCGAATTGCACATCTCTTCCCTCTCTTATTCCCAGTCTTATATTTAACAGCGATCACTTTTCAGTTAAGTTTCAGAACTTAAGAAGAATTGTGTATTGATTACAGTATTCAACCAAAAGTATTAAGTAGAACAAACAAAAAAAATACTAAGAGGGATAACATATTAAGCTGCTCATCAACAGTCAGGGTGAGGGCTGATCAAGTCACCATTTCTCATAGTGTTCATTTCACTTTAACAGTTTTCCTTTTTGGTGCTCAGTTAGTTGTCACCTATCAAGGAGAACAAGTGGTATTTGTCCCTTTGGGATTGGCTTATTTCACTCAACATAATGTTTTCCAAATTCCTAACAGGGGTCAGTTTTCAGTTAAAATTTAAACACCTAAGAATAATTGTGTGTTAATTACAGAGTTCAACCAATGGTACTAGAACAAAAAAAATACTAAAATGGATAAAGTATTACATTGTACATCAACCGTCAGGACAAGAGCTGATCAGGTCACTGCTTCTCATAGTGTCCATTTCACTTCAACAAGTTTCCCCTTTGGTGCTCAGTTAGTTGTCGCCGATCAGGGAGAACATATGATATTTGTCCCTTTGGGACTGGCTTAATTCACTCAGCATGATGTTTTCCAAATTCCTCCATCTTGTTGCAAATGACTGGGTTCGTTGTTTTTGACTGCTGTATAGTATTCTATAGAATACTATATAGAGTACATGTCCCATAATTTCTTTATCCAGTCTACTGTTGATGGGCATTTGGGTTGGTTCCAGGTCTTGGCTATTGTGAATTGAGCTGCAATAAACATTAATGTGCAGACTGCTTGTTTGTTGGCCAATTTCATTTCCTTTGGGTAAATTCCAAGGAGTGGGATGGCTGGGTTGAATGATAGGGTTATCTTCAGGTTTCTGAGGAATCTTCAGACTGACTTCCATAGTGGCTTAACCAGTTTGCATTCCCACCAACAGTGGGTTAGTGTCCCCTTTTCCCCACATCCTCGCCAGCATCTGTTGTTGGTAGATTTCTGTATGTGAGCCATTCTAACCGGGGTGTGGTGAAACCTCATTGTGCTTTTGATTTGCATTTCCCTGATTGCTAGTGATCTTGAACATTTTTTCATGTGTCTGTTGGCCATTTGGATTTCCTCTTTTGAAAAATGTCTATTGAGGTCCTTGGCCCATCTCTTAAGTGGGTTGTTTGTTTTGATCTTGTGGAGTTTCTTGATTTCTTTGTAGATTCTGGTTATCAACCCTTTATCAATTGCATAGTTTGCAAATATATTTTCCCATTCTGTCGGTTGTCTCTTCACTTTCCTGACTGTTTCTTTTGCAGTACAGAAACTTCTCAATTTGATGCAATCCCAAATGTTAATTTTGGCTTTGACTGCCTGTGCTTTTGGGGTGTTTTCCAAGAAGTCATTGCCGGTACCTATATCTTGCAGGGTTTTTCCAATGCTCTCTAATAATTTGATGGTGTCAGGTCGTAGATTTAAGTCTTTAATCCATGTTGAGTGGATTTTTGTGTAAGGTGAAAGGTAGGGGTCTTGCTTCATGATTCTGCACGTGGAAATCCAATTTTCCCAGCACCATTTATTGAATAGACTGTCCTTACTCCAGGGATTGGTTTTGGATCCTTGATCAAATATGAGTTGGCTGTAGATGTTTGAATTGATTTCTGGTGTTTCAATTCTGTCCCATTGGTCTATCCATCTGTTTCTGTACCAGTACCATGCTGTTTTGATTACAACTGCCCTGTAGAATGTCCTGAAATCTGGTATTGTGATGCCTCCAGCTTTGTTTTTGTTGCACAAGATTGCTTTAGCTATTCGAGGTCTCCTGTGTCTCCATATGAATTTCAGCACCATTTTTTCTGATCTGAGAAGAAGGTCTTGGTATCTTGATTGGTATTGCATTGAATCTATAAATTGCTTTTGGGAGAATGGACATTTTGATGATGTTGATTCTTCCAATCCATGAGCATGGAAGATTTTTCCATTTCTTGGTATCCTCTTCTATTTCTTTCTTTAAGGTTTTGTAATTTTCATCGTAGAGATCTTTAACATCCTTGGTTAAGTTTATTCCAAGGTATTTGATTGTTTTTGTAGCTATTGTGAATGGGATTGATCTTAGAAGTTCTTCCTCAGCCATGGTATTGTCTGTGTATACAAAGGCTGTTGATTTTTGTGCATTGATTTTATACCCTGCTACTTTGCCAAAATCTTCTATGAGTTCCAATAGTCTCTTAGTAGAGTTCTTTGGGTCCCCTAAATAAAGAATCATATCATCTGCAAAGAGGGATAGTTTGAGTTCTTCCTTCCCAATTTGTATCCCTTTAATTTCTTTTTCTTGCCTAATAGCTCTGGCTAGAACTTCCAGAATTATATTGAATAGCAGTGGTGAGAGTGGGCATCCCTGTCTGGTACCAGATCTCAGTGGAAATAGGCACCTATTGATATAAACTTTCCTCTTAACACTGCTTTTGCTGCATCCCATAAGTTTTGGTATGTTGTGCTGTTATCCTCATTTACTTCCAGAAAATTTTTGATTTCTCTTTTAATTTCTTCTATGACCCATTGTTCATTCAGGAGCATGTTGTTCAATCTCCATGTGTTTGCGTATGCTCTAGGGATTCCTGAGTTGCTAATTTCCAACTTCATTCCTTTATGGTCTGAGAAGCTGCATGGTATGATTCTAATTCTTTTGAATTTGCTGAGACTTGCTTTATGGCCTAGTATGTGATCAATCCTAGAGAAGGTTCCATGTACTGCTGAGAAGAATGTAAAATCTTTAGCTGTAGGATTGAAAGTTCTGTATATATCTGTTAGATCCATTTGGGCTATAGTGTCGTTTAAATCTACTGTATCCTTGTTGATCTTCTGTCCTGTTGATCTGTCTATTTCTGAGAGTGAGTATTGAAGTCCCCCAGTGCTATTGTATTGGGGTCTAAGTCTCCCATTAAGTCCCTTAACAAATCTTTTAGATAAACCGGTGCCCTGTAGTTAGGTGCATATACATTGATAATTGTTATATCTTCCTGTTGAATTGATCCCTTAATCATTATATAGTACCCCTCTTTGTCTCTCTTAACAGTTTTTGTGGTAAAGTTTATGTTGTCGGATATTAAGATGGCTACACCCGCTCTTTTTTCTTTTCTGTTGGCATGGTATATCTTTTTCCAGCCTTTCACTTTCAGTCTGTATGGATCTTTGTTGGAAAGATGTGTTTCTTGTAAGCAGCAAAAAGATGGGTTTTGTTCCTTAACCCAATCAGCCAGTCTGTTTCTTTTAACTGGACAGTTCAGGCCATTAATGTTCAATGTGACTAATGATAAGTGGTAACTTTGCCCTGCCATTTGCCAAAGATAAGTTCTAATATATGCTTTGAATTCCCTGTGATCTTTTGCTGTGAGGTTTCTTTCCTTTACCTTCTTTCATATTGATGACCGTGTTTCTGTGTTTCTGTGTGTAACACATCTTTAAGCATCTTTTGCAGGGCTGGACGAGTGGTGACAAATTCTTTCAATTTCTGTTTGCTATGAAAAGTTTTTATTTCACCTTCATTCACAAATGATAGCTTTGCAGGATATAATATTCTGGGCTGGCAATTTTTCTCTCTTAGCACCTGTGCTATATCTCGCCATTCCCTCCTAGCCAATATCTTGAAGGGTTTCTCCAATGTTCTCTAATAACCTGATGGTGTCAGGACATAGATTTAGGTCTTTAATCCATGTTGAGTGGATTTTTGTGTAAGGTGTAAGGTAGGGGTCTTGCTTCATGATTCTGCATGTGGAAATCCAGTTTTCCCAGCACCATTTATTGAATAGACTGTCCTTGCTCCAGGAATTGGTTTTAGATTCTTGGTCAAATATAAGTTGGCTGTAGATGTTTGAATTGATTTCTGGTGTTTCAATTCTGTCCCATTGGTCTATCCATCTGTTTCTGTACCAGTACCATGCTGTTTTGATTACAACTGCCCTGTAGTATGTCCTGAAATCTGATATTGTGATGCCTCCGGCTTTGTTTTTGTTGTACAAGATTGCTTTAGCTATTCGAGGTCTCTTTTGCCTCCATATGAATTTCAGCACCATTTTTTCTAGATCTGAGAAGAATGTCTTTGGTATCTTGATTGGTATTGCATTGAATCTATAAATTGCTTTTGGGAGAATGGACATTTTGATGATGTTGATTCTTCCAATCCATGAGCATGGAAGATTTTTCCATTTCTTGGTATCCTCTTCTATTTCTTTCTTTAAGATTTTGTAATTCTCATCATACAGATCTTTAACGTCCTTGGTTAAGTTTATTCCAAGGTATTTGATTGTTTTTGTAACTATTGTGAATGGGATTGATCTTAGCAGTTCATTCTCAGTCATGGCATTGCTTGTGTATACAAAGGCTGTTGATTTTTGTGCATTGATTTTATATCCTGCCACTTTGCCAAACTCCTCTATGAGTTCCAATAGTCTCTTAGTAGAGTTCTTTGGATCCTCTAAGTACAGAATCATATCGTCTGACTTCTTCCTTCTCAATTTGTATTCATTTGATTTCTTTTTCTTGTCTGATGGCTCTGGCTAAAACTTCCAGAACTATGTTAAATAGCAGTGGTGAGAGTGGGCATCCCTGTGTGGTACTAGATCTCAGTGGAAATGCTTCCAACTTTTCCCCATTCAATAGGATGCTGGCTGTGGGTTTTTTATAAATTGCTTTGATTATATTGAGGAATGTTCCTTCTATACCCAATTTGCTTAGAGTTTTCATCATGAAAGGGTGTTGAATTTTATCAAATGCTTTCTCTGCATCAATTGAGATAATCATATGGTTTTTCTTTTGCAGTTTGTTAATGTGGTGAATCACATTGATTGATTTGCGAATGTTGAACCATCCCTGCATACCAGGGATGAATCCCACTTGGTCTGGGTGGATGATTTTCCTGATGTGTTGTTGTACTCTATTGGCCAGAATTTTATTGAGGATTTTTGCGTCTATGTTCATCAGGGATATTGGTCTGTAATTTTCTTTCAGTGCTGCATCTTTCTCTGGTTTGGGGATTAAGGTGATGCTGGCTTCATAGAAAGAATTTGGGAGGATTCCCTCTTTTTCAATTGTTCTGACTAGTTTGAGAAGAATTGGAGTTAGTTCTTCTTTAAATGTCTGGTAGAATTCAGCAGTGAATCCATCTGGTCCTGGGCTTTTCTTTGTTGGGAGGGCCTTAATTACTGTTTCAATTTCTGTTTCAGTTATGGGTTTATTTAGGTTTTCTATGTCTTCATGGTTCAATTTAGGTAGATTGCATGTGTCCAGGAATCTATCCATTTCTGATAGGTTTTCCTGTTTGCTGGCATACAGGTCCTTGTAGTAATTTCTGATGATTCTTTTTATTTCTGTGGTGTCTGTTGTTACATTTCCTTTTTTTCTCTCTGATTTTATTGATTTGGGTCTTTTCTCTTCTTTTTTTAGTTAGTTGGGCCAATGGGGTGTCAATTTTGTTTATTTTTTCAAAAAACCAGCTTCTCGCTTGGCTGATTTTTTGTAGTGTTTTTTTTTTTTTTTTTTTTTTTTTTTTTGGATTCAATCCTGTTAATTTCTTCTCTGGTTTTAATTATTTCTCTTCTCCTACTAGATTTGGGTTTGGTTTGCTGCAGTGTTTCTAGGTCCTTGAGATGCGCTGAAAGCTCATTTATTTGGTACCTTTCCAATTTCTTGATATAGGCACCTATTGCTATAAATTTGCCTCTCAATACTGCTTTTGCTGTATCCCATAAGGTTTGATATGTTGTGTTGTTGTCTTCATTTACTTCCAGAAAGTTTTTGATTTCTCTTTTGATTTCTTGAATGACCCAGTGTTCATTCAGGAGCATGTTGTTCAGTCTCCATGTGTTTGCATACTTTCTGGGGTTTCCTGAGTTGCTAATTTCCAACTTCATTCCATTGTGGTCTGAGAAACTGCATGGTATGATTCTGATTCTTTTAAATTTGCTGAGACTTGCTTTATGGCCTAGTATGTGATCAATCCTAGAGAAGGTTCCATGCACTGCTGAGAAGAATGTGAAGTCTTTAGATGTAGGGTTGAAAGTTCTGTAGATATCTGTTAGATCCATTTGGGCAATAGTGTCGATTAAATCTGCTGTTTCCTTGTTGATCTTCTGTCCGGATGATCTGTCTATTTCTGAGAGTGGAGTATTAAAGTCCCCCAGTACTATTGTATTGGAATCTAAATCTCCCTTTAAGTCCCTTAACATATCTTTTAAATAGACAGGTGCCCTGTAATTAGGTGCATATACATTTATAATAGTTACATCTTCCTGTTGAATTGAACCCTTAATCATTATATAGTGTCCCTCTTTGTCTCTCTTAACAGTTTTTGTATTAAAGTTGATTTTGTCTGATATGAATATGGCTACACCTTCTTTTTTTTTGGTTTCTGTTGGCATGGAATATCTTTTTCCAACCTTTCACTTTCAGTCTGCATGCCTCTTTGTTAGAGAGATGTGTTTCTTGTAGGCAACAAATAGTTGGGATGTGTTCTTTGAGCCAGTCAGCTAAACGGTGTCTTTTAACTGAAGAATTCAGACCATTAATGTTCAATGTGACTATTGATACATAGTGACTTTGCCCTGCCATTTTCCCGGAGATATTTTCTAGTATATGCTTTGAGCTTCCCATGCTCTTTTACTGGTAGGTGTTCTTCCTTTCCCTTCTTTCATATTGATGGCCGTGTTTCTGTGTTTCTGAGTGTAGCACATCTTTAAGTATCTTTTGCAGGGCCGGATGAGTGGCCACAAAGTCTTTCAATTTCTGTTTGCTATGAAAGGTCTTTATTTCACCTTCATTCACAAATGAGAGCTTGGCAGGATATAATATTCTGGGCTGGCAATTTTTCTCTCTTAGCACCTGGGCTATGTCTCGCCATTCCCTCCTGGCTTGTAGGGTTTCTGATGAGAAGTCAGCTGTGAGTCTGATTGGAGATCCTCTGAGAGTAATCTGACGTTTCTCTCTTGCACATTTTAGGATCTTTTCTTTATGTTTCACTGTGGTAAGTTTAATTACCACGTGTCATGGTGAGGATCTCTTTTGGTCATGTTTATTAGGGGTTCTGTGAGCTTCCTGTACTAGGATTTCTCTGTCCTTCTCCAAACCTGGGAAATTTTCTGCTAATATCTCACTAAAAAGGCCTTCTAATCCTTTCTCCCTCTCCATGCCTTCAGGAACTCCTAGAACCCGAATGTTGGGTTTTTTAATAGTATCCTGAAGATTCCCGACAATATGTTTTAGATTTCCTCTTCTTTTCTTTGGTCTGACTGTATCCTTTCCTGTTCTCTGTCTTCTAAGTCTGATATTCTCTCTTCTGCTTTACCCATTCTATTTTAAGGCTCTCTATTGTGTTTTTCATTTGATCTATTGAATTCTTCACTTCATTATGATTTCTCGTCACTATCACAGTTTCCTGTTGTACTAGTTGTTTTGTTTCATTTTGATTCCTCCTTAATATTTCATTTTCATGAGAGAGATTTTCTATCTTGTCCATTAAGGATTTCTGTAGTTCAAGAGTTTGTTTCTGAGAACTTCTTAATGTTCTTATCAATTTTTTGAGATCTGCTTCTTGCATTTCTTCTATCTCATCATCTTCATAATCTTGAATTGGGGTGTCTTTTTCATTTGGGGGCGTCATAGTGACTTCCTTGTTTTTATTACCTCGGTTTTTGCGTTTGTTATTTGGCATATTGGAGATATTTGGTTTCTTCACTGTGTTGCTTTTTCTTGTTATACTATGACTCTAGATTAAGTGGACTGTCTGTTTTTGATGGAGCCTTAGAGGCTTGCGATGGGTGTGGCCTGAGAGCTCTGTTTGGTGTGCCAAAGGTGACACTCCCAGGTTAGGCGTGATAGATCTCTCTCTCTCGCTCTCTTTCTTTTTTTGATTCAAAAGGGAAGTAATTCCGCACAGCTGAACGAAGTTGGAGGTAGTTAGCAGGCAAATGATATACCCACAGGAGCCAGAGATCGGAAGCTCTTTCCCAAGGACCACACAGGGAATCTGTTCTGCCCTCAGAGTGGGCTCAGATTCTCCTTCAGTCTCCCACTGTGCCAAAGTTACGGAATTGTAGCGTCTCTGGAGAGTACTCACGTGAATTCCGTGAGTTCTCTCCCCCACCGTCTCTTTTTTTCACAGTCTCAGTTCAGTAGCACCACAAATTTACTAGGTCCTAATCTCCTGTTAATTCGCCCCGCCCAGAGTCAGGTTTTTCTGCTAGGCTCAGGGCTGGTGCAGACCTCAGGTCACTCTGCTTATGACGTATGTCCAAGATGGCGCCTGCTCTTTGTCTTGCTCGTCTTTGAGAGGTGAGCAGAGAGAGAGAAACCCATGTCTGTATCTCTCTCTCTCTCTCTTCTAGTTAGCCTGGTGAACTTTTCCCCCTGGGGTCGTTCCTTCTAGTCTCCTCTTTCCGCTTGCCTGCCGGTGTCTCGGTCTATTGAGGTTCGGCTCACCTCGTGTTCCAGCGCTGGTGTGTTGAGTCTGCCGCTGGTGTCCCAAACTGTGGGCTCCCACGCTCTCCACACAGGTCCACTGTGAATCACTCGTTCCGGAAGAGTTTCTTCTGCTGTTTCTTCCCCTACTCTTCCTTGAACCTGCAGTATCTCCACTTTTATTAAACTGTCTCTCCCCGGACTATCAGTGTGCTCCCTTCCTATTCCGCCATCTTGCCTCCTTTCCCCTTTTCTAATTCTTTTAATCAATGCTTTTCTGTGTTTGGTAATGAACCTAGGTAGTAAGATTCGTATGTGTCTTAGGGGAAGATGCCTTCCATGTAGGGGTTGGGCAATACATCCACAGGAAGCTCTACCCCTGGTCAGGGTGCCCACTTCAGGGAAAAGGAACCACCTGACAGGCATAAGATAGGGGTGTGTGTGTTTGTGTGTGTGCGCACGCGCGCATGTCACTCCAGCCATGCAGCCACACTGGCTGAAGACAAAGGTGGGTGAAAGGGTAAACAGGTGTTTTAACCAAGCCCAAGCTGGCAGGTTTGACAAGTAGGCCAGATTCTTTAAAGGGGGACTAATAAAGGTCCAGGTGAGATTAAATAGCTAAGCACTGTCAGGTCAAATACAGATCAAAAAGGGGAGGTTCAGCCAGATGAGAAAGTCAAAGTTAGGCGCTGGCACAGGCAACTACTCCTGCCAGTTTAACCCACTTGTGAGTGCCAGGTCACACACACACGCACACCCGTGACCTACAGGATCAAGGGACTCAGGGAGAGATGACAGAGGTCAAAGTCAGGTGCAGGTGAGGGTAATCCTCCTGTAGGTTTGGCCTCCCCCAGTTGTGAACACCTGCATGTCACACACTCACAAGCCAGGGGTTCAAGGGGCATTTTGACCCAGACAAAGGAAGAGGAAGGGAACGGAGGGACGCCATCCTCTCTTCCCTCTCATTCTGGAAAAGGCCTCCCAAAATATTTGAGGCACTGGGAAAAGCTGAGTAACGCATCTTAGGTGTGGAGCCTGGGGATTCCTTAGGCCCTCAGACCTTGAAGGGTCAAAATGCTTTCAAATGCCAGTTGGAAAACAGCTAGCTCAAAGACAGCCTAGCTGCAAGCAGGAGAGAAAGACCAGCCCTGGGTGAGGGCGGCCAAAGCTAATCTTGAGAAACACAAGAGGCACTGCGTCAGAGAACCCCTGGCTGGGGTCCCCCGTGATATCTCTCAGGCCAGGACAGCAGCGTCCCTCCACCCAGGACCTCTGGCAGGAGTCTCCCTGGTAATGACCACCCTTCCCCACCTCTAAACATTTGAGTGTAACTTAACAGTCCAAATTAAACGTGGTGCCCTGAACTCTCCCGGAGGCCTGCTTCTACAGTCTTGTGGCGTGTACTTTTGCTCTGTGGCCCTGGCAGGAGGCTCTGAGCTGAGTCTGTCTTAGACTCTAAGCTGAGTTCTTTCTGATGGCCCACTTCCACTCTCCTCGTGACGTGTACTTTGCTTGCTATAGCAAATCTTTGTCATCTATACTTGCTATCTAAGACCATCTTGGGGAGAACTTCAAAATTCCTGATGAGTTTGTCCTTTCCTATGATTATTCTGTTTTGTCCATGACCTCACAGAAGGTACAGGTTAGACAGTTAAGTGTTGTAGGGTTGAGTACCACTGCTAGAAGTGTCCTGTGACAGGGTTACCTGGCTGTGGCCTAGAGGACACCTAGCTTCTACAAGGCACAAGAAAAATCATGTTCTGTGTGGGTTTATGTTGTCACTTGTGGCCATCAACTGTCACCATTGGGGTACACATTGTTTGTCCTCCAAGCTTCTCTTTGATGGCACCTCTGGAAACAGCAAACCAGAGCAAAGGGAAACTGAAGTCCTTTGCCTAGGATGACTCCCTAACAAGACTGGAAGGCCCTCGTGCTTGGAGCACCCAGTACCTGTCTCCCGGGATGGGTTGGGGGACTTATTTCTTTACGTCTCTCTCCTTCTGCTCCTAGACCCTCCTTTGCTACCAAGGTTGAAAGCCATTTCCTTCTCTCTGCTGATTGCCCTGTTTGCAACAATCTTGGGTGGTCAGAATTATTCTGGACAAAAAAATTTTTAAGTAGTAACTCTGCTTCTCTAATATCAATTTCTTAAGTTATCTATATATAATTGCTAAGTATAAATTGGGAAAAAGTAATCACTTAGATCTTAAATTTTATATTAAAAAAGGACTATTTGGATCTGCTAACAAATAGTCAATAAATAAACTAAAATACACCTTCTTTTAGAATGCAACTGTCCACTGTTTCAGGCTTGCTAACTCTGAGAGTTTTCTAGGTCTGAGATTATTATATAGCTCTGTTCATTATATTCTTGTTGGCTTTGCTATATATTTTCCTTTTTGAGCTTTGTGTATATTGCCTGTCGAGTTCTAGGTACAACTCCCAGTGGGATAATGTGGCCTGACTTTTTGAGATAAACAGTAAACTCCAGGTATAATCAACCTAATACTCACTTCTTCTAAAACATCTTTGTTGCTCAAATGTGGCTGAAAGGGTTTCTGATGCTGATCCTGGTTGTCAGTCCCCCCAACCCCCACAACATGGAACCAGGTAAGACCAAACAGCTAAGACAAAGGCTAAATGGCAACATGGAACAAACAGAACTACCTATGGAATGACTGACCAATTGTGCTTTCCTGGAAAAGATGACAACGAGGGGAATATGAGAATTAAGATGAAGTCACGGATGTCAACCCTAAACAGAATTAAAGCTGAGAGATTATGGAGGAAGGGTTCTTACGCATTGTCTGGTAACCATCATCGTAAAACAGTTCTCTAATGTATTCTAAATGTCTTTGTAACTGCTCAAGAGCAAACTTGGCTGGGGCCCCTGAGTGACTGGCTAATAAAACAGCTCTAAGCATTTTAGATCCAAGAGGATCTCCAGAATTTCTGGCAGTTTCATAATGGGTAATGAAATGGTCCTAGACGATCTCTTTGCCTCAGAAAGGGGCACTTGTGCTGTTCTGCATGATCACTTTAACAGGCGTGCGTGAATAGCAGGTGTGCATGCCTATCAATAACGCTGGACAAGTTAAAACTAGGATCAGTCCCATTTTAGAAGCCATGAACCTGATGAGGAAGGTCCAACAGAAGCTTCTACCAAGTCAGCCTGGAAGATAGGAATCTGGGTCATGGTCACTCCTATTCCCTTATCCTCCTTATTGTGTTCCTGATCCTACTCTTTGGCCCATGCATCCCAATTTGCCTTCCTATGCTCATCTACTCTCATTTAGAATCAAGCTTCAGATGAAGACACAAGCGAAGCCTCACCTGCAGACTTTTTCTACAGGAGACCCCTAGAAGGGAGGAGCTGTGACTGCTGTCCCTCAACACCATCCCTCCCCAGCTTAGAGCAGCCGAGCAGTTGTTGCCCCTTTCCTAACAGCAGTCAGGGTCACCTCTTCAGAGGGGAGATTGATAGAGACAGGAGACACACAGGTTCTTAATGCAGGTAGGCAGAGAGGGATGTGGGGCCCCAAGGAAGACTAGTGCAATTGCTGGAATCACTGGGTGAGGCCACATCAGCCAAAGGCCTGGATTCTGTGGACCTGTTTGAGCTATCAGGGTCTCTATGCAAAATCAGTTACTCCAGCTCTGACTTCTGAGTGGCTCACGAGGGTGCTTCAGTTTCACCTCATTAGCATATCTAAGCAAAGATGGTGATTCTGCCAGCTGTTCCCTGAGTGGCTCGTAGGTTTCACCTTGTTAGCGTATATAGCCACCAAGCAGGGATCTTTCCCATTGCAAACATAAAAACCCCTAGACATGACCTCTTCTTTAGTCATCCCTTTGGGGACCCCTTCTGGTGCTACCAGGAGCTTTCTCTTTCTCTTTATCACTTAAAAGGTAAAAATATATATAGACCAAAAATGAAAAGTTAGAAAAAAGATACACCGTACAAATGGAAATCAAAGATGATTTGGAATAGCTATACTCACATGGGATAAAACAGACATTAAAACAAAAACTTAAAAATGAGACAAAGAAGTACATTATATATTGATAAGAGGACTGATTCAGGAAGAACTCCTAACTCTCACAAATACATATTCATCCAACACATGATCATCCAAAAATATAGAGTTAATATTATTAGACTTACAGGGAGACATCAACTCCAATGCAACAATAGCAGGTGACCTCAACATCCTACTGTCATCAATGGATTGTCCAGACAGAAAATCAAGCAATACACATCAGGGTTGAACCATCAGCAAATGGACCTACAGACTTTTACAGAACCATTCCTCCAACAGCTACAGCACACACAAACTTCTTATTAGCATATGGAACATTTTATAGGCTAGACTACATATTGGTCCACAGGTCAAGTCTTAGTAAGTTTTTAAAACTTGAAATCATACCATGTATCTTCTCAGGTCTTAAAGGAATAAAATTAGAAATTAACAACGAGAACAATAGAGAACTTACAGGTACGTGGAAACTGAACAATGTGCTCCTGCATGACTAATGGATCACTGAATAAATTAAAAATGAAATAAAATTTTTTGAGACAAATGAAAATGAAAGCACAATACATCACAATCTGTGATAACCAGCAAAAGTAATAGTAAGAGGAAAATTTATAGCAATAAACACAGACATTAAAGAAAAGAAATATTTCAGATAAACAATTTAACAGTTCATCTCAAGGACTTAGAAAAGCAAGAACAGTTAACCAAATTTCATTGCACATTAATGATGTATATCAGTTCACAAAAAATGTTCATTGTAGATTTTATGTTCAATGCCAATAAGTCTGTAATTTTACAGCCTGTCCAGTTTTGGGAGGATTATGATGTAAAGTTTTCATTTTCTGTAGAAATATAGGTGCAATAATGATCAAAGTTTTGATGTTCTGAGTCTCCATCTTAGGAGATTATCTTATGTTTAATACTTTTTTTTTTTTGACAGGCAGAGTGGACAGTGAGAGAGAGAGACAGAGAGAAAGGTCTTCCTTTGCCGTTGGTTCACCCTCCAATGGCCGCCGCGGCAGGCGCGCTGTGGCTGGCGCACCACGCCGATCCGAAGGCAGGAGCCAGGTACTCCTCCTGGTCTCCCATGGGGTGCAGGGCCCAAGCACTTGGGCCATCCTCCACTGCCCTCCCGGTCCACAGCAGAGAGCTGGCCTGGAAGAGGGGCAACCAGGACAGAATCCGGCGCCCCGACCGGGACTAGAACCCCGTGTGCCGGCGCCGCAAGGCGGAGGATTAGCCTAGTGAGCTGCGGCGCTGGCCCTATATCTTCTTACAATTTGTAAGTTTGATTTTTAAGATTTCCTTTTTCCCACTTGGAAGAATGTCAGGAATTTAATAATCTGTTTAATTTAGGCATATCTCTGCTACCACATAGTATTATGTCACCATAATGAACAGTTGGTATTTAGATAGATAACCAGTTTTCAGATACATTTTTGGATTTTCTGTAAAGCCAAATAAATATGAAAACTAAAAAAAAAAGAAAAGAAAAAAGAACAGCAAGAACAAACCGAACCCAAAATTAGTAGGAGGCAAGAAATAAAAATAGTTATAGCAGAAGTAAACTAAATTGAAGCTAAAGATGCAAAAACATAAACAGATGAAAAGGGTATTTTTGAAAAAGATTAGGCTGACTTTTAGCCAGGCTAACAAAGAAGAAAGAGAAAGAACCCAAATAAATTAAATTAGAGATGAAAAGGGAGTCATGACCACTGATACCACAGAAATACAATGGAACATGAGAAACTAGACATTCACATGCTAACAAATTGGAAAACCTCAAAGAAACGGATAAATTCCTGGATGCACACAACTCACCGGGATTAAACCAAGAAGAAATAGAAAATCAAACAGGACCATCACCAGCAGAGGCTCTGTCGCATTCCTGGGCATGGAGGGCACAGCGGTGTTTCTCTCTGCCTCACCATCTCGGTCCCATGAGTGCTTGGCTGCTGATGCAAACTGACTTTCCGACAGAGACAGAGGGGATGGGAGACCAGTGGGAGACGACTTGAGACAAAGTGCCAGCTGACAATCACCAAGACATGGTGTCAGCCTGTTGTGGGGAACGGGTGCCCAGCTGCAAGTTTAACAAGAGAGGAATTCACAGCAGAGACATGAAGTGCAAAAATGGGGGCAGGATTTATTTAAAGAGATGAAAGAGATAGCACTTGCTCAGACGTGAATGTAGGCAAGCTGTGAGAGAATTACACACACCCGGTGCAGTAGCCCTCTTTATTGAGTAGGGGGTGCACCTTAACTGAATATACAAATGGGGTGCAGTTGGGTTAGGGTACAGTGTGCAGGATGATCTCTGGAAAAGTTTTATGGCATCTCTACGTGGAGCTCAACATTGTCACGTTCATTGCAGGGTCTTCCCTCTGGGTGGAGGAGGCTCAGGTGCATCATGGGAAAACGGGCATGCTGAATTGGCATGGAAGGGGGTGGAGTTTTTTTTGGCGATGCAGGTCTAGGCATAGAGACTGCTGGAAACCTCGCAGTTCCTTTGCCCCTCACTAACTCCATGCCAACCCCAAACCAGCCCCACAGTCTGAGTCACAGCTGCCTTGGGGGCTGCCATCTTTGGACTTCTTGTGATGGTGCAGCAGCTTGTAGATGGTGCCTTTCCCATAGAAGGGATTATTCACAGGAGGCAGCACCAGGCTCTTCAGGTCTCCAGTGGCATGGATATGGGATTGGGAATTTCTGAGGGGGAGGATGTGGAAGACTTGGGTGGAGCAGGCTACTGACCTGGAGCAGGAGAGGGCTCAGGGTAGCGATGGCCTCACACAGTGAGGACAGATAACCATCGTTTCTTATCGCCTTTTTCACTTTTTTAAAACCTATTTATTTGCATGCATTTCATAAATACCACTTTAGACCCTTTATTATGAGAAGCTATGTTTAATTTTGTTTCACTTCATAGTCTTAATTCACTACAATTCATCTGCTAGTGAGGAATCCCAAACAGGGTATCTCGAAATACCCCAGGGAACAATAGGCCTTATGGAGGGAATGGAGAAAGGGATATTCTTGTGCAAATTGCCAAGATCAAGGTTGAGTTGCTTGTGTAAACCTTAACAAAAGTGACTGAATAGTAAACCAAGCTGGGGCGTTCTGAAGAGTGCTTCCTCACAAAGGCTGGCTGCCATCACGGAAGACTTCGCAGCGGAAAGCCTTGCACCAAGGCTACTGCAATCTGACCCAAACGATACCCCTGCAAGAACACCTGCCCGCCAACCGTGTGTCTACCCCTGAACTGCTGCCACCCTGGCTATTCATTCCTTGAGGCCAAGGATTACTGTTCAAAGTACAGCATGCAATCCTCCTCTCGCCTTGGAAACTACCCGCTTCCCTCTGTCTCTTTGAATGTGATCATAGATTACCTTGGCATGTGTGTTCTCATTCCAATGCTTGGTTCTTCCCAAATAAATACCATTACGTTTCTGGAAAATATTTCTGGCTGTGATTTAGATTGACATTTCTGGTGTGTGCAAGTGGGATCTGAAGCGAGATGAGTTCAGGGAGGCGTGGAGGACTCCTGAAACCCGATGGGTGCTGACCTGGAGCCTTTTGCACTCTGTTCCCGCGGTTCTGCCCTGAGTCTTCTCTCAAGTCAGGCACCACTGTTTCTTAGAGAGCCTCAGCTGACTTTATTTGGAGAAGGCGCCTTTAGTAAAAGCCCTTGCATCCCTTGGGCAGACTGCAAAAGACTGCCTGCAGTGCCTTTCTGGTGTAGGGACGCTGTCCTTGGTAGTACTCAGATTTCCACAGGACCGAAACTCCCTGAGCATGCTCCTCTCCTCCGGGAAATTTTCCTTTGGTTTTCATGCCACCTTTAGTATTTTGTTGGATCTGCAAGCCTAATTTGTAACTTTTGTGAGCATCTATTTTGGTTTCATTTGGGTTTATTTACAAGCATCCACAAACGATTTGCCTCTTTAGAATTCTTCTCTCACTAGTTGTTTTTGAAAAATCTTCTTAAAGTAAATTGAAACTTTGTAATTGGTGGGCAACAGACAGACAATTCATGCACCAGGAAAGTTGCCACCATCTATGAGGGACTCAAATCTCCAAGGGGGACGTCTCATGTAAGAAGATTATCTGCTCGTGGGTAGGCAGGCGTATTGGGCACCTGCCACGCACGAGACAATTTCTGTGCACCTAGGGAAGCACTGACCACGGATTAAACAAAGTAGGGCAAAGTCCATCTGCTCCAAAAGAGAGAGAGAGAGAGAGAGAGAGAGAGAGACAGAGACAGAGAGAGAGAGAATCCTGTGCCAGGTACACCTGTCAAAATAAAACTCCCTGTGCAAACCCTTAAAAATCCCTGATTGGCTTACAGAATGTTCTCTGCACTTGCTCGAGAGATTGACAGGAAAGAGTGGGAGACCCAAATTCTCAAAAATTCAAAGACTATCCCCCCTCAGGGACTCCTGCTGGACACATTATGGTTCAATCTCATGCACGTTCTACATTTTTATTAAAGGGAAAAGATAATTCCCAAACTGCAATTACAGGGTTAAATGTACAGACTGTTTAGCTCTCTGGCTATCTTGCTTTCACTTTTATTCTTCTGTCTGTTTTGAATCTGTTGACCTTTTGGCTTGTATTAAAATGAAAACAAACTGAAATGAGAACAGGAAAAAGTCTGTTTAAAAGTAGGAAATAGGAAATCAAAGAACTTTCAAATTATTGGTTTTGAATGTTATAGCAGTTCCATGGCAACCTAGATAGCTAATACTCATACCTTTTGGAAATGAAAATTTAGGTTTGCCTGACAAACAATGCCTTAAGGTGATGAAACAGTTGAAATAGTAAGAATCTGAAAGGCAAGAACTCAATAAATATTTACAAAATCTCATGCTTCAAATCAAACAGCTCTGCTTTATTTTTAATCCACCACTGGGCACTGGTCAAAATCTGAGCTCAGTGCTCAAATATCTCTCTGACATAAAAATTACTTTGACACAATAAGCTGAGAAGAAAAAAACAAAGATTAAATAACATTTTAGAAACAGTTTATAAAACTATTTCCCACCTATGTTGATTAAACAAGCAAACAGACTGACAAATAAGAAGAACATTTTTGGGGCTGACTCTGTGGCACAGTGGATTAAAGCCTTGGCCTGCAGGGCCAGCATCCCTATGGGTGCTGGTTCAAGTCCTGGCTGCTCCACTTCCAATCCAGCTCCCAGCTAAAGTGCCGGGAAAGCAGCAGAGGATGGCCCAAGTGCTTGAGCGGCTTCAGATCAGCTCAGCTCTGGATGTTGGGGCCATCTGGGGAGTGAACCAGTAGATGGAAAACACCTTTCTCTCTCTGTCTCTCTCTCTGTCTCTACCTATCTCTGTCTTTTTTTTTTTTTAATGACAGCTTATGAGTTTAGGATTTCTTTCTTTTTCTTTTTAAAATATTTATTTATTTATTTATTTGAAAGTCAAAATTAAAGAGAGGAGAGCCAGAGAGAGAGAGAGAGAGAGAAGTCTTCCATCTACTGGTTCACTCCCCAATTGGCTGCAACAGCTGGAGCTATGCCAATCTGAAGCCAGGAGCCAGGAGCTTCTTCTAGGTCTCCCATGTGGGTGCAGGGGCCCAAGGACTTGGGCCGTCTTCTACTGCTTTCCCAGGCCATAGCAGAGAGCTGGATTGGAAGTGGAGCAGCCAGGACTCCATATGGGGTGCCGGCACTGCAGGCAGCGGCTTTACCTGCTACGCCACAGTGCCGACCCCAACTCTATCTTTCAAATAGATAAAATAATTTTTTTTAAAAAAAGAAAGGAACATTTTGGTTATTAAAGTCAAAGTTGTTTGGAGTTTTATTATTTCAGCAAATTCTACTTAAAATGTAAGCATTTAAGAATTAAACCCTAAACCCATTTATGACTAAAAGATGGGGAAGAAGAGGGGGTGGTAACAGAAACTTTTTAAAATCAAACTCTATGGAAACTGCCATACCCAGAAGTTTGCTTCATAGCTGCCATAAGACTAGCTATCAGGGTGAATAAAAATTGCAGAATTCGGTCATGCAGATAGATAGGTGAAAATAACTCATCTCATTTTGTCACAAACACAATTTGGATTCACCTGATTTTTTACAAACCAGTGAGTGCATAGCACTATATTTCTCTGCCTTGTGAGTAAAACACACATTGAAAGCACTAATATCTTTCTTGGTAAGTAATTGAAACATCAAACACTCAATATAAATTCAATTTATCCAGGCTGCTGGCCTCCCACCTTACTTACTGACTTCATCCTTTCTCTGAAAAGGGGCCAGAAAGGTCAGGCCTGACTCGTCATGACCGGGTGGGTAGCTGAGCTGGGGATGCCCTAGACAGGGTGGTCTGTGGGTCGCTGGCAGCAGGAGACGGAGAGAGCTCGCGGTGGCCATGCTCAGAGAGCACAGGACGATGACAGCTCAGCACCGCTTTTATCCCTCGCCGTGGGGGAAAAGAGGGAGCCAAATCATATGCAAAAAGCTCAGCATCTCGGACCTGGCTCTGGGGGACATGGAGCCCTGGCGTGGACCAAAGACCTGGATGGGAGAAGGGCAACTGTGTATCCACATGTGAAAGAATGATGCTGACCCTTGCTTACAGGATTTGCACACACAGAGCAATGGAGCATGGAGCAGAGATGGGGCTCCGAGGTGGCTCAGCTCCGCCACGGAGAAGGACCAGAACAACAAAGCAAGGACTGTTTCCGAGAGAGCGACTGAGGGAAAGCTTCCGAAAGGAAGAGATCGGAACTGGCAACAGCACAGAGACCGGGACAGCCGGCAGAGGGGACGTTCCTCCCCTGGCTCCCCAGCTTGGGGAGGGCGGCTCCACCCTGCAGGGAGAGATAAATGCATCTTCACTGCAGACCAGCAGCCCTAACTACACAATCCTGCAGTCGTCGCTGGCTTAAACCCAGAGTGGAAAGCTGACCACGGTCCAGGGGACCATTTTACCTCCCCCCCCCCCAAAAAAAAGCCCACATAGTTCTTCCCTTCAAGTCCCAGATGTGAGCTGCTCCAGCACAGCACAGCAGCTACCTGATTCTGTTCATCCTCCGGGCACGTAGACCGCCACGGGCACCTGCAGAAGCCCCCAGAGCCAGGGTACTTCACTGGGGGAGGGCAGACCCCTCTGCATTTTGGAGCTACAGGATTGCTATGCCCAATCCCCAGAGACACGTTAATGCCCTGGGGAGACTAAAGACGCTCCCCTCTACTTCTTGGATCTCAGCACCAGGTGCAACCAACACACAGCCCCAGAGGGACAGGAGGCCAGCCCTCGGCATCTCAATCCTCAGACCTCTGGGTGGCCAGGGCACAAACCCCTGTGTCACCCTCTCATACCCTGTGGGGCCTCAGGGGGTCTCCTCTGTGTCTTGTAGCTCTAGGACTGTGGCTGTTGGGGCTACAGTCCCTGGAGTAACCCACAGTCACCAGCAGGACCCGGGGAAGGCTCCATATGTGTTCCTCACTCCAGGCCTGTGGCTGCCAAGGAACTGTCTCCAGCATCACCTGCACTCATCCTGCGGGACCTGAGCTGGATGCCAGCTCCAGGACTATGACTGCTGGTGAGTCACTGAGCTCACTCCTGCGGACCCTGGGGACGAATCTACCTGTATTCCACTACTCCAGGCCTGCGAATGCAAGTCCACAAGCTTCAAAATAGCCTACATTTGTCACATTGGATCAGGGTAAGACACCCACCAGGTCCAGCAGTGCTGGGACTTGACTCTTGGTGCTGTATTCACCAAGGCACCCCAAGGGACCTGGAGAAGAACCTGCATCCTATGCTCCAGACCATGCCTGCTAGTGCACAGAGCCCAACAAACTGTGCCTCACTCATGGAACATGGATAAGGTATTCTCCACATCCCTCAGTTCTGGAACTGTGGTTGTTGATGCTACAAGTCCTGGTATCACCCACGCCCATGCTGCAGGACCTGGGGGAGATCCAAGCTACATTCCACAGTCCCATGGCCACAGCTATTGGTGCCACCAGGCCCAGAATCACGCAAGCTTGCTGGAGGGATGTGAGGATGGTCTGCTCTGCATCCTACAACACCAAGAACGTAGCCACTGCCTTCACAAACCCCACTGGGATTGGCATTCCACTATGTGGGCCCAAAGATGCATGAATTTGGAAGTTCAGATCCACTACATAGTCATATCACTACCTCTGTGAACTCCTGCAGATTGGATGATGGTGGCTCTCATAGACACCGTGGACATTGATTACAGCTGAAGAAATCACATGGAGGTTACACATTTGTGCTCAGCTAGAACCAAAGCCAAAGCAACTACCAACTGACATCCACACCCATCTAAAAGATTTCTATACGTATATAATTACAAAAAATGAACTTTGGAAACATAGAAAACCTGAATAAACCAATAACAAGTAATGAGATAAAGTCAGTAATTAAAGGTCTCTAATGCCTAAAAAGCCCAATACCAGATGAATTTACAGCTGAATTTTACCAAATTTTTAAAGAATAACCACTCAAACCACTTCAAAACATGTAAAGGGATGGGAGTCTTCTTAATACATTCCACAGGGCCACCAATTACCCTGACACTGAAACCAGATAAGGACACAACAACAACAAACTACAGACCCATGTCTCTAGACTTTTTGCCTACAGACAAGTGGAAAAATTCTCAGCAAAACACTAGCAAATAGAATCTAACAGTACATAAAGAAGATTATACAGCAAGGTCAAGAGGGATTTCCCAGGATGCAAGGATGGTTCAGCATACACAAACCACTAACATGATGTATCACATCAAGGAAATTAAGGACAAAAACCATATGATCATCTCAATAGATGCAGAAAGAGCATTTGATAAACTGAACACCTCTTCAGATTTAAAAAAAAAAAAAGAAACTTCAACAAAGAAATGGCCATAAATAGAAAAAAGGCTGTACATTACCAACACATAGCCAACATCACACTGAATGGGGAAAAGTTGAAAAAGTGTTTCCTCTAGGATCTAGAACAAGACAAAGACATCAAATTTCACCCCTCTTATTCAGCAGAGTACTGGAAGTCTTAACAAGAGCAGTCAGCCAAGAGAAAGAAAAGAATTCCAAATTGTAAATCAAGAGCTCAAATTATCCAGTTTGCAGACAGCATGATTTTATATAACAGAAACACCTAAAACTCCACCAAAAAACCATTTAATTGATACATGATTTAGAAAAGTTGCAGGATACAAAAAAATTACAATAACGAGTAGCACTTTTTATACCAATAATTAACTTGTTGAAAAAGAAATGAAGAAAGCAATTCCAACTACAATAGCCACAATAGAAAGTAAATATAGGAGCTGGCTCTGTGGTGTAGCAGGTAAGGCTGCTGCCTGCAGTGCTGGCATCCCATATGGACACCGGTTCGAGACTCAGCTGCTCCACTTCCTATCCATCTGTCTGCTGTGGTCTTGGAAAGCAATAGAAGATGGCCCAAGTCCTTGGGTCCCTTTACCCACATGGGAGACCCAGAAGCAGCTCCTGGCTCCGGCCTTCAGATGGGTGCAGCTTGAGACTTTGTGGCCATCTGGAAATGAACCAGTGGATAGAAGACCAACCTCCCTCTCTCTCTCTCTCTCCCTCTCTGTTTCCACTTCTCTGTAACTCTGTCTTTCAAATAAATAAATAAATCTTTAAAAAAAAAAGAACGTACATATATAGGAATAAACTTAATCATGAAACTGAAAGATTTCCACAATAAAGACTACAAAACAGTGATGAAAGAAGTTAAAAAGATATACAAAAATAGAAAAATATACCATGTTCATGGATTACATAAATGAATATTGCTAGAATGTCCATAGTACTGTAAGAAATTAGTTAATTCAATGCAATTCTCATGAAAGTATCAATGACATTCTATATAGAAATACAGAAATATAGAAAAATTTAAATTCATATGGCACCACAAAAGATGCCCAAAACCCCAAAAAATATTTAGTAGAAAGAACAAAGTTGAAAGCCTCACAACATTCTCAAAGCATACTACAAAGCTGTATCATCCAAATTATCATGGGTCTGGTATAAGAGACATTAGAATAGAATAAAGAATCTAGAAATAACCCCATGGGCTAACACCATGGCATAGCAGGCAAAGCCACTTCCTGCAGTGCTGGCATCTCATATAGCCACTGGTTCAAGTCCCAGCAGCTCCACTTCTGATCCAGCTCTCTGTGGCCTGGGAAACAGTAGAAGATGGCCCAAGTCTTTGAGCCCCTGCACCCATGTGGGAGACCTAGAAGAAGCTCCTGGCTCCTGGTTCAGATCTGCCCAGCTTTGGCTGTTGCAGCCATTTGGGAAATGAACCAGTGGATGGAAGACCCCACCCCGCCTCTGCTTCTATAACTCTGCCTTTCAAATAACTAAATGAATAAATAAATCTTAAAAAAAATAACCCCACACATCTACATTCCATTGAAGGAGAAAGGACAATTTCTTTAATCAATGGTACTGAAAAAATTGGATATCCACATATAGGAGAATGAAACTAAACCCCTACGATTTAAAATTTACAAAAATCAACTCAAAATGTTTTAAATATCTGAAGCTATGAGGAGAAATACAAGGGAGATATTTCAAGATTTTAGGGTAGGTGATGGTATTTTTAGATGAGCTCTAAAACACAGGCAACAAAAGCAAAAATAGACAAGTAGGATTGTAGCAAATTAAGTGGTTTCTGTTCATCCAAAGATATAATCAACAGAATAATGAAACAATTTCAGAGTAGCATAAAATAGTAGGAAGCTATCCATTCAACAAGGAATTAGTATCTAGAATTTATAGAGAACTTAAAACTCAATAGCAGAAAACAAAACAAATAATAAAGTGAACTGAATAGGCATTGCTCAAAAGTAAATAAATTATCAATTAGTGTATGAAATAATACTCAATACCACTGATTTATCATCGAGACAATGCAAATCAGAACCCCGGTGAGATATTGTCTCACCCGAGTTAGAAAGGCTTTCATCAAACAGACAAAGGATGCAGGGACAACATTACTCTTACACACTATTGATTAGTACTGCCATTATGCAAAACAGGATGAAAATGGTTTTAGAACTACCAGAAAATAGCTGGCTCTTTCACTGCTTAACACATCACCAAAGACAATGTAATCACAGTATTGAAAAGATGCATGCAATCCCATGTTGTTGCAGCACTGTTCACAATAGCTCCAATAAGGAATCAGCCAAGGTGTCTATCAACAGATCAACAGATAAAGACAATATGGTACTCCAAGACAATAGGACATTAGTCAGCCATTTAAAAAATGAAATGCTGCTCTCTGTGGCAGAATAGATCCAGCTGGAGGACATTGTGTTAAGTGAAATAATACAGGCACAGAAAGACGAACAGTACATGTTCTCATACCACTGATACATGGTGGCTGAAAAGTTCACTTCCCAGAAGAAAGCAGAAGAGTGATCACCCAAGGCTGGGAAAGGTAAGCATTGTGGGCTAGAGGGAGGTCAGATAACAGGTACCAAAATAACAATAGATAAGAAGTGCTAGCATTCCACAGCACAGTGGAATGACTATCCCGGTTTACTATACATGCTTTTAAAGAACTAGAAAAGAGGAGTTACCAAAGAAGTAATATGTGTTTAAGAGGATGGAGATACTAATTGTCCTGATTTGATCATTATACCTTATATATGATTTTCTAATTATCACACTACACCCATAATTATGTACATTATCAAAACCTTTTTCCTTTTTTTAATCTGAAAGGCAAAGTAAGAGAGGGAGAGAGGGAGATGGAAAGGGAGAGAGATAAAGAGAATGAGAGAGAGAGAGAGAATCTTCCATTCACAAGTTCTAAATGCCCACAATAGCCAGGGTTGGGCCAGGTCAAAGCCACACGAGTAGCAGAGACCCAAGCACGTTGGCCACCATTTGTTGCCTCCCAGGGTGCGCATTAGCATAAAGGCGGATGGGAAATGGAGCAGCAGGCAACCCAGGCAGCAACTTACTGCTGTGTCACAAGCCCACTACCCACCACCCCTGCCCCCAATTTTTAAAAATTGTTTTATACAATCATTATGAGAGAAAACATGCAAAGGTCTTTTGTTTTGTGTCCTGAACATAGCAGGTGCTAACTAAATGTTAGCTGTTACCACTTGATGAGCACAAGTTTAAAGAACCACTCAGAGTCTGCACTACAAAGAGTCCCAAACAGGATCCCAAGCCTCCAGAGTCCTTTCCTCCAGTGTCTCTCATGTCATGTGTGAAAAGTAAGTGCTTGGCCAAGCAGGGAAAGAGGACCAAGAGTCCATGGTGAGGGGGTTGGGGGGAGGACATAGAGGTGGAAAGTAAGTACAGATTTTGGGAAAAGTTGAGTGGAATAGGTGTAAACAGCTGCAGCCCCCCTCTTCCCATAGGATGAGGGACAGGTCAGCTGTCACAGGCAGGGCAAAGGAGTATGGTGTTGAGGAGCAGATTATGAATGGAGAAAGTTAGGTGGAAACCCATGCCTCTCTGGAAGAGCTGGAATCCGAGGGATTCTCCCTGAAATACTTTTGTGATTTAGAGTCTGGATTCTAGGCCTTGGATGCAACCTCAGGGAAAAGAATCACTGAAAATGGGAGTGAGGGATTGAAGATGAAACACCCCCAATTTATCAAAACATGTTTTCCCTTAAACTGATAACTCTGACCATGTATTTTCTTTTGTTAAAATTTTAGCACAATAAAATGGAAATACATAAAAATTGTACATATTATAGGATACTATGAGGTATTTTGATATCTGTACACATTGTTTAATGTCCAGAGAATTCTATCTATCTTCTCAAGCATTTCCTTACGGTGAAAACATGCAGATTCCACCTCCCAGGCTTTATGGAGAAATACACATATGTTAGCATTATCCACAGTGACCACACAGTGCACCAGAACTACTGAACTCCTCACTCCTAAGAGTAACTTAATCAACCTTTCCCCACCTCTCTGTCCCCTGTTCCTTCCCCAGACTCTAGTAACTACTGTTAGACTTCTAACTTCTACGAATTCACTTTTTTAAATGTTCTACATGTGAGCGAGATTATGTCATCCTTATCTTCCTGTGTTTAACTTATTTCACTTAACACAACAACCTCCAGTCCTGTCCATGTCCTTGCAAATGACAAGAACTCGTGTTTTCCAAGGTTGAGTAGTATTGCATTGCATTCGCGTACCAAACTTACTTTATCTCTTTGTAAGTGGATGGGCACTTAGGTTGTTTCCATCTCTTGTGTGCGTGAATAGTGCTTTAATAGACATGGGAGTGCACATGGCTCTCTGAGAGACGGGTTTCATTTCCCTTGGATATATACCCACAAATGGAACTGCTGGGTCATATGGTAGTTCTGTTTTTGGTTTTTTGAGGAGCATCCATGCTGTTCTCCACAATGACTATGTTTACAATCCTATGGTAAGTTGCAAGGGTCCCCTTTTCTCCACTTTCTGATCAACAGGTATTATCTTTTGTCTTTTTAAAAACAGCCAGTCTAACTAGAGTGAGATAATATCTCATTGTAGTTTTGCCTTGCATTTCCCTGATAATTGGCAGTGTTGATCAGTTTTCCATGTATCTATTGGCCACCTGTATGACCTTCTTGAGAAATGTCTTCTTGGATCTACTGTCCTTTTTTTTTTTTTAAAATTGGATTGTCCACTTTGCTGTTGAGTTGTTGGGGTGCTTTAAATATCTTGGATATTAACTCCATGTCAGATATATAACTTGCAAATATTTTCTCCTCTTCCTAAAGTTGTCTCTCCACTCTATTGATTGTTTCCTTTACGATGCAACTCTTTAATTTGATAGAATGAAATTTGTCAGGGTTTGCCTCTCTTGGAGCCCCCCTCCAGGCTGCTTTTGGCAGGAGGTCTCTGACTTAAATAAATCTTGCTTTTCTCTCTGACTGGTCCATGTGGAAATTCTTCTTTCATGTGAGACAAAGAACTGAGGTGACCTTTCTCTGACGCCAATTCACTCGTAACATTTTGGTGCCTTGACTCAGATTCAACTCCAACATGACTCCCATCCGGTTTGAATTTGACTCCTGCCGGCATGGGATCACCCCGCTGGACGGGTGAGCACGTGGACTGCTCTCACTTGTTTTCCAGGGAGCTTCACTCTCCTCCCTAGTAACTCTCACTTTCTCAAGAACACCAGGTCCCTGTCAGCCAGTTAAAAGCAGTTAGCATGGCTGCTGGCCTGAACACTGAGGGACTAGGTTCTGATTAGGCCTGGGCAATCCCCTGGAGCCGAGACTGTTCTAATCTCTCTCCAGTGTGGATCAGCCCTTTGCGAGGGACAGGGAGAGGCCCTGAGGTGACTGAAGAATTCTGGCTGGGGCACTCCCTCATGTGTTCTGAAGCTCTTGGCCAGACTCCAGCCCCCGACAAGCCCGTGTGGGCATTAGACTGTGAAGCACCTCCACCCTCTTAAGTAGATTGGCCCTTTGTGAGGGACTGGGAGAAGGCCGTGAGGGTGGAGGCACCTCACAGTCTTGGAGTAACTTTGAAATTCAGGCCAGGGCCACTCTCTGGTGTTCTTCAAAGACTCCTTGACTGGACACCAGACTCCGATAGCCCATTAGGGTGTTGAGCCGAAATCTGCATTCTGTTCTTTCCTCGCCAATCCATTTGAGGTGAGACTGGACACAGTTTGGAGCAAGGGCATGGGCTCCAGACTCCATGCCTCAGCAAATCCTTTCTTTATGCCAAATCGTGACGAGATCTCTCTCTCGCTCTCTACTTGTCATGCTGGATGTTCCAAATGTTCTCCTTATCTCGCCAGATCTCAAATCCTACAAACTCAAATTGCTGGTCCCATTAGCCATAATTTCCTAGATATCTCACTAGTTCTGGGACAGAGTCTAGGCATCCCTTTCACAGACAGGCAGCCTTGCCTTTCCATCCATATTCCTGTTAAGGGGAGGTCCCCATGTGACTGAACTTGTGTGGACAGATCCTCCATCACGTTCTCTTGTACCCCCTTCTCTCGTCTCCCACTTTGGGCCACCTCTTTCGGGTCCTGCCTATGCCATGCACACCTCAGAAGAATCTTACTGGAGAGGGTTTATTTACCCACTGTGCTTCTTTACCACTTCACCTGCCTAGTCACCACTAAGTGGGAGCCAGGACAACCTCTTGTCAAACCCTAGCTTGGAATACCTTCATTTGCTAAGGCTCTTGCCATGCAGGCTCATTGTCAAATCCAGGTCCATTAACTCAAGATTAAAGAGAGGTAGAACAATTATGTTTCTTAATATAGGGGAGCAAAGTGACTGTATTTACCAGGCAGAGGCCCAGTTCCAGCACAACCACCAGTAAAGTGAATGATTATTCCTTGCACTTACTATTCTGATGAGTATATAGCCACGTCACAGGCATGGAAAGCTGAGTGAGCATGGGTAATATGTGCCAATCCCACCCTTACCTTCTTACTCCCTTCCCTGTGGGTTTTCAGTGGGTGTCTGGATACCACAGGCATCAAGAGAGTGTTGAGAGAAATTTCAAATTCGGAGAAATAAGAACTGAGGGACATTTCTGGTTTTATCCTCTCATTCCAGCCAGGAGGCAAACCATCCATGTAGGCATTCCCTTGGAACACATCCATAGATTTTGAGATTCCTTTGACTCCTGAACTTACAGAAAAATGCCTCATCTTTTTCTGCACCACCACCTGGCCTGGGTACAAGCTAGAGGATGGAGAAGTTAACCTAAGTGAGTTGAGGAAAGTGCCAGCTCTCTACTCTGTTTTTGAATTCTGTCTCCTCCTAAATGGCCTCTCGCCTCTTATTCCCTTGCATGTGCTCCAATATGCACTGCATTCTTTTCTGGAGTCTGCAACAGGGTCCTTGCGTCTGTTCTTTAGTGGGCTGCCAGGGCCCTTCAGTTATCCGTGCTTTGTTAAGGGGTTTAATCCCTGGTGGAGGAGAGTTTCGTCAGGTGACCATTGCCCCCATTGCTGTAACTTTGCCCACGGGTTCCTAGGCAAGGATCCATACCCAATAACCTCCAGCTGTTGAACATATATGGATTAATCCATATGACGTAGCCTTGGACTTCTTGAGACACCTTTTGAACTGACTCTTTATCCCTGAGGCTGGTTTGACTGACAGCCCCAGTTAGACACTCCCTGTATTGGCTTTTGGTCTGGGTTTAAGATTATGCTCCCTTTGCACGGCCTCCAGTTTTTCCTCCCTGTAGCCTGCCTCTTCCCAGCTCTTACAGGAGTCTCCTTCTAGGTCCTTGCCCCTGACCCTTAAGTTTAACAATCCCCAAAGACCTATGGGACCGCCCCCCACATATGTCACATAATTTACTTCCCTTTGCACTTGGACCCCACAAAGGGAGCCCTCCCAAGACAACATTACCCTAGGAGATGTCTCCCCCAAGCTACGTGGAATTATGATCAAGATGACTGATCCTTCAAACCAGCAGGCTCGCTGGGTTATCTCTCTCTCCATAATTCCCTCATTCTGTCGCCTCTCAGAGTCTCCTCCTTAGGAACCTCTCTCCATCCAGAGGGTGCCCAGCTGCTCTGACTGATGCTCTCCCCCATGAAGGCTCACAGAGTGGTGAACAACTCAGCAGAGTTCTCATCCGTGGCACACCAGCCCCTGGCCCCCAGTCACTCTTGGGACTTGTAGCTGCTTGAAAACGTGCTTGTTTCAGAGGTAGTCCCAAGTAGCTGACTGTTGACTAGGCATCATTGGCCTAAGGTGTTTTCTTGGGTAAAACAAGCAAACAAAAAACTAGACTCAAATCCTATTTAAAATATAAAGAGATGTCTGCGGTAAATAGTAATCACACGCATGAAATTTTGGTTTAGTTCTAACTGGATGTTAGTTTTAAAAGAATTTCTCTCTTGAATCTAAGATCACCACCTTGAAAAAAAAATTCTTGCTTTGTAACTTGCCAGACTTGCTTTGTGACTTGGTTTAACAGATCCAGATGAAATAGCAACGTAAACAGCAGTCACCTCTTGTCATACACCTTAAGTTGCTTTTTGCAGTTTCTAGTTTATATAACTGATTTCCAGCTAGAATTTTGTAAAAAGGGAATAGAATTCCATATAAATGTAATTTTGACCTTAATTCAGCATCTTAAGTCATCTAGGTGTAATTGCTAAATGTAGATTGGGTAAAGGTAAATGAGACAAATGTGTCTAAATGTAAACTTTGGCACTGTTAGCACCTTATATTCTATGGAAAAACTATCTGGGTTTGTTAACAAACATGTTTTTATGAACTGCTTGAAAGTAACTAACATTGGAATTCAATGTGTTATCTTATTTAGAAATGTTGTCTCAATTTGGAGATTTGGAGATTTTTTTAAAGGGTTATTTCAAAATGTAAATCCCTGAAATCAACAGAAATATTTGGAAACAGTCTATCTAATTTTGAAATCTGTTTTAAAGCTGTGGCATCTTTTTTAATAGTTTATTATTTTTTTTTTAATTTGGTGACTCTCAGCTTTCTAACCAGCTCCAGTAAGCTCTCTTCTCTTCCCTATTTCTGACTCTGTTGAAATTGTTCCAAGTTATGGAATGATTCCATGTGCTAACTCTTATAGTTAAGGTTTTATTTCCAATTTTTGGGATTACCAAAGAGACACTTTACTGTTCTCTACTGTCTGTTAAATTCTGTTTGTTTAAGAAAAGCCGAAGTTTCAAAGAATTATGGTTTGTTTAAATATATCCTTATTCTAAAGCATTTGGGTGATCACTTTATAGCAATGATCAAATGTGGTCTAAATGATGGCACAATGTTAAGGGATCCTATTTCTACCAGATATTGTAAGTCTTCTTGGCACCTCTGACAGGAATTTAAAAAAAAATCAAAGTTCCAAATTATTTGGGCTTTGATATTTCCAGTTGGGCCCTTGGAAATGTCAAAGTATATATCTTTCATCTTGTGGAGACACCAACTAATTAGGCTATTTGGAATGCATTAAAGGTACTGTCAAGATTTGAAGTGGTTGTGGCACAGCAGGTTAATGCCCTAGCCTGAAGCACAAGTATCCCATATGGGTGCCGGTTTGAGATCTGGCTGCTCCACTTCCCATCTAGCTCTCTGCTATGGCCTGGGAAAGCAATACAAGATGGCCCAAGTCCTTGGGCCCCTGCACCTGCGTGGGAGACCCCGAGGAAGCTCCTGGCTCCTGGCTCCGGATCGGTGCAGCTCCGGCCATTGTGGCCAATTGGGGAGTGAACCATCGGAGGGAAGACCTCTCTCTCTCTCTCTCTCTCTCTCTCTGCCTCTCCTCTATCTGTGTAACTCTGAATTTCAAAGAAAGAAAGAAAGAAAGAAAGAAAGAGATATGAAGTGGTGCTAAATGTTAAGGCATGATAATGTAAAATGCCACTGATACAAATGTCCAAAAGTTGCAAAAGCCTAATGATCTTGTTGCGTTGTTATCAGACATGATGGTTATCTTAATGAAAAAGGCCCAGAGGCCTAAAAGGGATAAGTATTTTATAAAATCTCACCAGTTCTTTCAAAAATACTGCATGCAGTAAGCAAATGCCTCTTGTTGGTTAATGAGTTTGTAATTTTAAACATGGTTACTTAAAGTCTTTTGTCATCCACAGTTTTGTATTCTCCTCCAAACACTAAAAATCAAATTTACTGCTCATCAAAATTAAAACAATGTTGGTTCTGTGTTTAAATGTGTCCTCTTTTAGATTCCAAAAGACTTCATTTTCACTGACTTCTATTGCATTCAGTTCTTTGGGACAGTTCTGTAAACACATAAAGCCAATAACGAACTACAGGTTCCAAGCGAGAACCAGTATGATTAATTTAGGTTACTGAGAGCAGGAAGTAAATCTAAATGATTGATGGTAATTTTTTAAAGAGCAGTTCAAGTTTTTAAGTAGGTATTAATGAAACTGCTTTATTGTTCTATCCTGTAATGTAATGTGCTATACATGTGTACGTATTGTATGTCTAGATGGGAAAATTTATTAAGAGCTCTATTTTAATTGGCTTATAGATAAAAGATTGGTCATAAATCTCAACTGCTAAATTAACCCAAAATACTTTTTTTGGTTCACATAACCTAAGTAAATCTCTGTATCAAATGTTTTAAATTTGTTGGTAGAAAGAAACTAAAAATGTTTCATTGACATGTTTGTGCTTGAGTTTACTGGTCAAACAAGTCACACTTGTGTTAAATATTTAGTAACTATTACCAACTACGTGTACTCTTAAAATTTATAGAAGGCACTGAGCCATTTGGTAAATATTTTCATAAGTTGCTATTTGACAGTTAAAATTGCTAAGTTGATAGCAAATTATTGACAGTAAGCCATCTGGGAAGGCTAACTTGTTCCCTCATTTCTCCTCTATTCTCTTTAAGATGGAAAATTGCAGGCCGGCACTGTGGCATAGTGGGTAAAGCCACTGCCTGCAGTGCCAGCATCCCATATGGGGGCCGGTTTGAGTCCTGGCTGCTCTGCTTCCAATCCAGTTCTCTTCTATGGTATGGAAAAACAGTAGAGGATGGCCCAAGTCCTTTTGGCCCTGTGTGGAAGACCCAGAAGAAGCTCCTGGCTCCTGGCTTCAGATGGGCACAGATCCAGCTCTTACAGCCAATTGGAAAGTGAACCAGCAGATGGAAGACCTCTCTCTCTCTCTCTGCCTCTCCTTCTCTCTCTGTGTAACTCTTTCAAATAAATAAATCTTTAAAAAAAATTTTTTAAAAATGGGAAACTGATTATTAGGTCCTCTCTCTGTCTCTGCCTCTCTTTATCTCTCTGTAACTCCTACTTTCAAGTAAATAAATAAAAAGAAAAGGATTAAAAAGGATGAAGAAAACCCCTGAGACATATGGGATATAATGAAATAAATATTTCTATTATAGGGATATCTGAAGAAGAAAAGAAAAAATGCATTGAGAACCTACTGAATTAAATAGCAGTTGAAAGCTTCCTGGCCTTGAAATAGATGTGGACATACAGATGCAGGAATCTGCAAGGGCCCTGACAAGACTCAACCAGGAAAGACCTTCTCCAAGGCATGTTATAGACCAATTGTCAACACCTAAGGACGATGAGAGGATCCTAAAGACAGGCAGAGAAAAAGTCAAATTATGTAGGAAGTAAAACCCATTAGGCTAATAACAGATTTCTCAGCAGAAACCCTATAGGCCAGAAGAAAGCGGAATTGTGTAGTCAATGTCTTGTTAGAATAAACTTCCAACTAGGAATATTATATCCAGCAAAGTTATCCTTTAAAAATCAAGGAAAATAAAGTATTTCTCAGGAAAAAGAAAAACTGGGAGAACTCATTGTCATTAAGCAAGCCTTATTTGAAACCCTTAAGATAGTCTTACATTAGAACTAACCATTGTGGGGGCTGGCGCCACGGTGCAGTAGATTAATCCTCCACCTGCAATGCTGGCATCCCATATGGGTGCCGGTTCTGGTCCTGGCTACTTCCCTTCCAAACTAGCTCTGTGCTGTGGCCTGGGAAAGCAGTAGAAGATGATCCAAGTCCTTGGGCCCCTACACCCATACAGGAGACTAGGAAGAGGCACCTGGCTCCTGGCTTTGGATCGGCGCAGCTCTGGCTGTTGTGGCCATTTGGAGAGTGAACCAATGGAAGGAAGACCTTTCTCTCTGTCTCTCTCCCTCTTACTGTCTGTAACTCTACCTCTCAAATAAATAAACAAAATATTTTTTTTTAAAAAAGAACTAACCATTGTGAAAATGCATGGCAGTAAAAAACTCACCAACAGAGAGATATACAAAGAATAAAGAGAAGAGAATCCAATCTTAACATGACAAAAAGCTACCAAAACACACATTATTTACACAACAGAAACAGAAAAAAAAGGAGGATATATAAAACACTCAATAAGCAACCAAGAAAACGACAGGAGTTAGTTCTTTCTGTAAATATTAACCTTTAATGTGAATGTACTAGATTTCCAAAAGATAAAGTTGGATGAATGGATTTAAAAAAAAAAAAGACCTAGTGATATCTAGTGATATGCTTCCTATGAGAATCTCACTTCACGAGTAAAAATACGTATAAACAGAAAGTGGAGGGTTGGAAAGTTATAGCACACAAATGGAGACCAAAAAGTTGATGAAGTAGCTTTGATCACATCAGATAGAACAGACTTTAATTGCATTTTTATTGCAGTTACGTCTTTCTTTCCTGTTATCTTACAGTGTTCACGTGTGGTTAAGTGATCTCTATACTCGTGCACTCTACTTGCCTATTGTTTCTGTAAGTTTGTTATATAAGGCTACTGCGGGGCTTATGTAAAACTTGTTTGGATTAGAGCAAGCTATTTGAAATGAAAGTAACAACATTGGTGATAAAGATAGGGAAACAAGCAAAAAATGAGAGATACTAATAAAGAACTCCACACTTGTATACTTCAATCCTCTCCATATTTTAACTTTTGATGTTCCAACTTAATTCTTTCTATATCATCTATCTTTTTATATTTTAATGAAGTTATTACTAGTTTTAAAGATTTATTCATTTATTTAAAATGCTGAGTTAGCAAGACTGCCTGAGTTAGAACGCTGGCTGCACTTCTCACCTACGGAGCCACCCTGGACAAGCAGCTGCCCTCTCCGTGCCTCAGAGAGCCCAGGTAGGGTAGAGTTTTTGTGAAAGAATGTAAAATTCTATCTTGTCTTCCCCGGACACGGTCGGAGCCCCCTGAGTGTCAGCAAGTATGGGGTTATGAGCCCAGCTGTAGAGAAGAATTATAGACTCAGAGAAGGGGAGAGTCTCCATGGGGATTCAAGGCCAGATTCTCGGGCTCCAGAGCCCTTCCCTTGCCTCCACTTCCTGCCGCAGGTGAAGGATGGCAGGCAAACGCTAGTGGAGCCAAGGGGCGAAAGTTAGTCTCGGAGTCCACAGCTGGGGGCGGAGGGAGGGCGCAGGGGTGGGAAGTAAACACAGAACTAGACCAGAGGTCAGTGAGATGCTGTGTAAATAGTTGCGTGTCTTTCTCCCTTGGGTTTGGAAAGGGCCTACAATTTAAGGGAAAAAGAAATCTATGCCCAAACAGAGTGTAACAAAACAGGTGCCAAGAGGTGTGACCAAGAGTTGGAGCTGCTGCCTGGGAGGAATGTAGACAGGTGCAAGGGCAGGTCAGGAAGAACACGTGTTTCTGTGGGAGCTGCAGCCAGCAAGGCCACCTGAATTCTCTTCTGCCCTTTCCCCTCTGAATTCCAGGCACTGGATTTGGCCTGGGGTGAACAGTCATTGAAAAAGTCAGGGTGTGTGGTATCGAAACATGCACATACACACTGGAATATTACTCAGCCTTAAAAAGGAGTGAGATGCTATCATTTACATCAAGATAGTTGCAATTGGAGGACATCATGGTGAGCCAAGCAAGCCAGAGACAGAAGGACAAATTTTGCATGTTCTCCCTTATATGTGGGAACTAAAATTTAAACAAATCAAATCGTAAGATGTCAGTTTCATTCATATATATATATATATATATATATATATATATTTGTATTCTAACTTAACCACCACATATCAGAGAAAATATATGATTTTTGTCATTTTGGAACTATTTGCTTATAGCTCTTATCTATATTCCTGTGGGACAGTGGTCTTTCTACTTTTACTTATTGAACATTATGGTTGGTGATGAATTAAGTCTGTGATTATAAAGTAAATTGAAATTATGTTATTGCAAAAATTAAAGGATAAAGGAAAGAAAGAAAGGAAAGAGGGGGAATTGAGGGAGAGAGGGGAGATTAAGGGAGGGAGGGAAGTGCTGGTATCTTCTTAGTATTGTGTCTACAAAGCACATGAGATCTATTCTATTTATATTAATACAATTTTTTTAAAAAAACAAGAAACAGAAACAGAATGAGAAAGAAATGTCTGTGTAGATCAGTTTTGCTGAAACACAATGTTCTCCCCACCTTGTTTGAATCTTTGTCGGGTGTCGTTAGGAGGGAGGCACCGCATGGCTCTGACGGTCTGCGGCCGTGCGGCCGGGACTGCATCGCCGTCAAGTTGGCGCCTTTTCATTTCACTGCTGTTTATGGCCCTTGCCTGCGCTCCTGCTAAACTGTGCTCTTTTGTTTGGTTGTTGAACTCCTTAGTTAGTGCAGCATTAAGCCTTTGACGATCATGTAAATTGAAAATATGCTATCTCAGAGATAAAAAATGATGCCAGTGTGCGGAACTTGCAAGTTGACACATCCTATTCGTCTGCTCTTTCAGACTCTCCAGGGCCGAGTTGAGTCCTGAGCCTCTACCTGGTACTGTCCCCTTGTGGACTCCCGTACTTGTTTTGTTTTAATATTCTTCTTTGCTGGCTGGACATTTTATGCCTTCAATACAGCATTTTCATATCGGGGTCATCAAAATTTCATGGGAAATTGTGTATGAAGAAAAAAGTAGGGGCGGGCATGGCGGCACAGTGCGCTAAGCCGCTGTCTGGCTGCCTGCATCCCATAGCAGAGCACTACTCCGTGCTGCAACCCAGCTCCTTACTAGCGCACCTGAGAGGCAGTGCACACTGGCCCCAACACGTGGGTTCCTGCCACCCATGTGGGAGACTCAGATAGAGTTCCTGGATCCCGGCTTCGAGCAGGGGCACCAGCAGGTAGACAACCTCTCTCTGTGTCTCCCCATTTCTCTGCCCTCTGCCTTTCAAATAAATAAATGAACATTTGTTGTAAAATGAAAAAAAGAAAATATATGCAATGGATTTCAAAAATTTTTGCAACAAAATAAACTTGTGTGTGAATTCTACTTTCCCCCAGCTTTTTGAAGCCCCTCAGTATGTTGTTGCCCTGATTTATTGACTGCTTTTACCCATGAGACTGTGAGGGCAACAAGTGCTTATTGAAGGAATGAATGACTGTAGGAGTGGACAGTTCTATCGGGCTCTGTCGACCTATTAACCGACGTCATGAAAGCAGACACTGAGCCTCAGAGAGGGCAAGTTTCTGGCTGCACAGGCAGTGAGGTTGACCTGGGCCTGCAACCTCCTGAGCTCATGTCCAGTGATCCACCCACTGGCACGGTCACCTGGGTACTAATGGGTTGTGTACTGGCTAAGCCCTGGGGAGGGCTCCAGGGCAGCCAGGTAGGCAGCGTTCGAGCCCCACAGAGAATGATTTGGATCCACCTCAGGTGTCTTCCTCTGAACACATCTCCTCTTTTCTCTGTTCTCAGGGTCTCATCACTGAAGTCAGGGACTCCTGTGACCTTGGTAAGCTAGACTGTGGATTCCCAGAAGTTGTGGTACTAGCACACTGCCTGGCACACAGTAGGTGTTCATTGCATAGTTCTAAGCAATATGGACAGGGGAAAGTGGGTGTGTGCATGGCCGTTGTCACCACCCATTACTAAAGCTTTACTTTCACTGTTGCTCAAGATGGATCCTTTAGGGTTAAACCACTCTGAAAGAGGAGATCCAAACTCTGCCCTCAGCCCTACCCGCCCCTCAAGTGGGTGGGACAAACCTCCCAGGACTTAAGCAAAGTTCCTCACGGGAGTGAGTGACAGAGAAGGTCAGTCACAGGTCCAGAGCCGCTGCACCATGAGCGTGTCTGCACTGAGCCCCACCCGGCTCCCGGGCAGCCTCTCCGGGCTCCTCCAAGTGGCGGCCCTGCTGGGCCTGCTCCTGCTGCTGCTCAAGGCAGCTCAGCTCTACCTGCGCCGCCAGTGGCTGCTCAGAGCCCTCCAGCAGTTCCCGTGCCCGCCCTTCCACTGGCTCCTGGGGCACAGCCGAGAGGTAGGAAGGAGCGGGACAGGGACCGGGAGGCAGGGGTGGCCGGGGCTCTCAGAACCCAGTTATCAGGGTCCCAGGACACAGGCGCACACGCCACGAGGGGACGCTCAGACTGCCTCTCATCCCTGGCCTCGTCCTAGCAATGGGGACCTCCCAGTCTCGCCGGCATCCTGTCCTGCTGTGACCCAGGCCTGTCACACACTCCCTCCTCCTACACACCTGTCCTCCATTTTGGCAGCCCTGCACTTGAAGAGCAAGGACTTTTTCTGAGTCCCCAACACCCCCCACCCCACTGAGCCTCTCCACATCCGCGCCCAGCAGCTGCAGCTGTTCTCAAAGAATTAGGCTTCTAGAAGTTTCCCTCTCCCTGTCACTCAGTGCCATCCTCTGTGCCCGGCCCTGAACACTCACAGGGACAGAGACATCAGTTGATGGAATCGTTCCTCTGTGGGGTCACACTGTGTGGAGGGCATGGGGGTCTCAGAAGGAGAGGACACAGGAAGAGCTCACTGCCAGGTGGGTGGCTCGTGTCAGCTGTAGAGAAACAAAGAGCTCAATTTGCCTGAGCTCTGGAATTTTCCAGAATGGGAATTCATGAAGGGGACAGTGTGCTCTGTCTTCCAGGCCAGGAGTATCGAATCACACATTAAACAGGGCCTGTCCCCGCCCAGCTCTCCTGCAGCACCCTTTGAACTGTGAGCTTCTTGCACATGTGCCTCTCTATGCCCAATGCCCAGCACACAGTCAGGCACAGGGGCTCAACTCAGGTGTATGGAGTGACCGGAAAGAGGAAGGGGGCAAGTCAAGGGATTGGGAAGGCCAGCACATCCCCACCCCGGCCCTGCCACCTGTGGACAGGGAACACAGAAGCAGGCATGGGGACAGACGGTGAGGGTCACACAGGGTGGGAGAGACTGTGTAGAAAACAAGTTTAAGGCAGGCGCTGTGGCTCGCTTGGCTAATCCTCTGCCTGCAGTGCCACACCCTGGGTTCTAGTCCCGATTGGGGCGCCAGATTCTGTCCCGGTTGCTCCTCTTCCAGGCCAGCTCTCTGCTGTGGCCAGGGAGTGCAGTGGAGGATGGCCCAAGTGCTTGGGCCCTGCACCCCATGGGAGACCAGGAGAAGTACCTGGCTCCTGCCATCGGATCAGCGCGGTGCGCCGGCCACAGCGCACTGGCCGCAGCGGCCATTGTGGGATGAACCAACGGAAAAAGGAAGACCTTTCTCTCTGTCTCTCTCTCTTCACTGTCCACTCTGCCTGTCAAAAAAAAAAAACAACACACGTTTAGGAGGTGGCCAGTGCAGAGATGACATCTCTCGGTTCATAGAGAAGGCCGAAGGAACATCAGCAGAGTGGAGCCCCAGACAGTAAGTGAAATCACATCACAGCCCCGCACAGAGGATCCTCAGCCCCTCTCCCTCTCATCCCCTCTTCCTGTCCTCTTCCGCATTAACTTCTCCACTATCCTCCCTGCCTGTCTGTGCATTCCAGCCTCTGGGTCTCTGCTTACCTTGGGCTCTTGGCCTGGAGGAACCTTGTCCCTCGATTCTCTTGCCTAGGCCCAGCCCCAAGCCGCCTTCCCCAGGCAGTCCTTCTGGCTCTCCTAGGAATGGAAGCGGTAGCTCCTGTTCCTGTGACTGGTCCTTCTCACAGGAAACAGCAGTGCTAACCTAACTCGGGCCTTTTCCTCAGTGTTCTGGGAGGCTCATCTGACTCATCTTGGTCACCCAAGAGCTCCTTAGTAAATGGTGACACAATCAGTGAATGAGCACTTCTGAGTCAGGTCCCCCTCCAAAGCTTCCCAGGTGCTTGGGCTTCCTTCCATCTCAATCGCAATGTCTTCTACTGCGTGGCCTCCCAAGCTTCCTGCCTGCCCGACTGGACTGCAAGCCCCATGCTCTATCCTGACCCAGTGCTTGGCACACAGTAGGTGCTTGGGAAGCACGACCCAGAGCAGGGCCAGCTTGCTCAGGGCTGGCGACAATGGTTGCCAGAGATGTGGGCACAGATTGGCTACAGCAGGCAGTTGCTTTGAGTTCTGCAGAAGCAGCTGAACTGAAAAGAGCTGACTACACAGAATATCTCTAGGAGCAATGTGTGTGAGGATTCCAGATGGGGTAAAGCTAAGCTGAGTGTTGAAAGCTTGGTGGTGGCGGGGGGTGGGGTGGGGTGGGGGGGGTGAGGGCGTGGCTCCACGGCAGAGAGGAGGGGCAGTCCAGGCTGAGGGAGGAACCTGTGCAGAGGCATGGCTGTGGAGTCAGGAGAACAGCAGTAGCCTGAGGGATGAAACAAATGGATCACGTGGAACTGCCAGCAAGGAGGAGGAAAGACCAGAGGTGCCAGAAAGCAATAGGCTTGTGTTCCACATTGAGGAATTTCGAAAGATGACACTAGACTGTGGGGAGCTTACAAGATTCTTTTCAATGAAAAATGAAACTGAGAGTAGGAAACCCAAAATCTCAAAATCATAGAGCATACTATTTTGATAGTTATGCACCCAAACTTCCTGCTATAAATCCATGGATATTCAGCATGTAGAATAACATGCACACTGTTTCTACTTATTCTTTTTTTTTTCTCTCAGCCAAAGACATCCCAAATACTATTTCATCTTAATAAATATGTGCGTGTATGCAATAATAATATTGAAACTACCAGAACCAGCATGATAAAATAAACCTAATGGATAAATTTAGAAATTTTAACATCATCTATTTTGCTTTCTATATGAACTGAGTTAACTGCCTCCCAAATCACAACAAGTTGTCATAGCTGTTATCCGTTGAAATAGTTGTACTAGTGTTTTCCCAGAATTTTTTTGGCAACACTCAGGCAGCACTGAAGGAAGGCTCATAGCTCTGTCCAACAGCGGGGACAGAATCTGGCCTTAGGTCAAGTTCTGGGGGGCCAATTCATCAGAAACAGCTCCAAAACCCTCACTTCTGCTGACAGATCCAGACTGCCTCCCATGGTCATCCCACCCATCACTCTCATTAAAAAGAATAGAACTAAATGAAGATTTGCATCAATTTGTCCTTCCCTTGGGTACAGTTCCAGATGAACCAGGAGCTTCAACAGATTCTGAAATGGGTAGAGAAGTTCCCAAGAGCCTGTCCTCACTGGATAGGGGGCAACAAAGTCCGAGTCCAGCTCTACGACCCGGACTACATGAAGGTGATCCTGGGGAGATCAGGTGAGAGAAATACTCCTATTACACCTGGAGCAGCCCTTCACTCTTGAGTATGTGCCTTAGGGAATGGAAAATTCCAGAAGATAGTGGCAATGAAGGAGAAATTGTGAACCCTCCACCAGCTCTCCAATAAGCTCATGATCCAGCCTAAGGACGAGATATTTAATTACATTTCAATGTTGAAAACAACTATGTGGGGCTGAATTTATTTTTTTTAAAGATTTTTTTTTTTTGAAAGACAGAGTTACAGAGAGAGGTAGAGACACACAGAGAGAAGTCTTCCATCCACTGATTCACTCCCCAGATGGCCGCAATGGCTGGAGCTGTGTTATCCGAAGCCAGGATCCAGGAGTTTCTTCCAGGTCTCCCAAGCAGGTGCAGGGGCCCAAGGACTTGGGCCATCTTCCACAGCTTTCCCAGGCCACAGCAGAGAGCTGGATTGGAAGAGGACAGCTGGGACTAGAACCAGCGCCCATATGGGATGCCAGTGCTTTAGGCCAGGGCTTTAACCCACTGCAATACAGCGCCAGCCCTGGGGCTGAATTTCTTATCCCCACACCCCTCTTTTATTGTTCTTTGTTGTTTTTTTTTTTTTTTTTTTTTTTTTTTTTTTTTTTTTTGACAGGCAGAGTGGACAGTGAGAGAGAGAGACAGAAAGGTCTTCCTTTTGCCGTTGGTTCACCCTCCAATGGCCGCCGCGGCCGGCGCACCGCGCTGATCCGATGGCAGGAGCCAGGAGCCAGGTGCTTATCCTGGTCTCCCATGGGGTGCAGGGCCCAAGCACCTGGGCCATCCTCCACTGCACTCCCTGGCCACAGCAGAGGGCTGGCCTGGAAGAGGGGCAACCGGGACAGAATCCGGCACCCCGACCGGGACTAGAACCCGGTGTGCCGGTGTCGCAGGCGGAGGATTAGCCTAGTGAGCCGCGGCGCCGGCCTGTTCTTTGTTTTGCAAATAGATTGAGGTGATCTTTTATGTAAATTGCCCTAGTTCTCAAAATTAATTTCATATCCACACTGCCTTGAGTTTGGAACTTCCAACTGTTGGCTGCCCTGGCAGGCTTTGTTGTCTTATTCTTTGGGACAGAAGACAAAGCCCGAGTTTCCCGCAAACTTATCCTGCTGGTCCTGTGGGTGCTTGCTGCTGGTGCCCTGAGTCTGCCTTCTTGAGCACAATGGATTATCAGGACAAGATAGAAAGGGATGGGAGGCAAATGGGGAGTGAGTGGAACCAACTCCTAAATGCCAATCATCAGAATTGGTGGCAGCCCATGGTCTGAACCACAGCTACTTAGAGGGCTGCTCTATTTGCTTGTGGCCAGTTTCCTATAAAGCCCTTACTTATCTTTCAGATCCAAAGTCTCGTGGTTCCTACACATTTGTGGCTCCCTGGATTGGTACGTACATCTAAACCGGGACTGCATGCACTTGCCAATTAGCTTTGCCAAAGAGCTATCTCTTTGGCTCAAGAAAAAATCATTAAGTCTCATTTTTCTTCTTCTAGACAGATACCTGCCCCTTGCTAACCTTGATGGGAGCCCCCATGAGGCTCAGCTCATTCCACAGCACTTCTCAGTTCTCTCGAGACGTTCTCAGCCCAACATGTATGACCCTCACCTGACACAGCTCTGGTCAATCTTTCATTCACATATATCAGCCCCGCAGGGAAATTCATATTCGTGTAATGCCCTGTGCCTTTCCTGCCACTTTTCAGGATATCTCACCATCTGGGTTTTCCTCACCTGTTCCTCCCAAATTATCCTGAAAGGTCTCTAAGATCTAGTCTCCTAACACACATCCACACACCCATCTCTTATCCAGGGTACGGTCTGCTCCTGCTGAACGGGCAGCCATGGTTCCAGCACCGGCGCATGCTCACCCCAGCCTTCCACTACGACATCCTGAAGCCCTACGTGGGGCTCATGGTGGACTCCGTCCAAATCATGCTGGTGAGCCCATCTCTCCCTCTTACCTCCAACACTCACTCCCAGCAACTCCCCTCCCAAGAACTGGTGTCCCTCACGGACAGCCATCAGACACAGAGGAAACTCTCTTAGACCATTACTGTGAGAAGATGGTCCCCCAAAGTGGGTGGGGCAGTGAGGACAAGGCATAGACACACAGATCCCTCTCTTCCCACTTCCAAGTCTTCAGCACAGACGACTGGAGGAACAGTCATTCCCACTGCACAGCCGGGCAGTCTGTTGCTGTCTGAGTTGGGGAACAGCAGTGTCAGTGGTAGGGGAAAACCCCAGGATGTCACTGCACAGGCTCTGGCTTGGGACCCAGGTCATCCAAGCGCATTTGAAGTGAAATAGACACCAGATCTACATTTATGAGTCCTACCTGCCATACCGTCTCCTCTCATCAGAACTCTGGTTTCTCACCCAGCTGTGCCCAGCAAATGTTTGATGGATGAAAGGGATTGAAATCTCTGATCTTCGCCCATTAGGATTCCCTGAGGCTTTCTTCTCTCTTGGCAAATGCAATTGTCCCCAAACACTGAGTCCTACCAGTGCCTCACGACTAGCTAAGTATCAGAACATCAACATCACTCTACTTCCTGTCACCTTAAGGAAAAACATCTCACAAACCAAAGTCATAACAGAATCTCAGAATTCGTGTAGAACATTAGGAGCATTTACGTTTACCTTTGACTGAAAAGTTTGTAAGAAAAATATCACTCCTCTCTGGAGACGCAGGAACAGAGCCCAGCTTACCATGAGCAGAATTCATGGGACAATCAAGAAGCTCAATGCCCTTCGCCCACAGGACAAATGGGAGCAGCTGGTCAGCCAGGACTCCTCCCTGGAGGTCTTCCAAGACATCTCCCTGATGACCCTGGACACCATCATGAAGTGCGCCTTCAGCTACCAGGGCAGCGTCCAGCTGGACAGCAGGTCCGTGATGACCTCCACCAGCAGGGTCCTTGTGCTCACCATCAGTGTGCCCACACCTGCCAGCCAGCTGGGGGTGGGAGGGACTTGCATGCTCACCTCCACAAAAGGCAAGACGCTGACCTAGCGCACACCAAGCTCTAACTGCAGACCAGATTGCCCCTGCTTCAACCGCGGATCCCTGAATCCCCACCCCCAACACCCCCAGCCAGCACAGGTGAAAGCCTGCCTCTCCTGCCATCCTACAGAGGCCCCAGGGTCACAAGGACTGCAAACAGGAGTGGTGTGTGTCTCCACGCTGCCTGTCCCCAGTGTGGGGAGGAATCTCCTCCCAGAGCCCCACTCTGCCTGCAGATCAGAGGCCCCTCCACTCTGACCTCGTCCACGTCCTCTCCCTCAGGAATTCCCAGTCCTACATCCAGGCTGTTGGGGACCTGAACAACTTGGTGTTTGCCCGGGTGAGGAACATCTTTCACCAGAGCGACTTCCTGTACAGGCTGAGCCCTGAAGGCCGCTTGTCCCACCGTGCCTGCCAGCTCGCCCACGAGCACACAGGTGCTGCCTCCTCCTCCTCCTGTGTCCCCTCCTTGAGCGAGCACTGCATAAAGGAGCCAATCCCGACTCCCCAGGCAGAGGCAGGCCCCCTGACTCCCCGTAGGAGCTGGGAACTTCCTCGGTTCAGGGGTTGGGATCTGAGATGCTGGGGTGCCAGGTGCTTGGCAGGGCTTCCTGGGTCATCACATTGGTGATGGATGGATGAGGCCCCAACCCAGCAACATCCAGCTGTGGCTCCTGGCCTGTGCTAACACAGGGAGGCCTGCCCGGCCCCACAGGAGGCTGGAGGGAGGATGCTGGGGCAAAGTGAGTCAGACGACCTCTGGAGACACATCCTTTATCCAAGTGTCTGGGACAGAGTCTCACCTCCATTACAAATGCAGCTTCCTGTTAGTGCAACCGAGAGACAGCAAATGATGGCCCAAGTACATGGATCCCTGCCATGCACGTGGGAGACCCAGATGGAGTTCCTAGCTCCGGGCTTCAGCCTGGCCCAATCACAGTTGTTACAGGCATCTGGGGAGTAAAGCAGCAGAAGGAAGATCTCTCTCGTCTCTCTCTCTCTCTCTCTCACTCACATGTACAAGTGCACACAACAAACACACACACACACACACCCTCACTCGCTTTCTCTGTTACTCTTTCAAATAAAGAAAGAGAAAATGCTGCTGCCTGCCCATGTGTCACACAGTCACTCGTCTCCACACCCACACTGACCTCTCAGGGGACTGGCATTGGGGCGGGTAGGAGGGGGGCTTTTGGGAATGATGTAGCTCTCAGCTGCTCCGGTACCCACTGCTCTGGGACAGACCGAGTGATCCAGCAGAGAAAGGCTCAGCTGCAGCAGGAGGGGGAGCTGGAGAAGGTCAGGAGGAAGAGGCGCTTGGACTTCCTGGACGTCCTCCTCTTTGCCAAGGTCAGTGTGTGCAGGGCAGGCCCGAGCTTGGCCTGGAAGCACAGAGCCAGGGACAGAACCCGTGCCCTCTCTCCCACTGTGGCCTCCCCCAGATGGAGAACGGGAGCAGCCTGTCCGACCAGGACCTCCGCGCCGAGGTGGACACGTTCATGTTCGAGGGCCACGACACCACGGCCAGCGGCATCTCCTGGATCTTCTATGCCCTGGCCACGCACCCCGAGCATCAGCACCGGTGCCGCGAGGAGATCCAGGGCCTCCTGGGGGACGGAGTCTCCATCACCTGGTGAGTGAGAGCCCAGGGGGCGGTGGGGGAGGGCCCTGCCTGTCTGGGAGGGGAAGCCCTGGGGGGCCCAGCCCTGCCTCCTCCTCTGCCTGGGCTTTGTTTCAGGGAGCACCTGGACCAGATGCCCTACACCACCATGTGCATCAAGGAGGCGATGAGACTCTACCCACCAGTGCCAGCTATTAGTAGAGACCTTAGCTCACCTGTCACCTTCCCTGATGGACGCTCCCTCCCCAAGGGTATGACCTTCCCACCCTCACTCACCTAAGCACTCATTGGGGACACAGGAAGATTGGAATACAGCCATGCATCCTCATTCCTGAATCTCTGCTTCTCCTTTCCTTGTCATCGTAATCGACGCTTACTTGGTAATTTGGATGACGTGCAGGAAGTGCTTGACATGGAGCTTAAACTCATCGAAATCTCACTGTATAGGTGCGCCTCTGACAGTATTGTGGGCTTGTAGCGTGAACAGGAGATGTGGAGGCCTGTAGAGAAAATCTGCTCAGGGAGCGAGAGAAGTGTTTTTTCCTAATGGTCCTGGTGTATAAAGGAGATCAGGGGACCCTATGTCAGCTTCACTTTTGGTTCAGTCTGTGAGGAGCCCTCTGGTTGATAACAGAGCCGCTGATGACCAGAGCTTGGTCCAGCTGCTGTAGAAAGCCCCTGTTGGCATACCTGCCATTGGTTCTGACCCCAGCCCCGGCACATCTTAGGTGCTTCATCCTTGGCAAGGCATGCATTTTTGTGAGACCGAGCTACCTCTACAAAATAGCATGAGCAGTTGTCTTCTTAAGGGATGCTTGTGAATACTGAGTTAATGTATGTTGTCCAACAGCTCAGGGAAAGTATTTGATCAGTGTCAGTTTTCACTTTAGTGACTTCCAACAGTGAGCTTCCTATTGTTTCTTGCTTCTCATTCCTGGGTTCACGGTTTCTGCTCCTCATCTGTGCTCAGTTGCTTTGTCAAGCCCACCCCACCCATCTGTTAGAGGATTAGCTTGTACAAAGTGAGGATTTGTGGCACCCACATCTTTAGCGCATGCAGGAGCCCTGCTGGCCGAGGGAGTGGGATCTTACCCCCTTGTCTCTGTCTGCTACCTGCCCTACAGGTTTCACAGTCACACTCTCCATTTATGGCCTTCACCACAACCCGAATGTGTGGCCAAACCCAGAGGTACGAGGGCCCCTGGGAGGGCAGGGGGTGGTCTCTCAGGGGCATCTCCTCTGGCTCCCACTTCCTGTCCCCTTGTGGGTCACAAGCAGCAACTTAACACCCCCCCAACCCGTCCTGGCCCTGGTGCTCTCCACAGGTGTTCGACCCTTCCCGCTTCGCACCGGGTTCTGCTCGCCACAGCCACGCTTTCCTGCCCTTCTCAGGGGGAGCACGGTGAGCATCCCATGTTTGGTCGTGGGGAGGGGAAGGGGGGAGAGTTCTGGGCACATCTCCAATGTTTGTGCCCTCCTATGTTCTTTTTTTTTTTTTTTTTTTTTTTTTTTTTTTTTTTTTTGACAGGTAGAGTTACAGACAGTGAGAGAGAGAGAGAGACAGAGAGAAAGGTCTTCCTTCTGTTGGTTCACCCCTCAAATGGCCACTACGGCCAGCGCTGCACCAATCCAAAGCAAGGAGCCAGGTGCTTCCTCCTGGTCTCCTATGCGGTTGCAGGGGCCCAAGCACTTGGGCCATCCTCCACTGCCTTCCTAGGCCGCAGCAGAGAGCTGGCCTGGAAGAGGAGCAGCTGGGACTAGAACCGGCACCCATATGGGATGCCGGCGCCGCAGGTGGAAGATTAACCAAGTGAGCCATGGCACCGGCCCCCTCTCCTGTGTTCTTATGTAGGATCTTCAGACCTGGCCCATTTTGTTAGTGTCTGTGAGAAGGAAGCCTTATATGGGTGTTTGTGTACAAGAGAGAGGTGGCATTTCATAGCCTAGCACGGAGATGTTGACACATTGCCCTTCCCTGCGGCCATCCAAAATTCAGCGTCACTAGGCTTCCAGAGTTCAGTACATTCTGGGGATGTCCTCACTGTGGGAGCGAGACTTAGATAGTCTCGGGTATACTAAACATTAGTTGTTACACTTCTCAATTTCCAGGATTTATAAGGGGTGGATTTATTCCCTTCCACACATTCTCGATTCAGCCCACTGCCCTTTCTACTTAACTTGTTAATCCTCCAGTGGCTGAACCAAAGGATTGATTTACAAGTGTTTGTTGTCCAGTATCTTTGCGTGCCCTAAGTTTCAGTCCCATACTTGCAAGTTTACTGTATTCCTTTGTAGAAAGGGTCCCACCAATGTGTCAGTCTGGTATGTTTTGTGTTCTATTCTGAGACAAGTTTCACTGCATGTTAATATTCAAATATCTATGCCTACTTCCCTGCTTGGCAGAAATCTGTATTGTGGAGTGGGATCTCTGTACCACTCTCCCATTCCACTTAGTCTAACATGGACAAAAATGGGGGCAGTAGAATGCTCAGAAAACACTGGTGCGTAAAATATGAAACACGCTTGAAATTGCTGATGATCTGGTAGCACACTCTGAATTGACTGCTCCAAACGCCCACAAGGACTGAGGGAATCCTCCAGTGAGATATGATTGCCATAAACTGCAGAAGGACTTAGTAGAAACCAGATTTTTCTGAGTCCATAATTCTGAGATTTCTTTAAACAGTAACTCAGCTTGCATTGAGCAGGCTGTGAGCAAATTGCTTGTTCAAAATTATTTCTTCAGAATTTGATTTATTTCAAGGTTGAGAACCTCCCCATAAGAATTGTCTGCAAATGGTGCTGTAGTCAATAGAGGACAGTGGTGTGTTAGGTACTGCAATTTCTAGTGCAGAGCTGATACCATCAGAATACATTGTTCATTTTTTCCCTTTTTCTTTATTTTTAAAATTTAATTTGAGATACAATGTGATAATTCAATACATGTTTTCAATGTGTGATGATTAAATCAAATTAGCTAGCATTTCCATCGGATAAAACATTTTAACATTTTTATCAACATATAATAATAAATACTGATGTAGCAATAAATACATATATTATGCACTGTTAAAATTAGACTAACATTTCCATTTCCTTATTAGTATTCTATGTTTGCACTCCATTCCTCTATTTATTTAAAAGCTATCTAGGAAGTGGCTGTAAGCTGTAGTGAACACTAGAATTTATTTTTCTGTTTTTGTACCATTATCCAATCTCCCTCTGTCCCCTTCAGACGACCTTTTCCAACCTCTAGTAATCACTATTCTACACTAGTTGGTTTTAGCTTTCTCATATGAGACAGAACATGGGGGTGTTTGTCTTTCTGTGCCTGACTCACTTCCCTTGACATGATGGACAAGATCTTGGCCCATCCATTGGCTACAAACAATAGAATATCCTATTTCTTATGCCTGAATAGTATCCCACTGTGTATATATACAACACACCTTTTGTACATTTAAACTTTGATGGATAATTGATTTCACATCTTAAGTAGTTTGCAGTAATGCAACAATAAACATGGGCCTGCAAGTATCTCTTTGAATCTTTGATTTCACTTCCTTTGGAGATATGTATACACAAAAGGGATAGCTACATCATAAGGTAGCTCTATTTTCAGTTTTCTGAGGAACCTCCATACTGCTGTCCCTATTGGCTCTACTAGTCTACATTCCCACCAGCAATATAAATGAGCTCCTTTTCCTCCACATCCACACCAGCATTTGCTATTTTTTGTCTTTTTGATACTAGCCATTTTGACTGCAGTGAAATAATATACATTGTGCCTTCAATTTTTATTTTCCTACCAATTCAAGATATTGAGCATTTTTTTTTTCATTTATTCCTTGGCCATTTGAATTTCTTCTTTTGAGAACAGCCTATTCATATCATTTGTTCACTTAATTGGATTACTTGCTTTTCTCATTTTTTGTTTATTTCTTTAATGTTTTCTGGATATTGATCCTTTGTCAGATAAATAGTTTCCAAAAATCCTTTCTCATCTATAGGTTGTCTGTTCACTTCATTGTTTTCTTGGTTGGGCACAATCTTCCTTGTTTGATCTAATCACATTCATCTATTTTTGCTTTTGTTCCCTATGCTTTTCAGGTCCTATTCAAAAAACTCATTGCCTGTGTCAATGTCTGGAAATGTTTCTGCTGTGTTTCTTCTGGTAGTTTCATAGTTTCATGTCTTACAATCTAGGACTTTGATCCACTTTGAGTTGATATTTTTTAATTTTTAAAAATATATTTGTTTTTTAAATTTTCACAGACTACACCAATTTTACATATTTTGGGGGTATTATGTGATGTTTTGTTACATGTATGCATTGTGTAATGTCCAATTAACATATATTTACCTTTTCAAATATTTAACATCTCTTTATAGTAAAAACATTCAAAATCCTATCTCCTAGTTTTTAGTAGAGAAATATGTAGTACACTAACATTATCTGTAGATACTCTATGATACAAGAGAACCCCAAAGCATCTTACAGCTGCCTAGCTATACCGAGTGCCCATAAGTCAACCTTTCTCCATCTTCTCTCCCCAGTTTTCTTCTCCAGTTGCTGGTAATCATTATATTTTAAATTCTATAAGATCGCCTATTTTTTAGGCTCCACGGATGATTGAGATCATGAATATTTGTTTCTCTGTACTTGACTTTTTTGGCTTGACATAATGACCTCAACTTCCATCCATGTTGCTGGAAATGACAAGATTTCACTCTTTTATGGTTGTGTAATATCTCATTATGCATATGTATCACATTTTGTTCATTCATCACTGGATGGACACTTCAGCTGTTTCCATTTATTGGCTATTGTGAATAGTGCTGCAGTAAGCATCAAAGTGCACCTATCTCTCAAACAGATAAATTTGTGAATATATGCCTTGGAGTGGGATTGCTGGATCATAGGGCAGTTTTATTTTTAGTTTACTGAGGAACAGCCATCTATTTTCCACAATGGCTGTACTTAAAATATTCCTACCAACAGTGTGCGAATGTTCGCTTTTCTCCACATCCTCACCAACGCTGGTTATCTTTTGCCTTGCTGATACTAATCAATCTTAGTAGAATGAGGTGCCATCTCATTGCAGCTTTGAATGGTCTTTCCCTGATGATTAGTGTTGCTGAGCATCTTCTCATGTACCTGTTGGTCATTAGTGTGTTTTGTTTTGCAAAATGTATGTTTAGATCAATTGCTTATTTTTAAATTAGATTATTTGAGTTTTTTGCCTTTGAGTTGTTTGAGCTCCTCATATATTCTGTATATTAACACCTTGCCAAATGTGTAGCTTGCCAATATTTTCTCCCATTCTGTAGCCTGTCTCTTCAATCTTTTGGCTGTTTCCTTTGCTGTGCAGAAATTCCATTTGTCTATTTTTGCTTTTATATCCTGTGATTTGGGGATCTGATCTAGAAATTCTTGTCTGTTCAAATGTTCTGAGGCATTTTCCCTATGTTTTCTTCCAGAAGTTTCAATGTTTCAGGTCTCACATTTGGTACTTTAATCCATTTGGTTAACATGACAAGAGATAGAGAACTAGTCTCCTTCTTCTGCATGTGGGTATCCAATTTTTCCAGCATCATTTATTTAAAAAACTACCCTTTTCCCAAATATATGTTATCATATTTGTTAAAGAAGACTTGCCTATAGATATATGAGCTTGTTTCTAAGGCCTCTATTCTGTTCCCTTGATCTGTGGATATGTTTTTATACCAATACTCTGCTAGTTTAGTTATGTAGCTTTGTAATATATTTTAAAATCAGGTGATGTAATGCATCCTGCTTTGTTCTTTTTGTTCTTGATTGCTTTGGCTATTCAGGGTCTTTTGTGCTGTTTCCATAGTTCTGTGAAAAATGAAATTGGATTTTGGATAGGGGTTGAGTGGTATGCACATTTTAGTGATATTGATTCCTATCCATGAACATGGGCTGTCTTTCCATTTCTTTGTATCCTCTTCAATTTGTTTCATTGTGATTCACAATCTTCATTGCAGGGATCTTTTACCTCTTTTGTTGAATTTATTATTGGATATTTAATTTTATTTTTTGTAGATATTTGAAATGGGATTTTTTTCTTAATTTCTTTTACAGATGATTTACCACTGGTGTATAACAACACCACTAATTTTTTCCATTGACTTTTTATCTTGCAATTTTGCTAACTTTGACTATTAGTTCTGGTAGACTTTTAGTTGGGTCTTTAAGATTTTCTATATGTAAGATCATGTCATCTGCAAAGAATGACATTTTGATTTACTCCTTTCCAATTAGGATGCCTTTTTTTTTTTTCTCATCTAATTGCTCTGGCTAGGATATCCAACACTATGTTGAATAAAAATGGTGAAAGTGACTATCCTTGTCCTGTTCCAGATCTTAAAGAGAACACCTTCAGGTTTTTTTTTTTTTTTGGCATTCAACATGATGTTAGCTATTATTGTTAGTATGTTAGCATTTTAGATGTTTTTCTTAAATATGGCCTTCAGTATGTTGAGATATGTTCCTTCTGTGCCTCATTTGGTCAGATTTTTTATCATGAAGCTATGTTGAATTTTATCAAATAGCTTTTCTGTGTCTATTGAGATGATCATATGAATTTTTGTCTTTCTTTCTGTCAACCTATTGTATCACATTTATTAATTTGCATATGTTGAACCATCCTTGCATCATTGGGTTGAACCCCTTTTGTTCCTGGAAAGTAGTCTTTTTAATGTGCTATTGGATTCAATTTGCTAGTATTTTATTGAGTTTTTTTGCATCTATGTTCATCAAGGATATTTTCCTGTAGCTTTCTTTCTTTGTTGTATCTTTATCTGGTTTTGGTATCAAGGTAATGCTGGTCTCAAAAAACGAATTTGGAAATATTCCTTCCTCTTCTATTTTTTGATTATTTTAAAATGATTGGGGTTAATTCTTTAAATGTTGGTAGAATTCAAGAGTGGAACCATATGGTCCTGGGCTTTCCTTTGATGGAAAGATTTTTAATTGCTGATTCAATCTCACTACTCATTATTGGTCTATTTAGGTATTCTTTTTCCTTATAATTCAATCTTTGTAAGGTATATATGTCTGAAAGCATGTCTATATTTTCAGGGTATTGAATTTGCTGCCATATAGTTATTCATAGTAATCTAACAATGCATTTTATTATGTGATATGTTATAATTTCTTCATTTCCATTATTTGTATTTGAATCTTAACCCTTTTTTGCTTGGTTAGCCTATCTAAGGTTTAATCAATTTCATGTATATTTTCAGTAAACAAGCTCTTTTTGTGCAGTGATACTTATATTGTCTTTTTTAGTTTCTATGTTGATTATTTGTGCTCTGCATTTTATTGTGTCTTTCCTTGTCAAATTTGGGTTTGATTTGCTCGTGTTTTTCTAGTTCTTTAAAGTGAAGTGATAGTTGTTTATTTGGGATTTTCTGAGTTTTTTTGTGGGCACTTATTGCTATAAACTTCCCTGTTAGTAGAGCTTTTGCTATATCCCATAGGTTTTGATAAGTTATGTTTCCATCTTCATTCATCTCAAGAAATTTTAAAATTTCTTTCTTAATTTCCTCCTTGGCTTATTTGCTGTTGTCGTTCTTCTCTGTGGAGGAGGAAGTGGACACTGGGAATGACTATTTAGCCATTTGGGAAAATCTCATTTTTTTGTAAATTCAATGAACTTCATTAAAGTGTAAAAGTATTTAGTGAGCCTATCTAAGCCTGGAATTAATAGAATACAGACAAAAAATACTGTCAATGCCTATAAAAAGATCAAAGTAAAAAATCTATTGTACAGAAACAGATACCAACTCACCAGGCAGATGCCAATCCTTGCTTCCTTCTCTCACACACTCATTCCTTTCTTGAGATGCTTCATGGAATCATCCATGTTCTTTGCACTGACCTGGACAAAGCACAAATGATGCCTTAGGAGACCATGATGGAGAGGGACAACTAGCAGAGGGATGGGGCCAGCAGGTCATTGGCCTGAGCCCTGAGGAAGTGGCAGAGAGAGGAGGAGGAGGGATAGCATTCTGACAACAGAAAGTGAGCCAGAGAGAGAAGGTGGACAGGTAAGAGGTGGGTGAGCAACAGCCCACAGAGAGTTTGATGCACTTGAGGCATGTGGATGCTGTCTCGCCTGCTTGGGAAACGTTGGAGGATCTGAGCTGGTTAGGGATTTAGTGCAGGGGGGAGAGAGAGATGGACATTAGAGAATTCCATTGAGGAGGCTGAGGCAAGGCAAGAAAGGGGCACTACTGGAGTAGAATTAGAAGGCAAGGATACTGTTGGACTTAGGAGGAGATGGAGAGGCAGAAGCCTGGACCACTGAGTGGCCAATGGGGCTTTGGCTGGAGGGTCCCCGACCTCTTTACCCTCCAGGAGCTTCTCCATGGCAGTCTGGTTCCCTCTAAGTAACTCAGTTCTTGTGGCTCCCTGGAGGGTGACCCCCTGATACCATGGCCTACCCTTGCATGTGCCCTGAGTGGTGACCTCCGCAGTGGGGTGATGTGTGTCGAGGGAGTGAACTAATAGTGATGAACTCTTTGAAATATTTCTGTGATTAGAAGCTGTCCCTTAGAGCACCAGCTCTGTCCTAAAAGGAATTTCCTGCTACTGAGAGGAGAAACGACATCGGGGCAAGCCCTGGAAAGTAGTAGGCTTTATCCAGGTCAGGACAGTGTGACAGATGCTTGGGGAAGAGGTGTGGGGGAGGAGAGAAGTCAGGCTGGACCACGTGAAGGGGGGCCTCTGAATGATCAGACCTGCCCTGGGGCTTGGGGACCAATGTCTTCCCAGCTCAGAGGAAGGGGGCCTAAGGCTGCTTCTCATTTCACTGTCCCTTCCTGTCCCAGGAACTGCATTGGGAAGCAATTTGCCATGAACGAGCTGAAGGTGGCTGTGGCCCTGACCCTGCTGCGCTTCGAGCTGCTGCCGGATCCCACCAGGATCCCCAAGCCTACAGCACGACTTGTGCTGAAGTCCAACAATGGGATCCACCTGCGTCTGAGGAAGCTCCACTAACCCTGCTGGGGACACGGATGAGAACTGGGAGCCTCCTGACTGAATGCCCATCTTCCTGCCCCATTTTCCTGGGCTTTGCATATCTGACCGCATCCTGCTTTCCATATGCCCACCTGAGCTTCTTCCACCTGAGTCTGCACAGCCTCCTATCCTCCAGGTTGATCCTCCAAGTTGCCAACGTGCTTGCCAGCCTACCTGCCTGTATCCCTGAATGTCCACATAACCTCAATCACTGCCCACCCCTCAGCTTACTTTTCCTTCACCTGTTTCTCCCTTGTTCCTGCTTGTATCTTCCTGGTTGTCTTTTCTACCACTGCTATCATCAATTATCACAACACCATTGGCTCTCAGTGACGTAAATTTAGTCTCCTGTGGTTTTGAAGATCATAAATCTGGAATGAGTTTTGCTGGTTCACAGCTAGTGTGTTGAAAAGACTCCATGCCTCCAGGGCTCTGGGTGAGACTTTTCTTAAATTTTCCTTTATCCAGAGCTGCATTCTTTGCATCCCATGGCTTCTGAATCTTCCTTCTTATTCAAATACAGCAGCATCTTCAAATCTCTCTACTTCTGTCTTTGTACTAGCTTCTCCATTCTAAGGATGCTGGTAATTACATTATGCATCTCCTAGGACAAGGACTTAGACATCACTGGAAGACATTTTTTTCTGCCCAGCACCATCCCTTCCTCACTGCCATGTGACATATCCAGCAATATCTTCCCTCCATGGCGCATGTCTTTATTGCCGGCATTCACACTAACCTCTCTGTGTATTCTCTTCCCTGGAATAAAATCCCCAAGTTGTTTGTAACACACATCTTCTCCTGGGTAGAGATAGAAGGAAGAGAAGGGGGATGAAGAGTGTAAACAGATGAGGTCACAAGTGGCTTCTGAGGAAGGAGAGAGAGGTGATGACTGCCCTGTGGTGCCAGGACCCCATCCAGACCTGACGTGACCTAGCTGCCTCCATGTAACTTCATACATGGGACCCCTGGTGCCCAGCAGCCTACACTGATCCTGAGGCTCCCATTGGAGCTGAGTTTAGGCCAAAGGCTTCCCTCCAGGAGATCAGAGAAAGATGCTCACCTGTCAGGGATAGAACTATATTAGCCAGTCTTTGTGCTACAGTGAAATACTTAATACAACTTATGGAGGAAAGGAAGCTTTATTTGGTTCAAAGATTTTTGGAGGCTGAAAGTCCAAAAAGTATGCTGCAAGCTTTGCAACAGGTGCCTGGCAGGGAGTGGAGAACATGTGATTACATGGCAAGCCAAGAGACAGAAAGAGAGGCTGGGCCCAAACTCAGGCTTTTATTACAACTCCCTAGAGAGGGCTCCCTTCCTAGCACAAACCCCAGATGGCCCAAGGACCTCTCACTAGCCCCACCTCCTTAAGCTTCCACCGTGTCCCAATAGCATCACCATGAAACAAATCGTTAAGACATGGGCCTTTAGGGGACATTTATCATTCAAACTATAGCAGAGACCATACCTGCATTCTCTTCTTTGGTTATATTTTTTAAATTTTTTTTTTTTGACAGGCAGAGTGGACAGTGAGAGAGAGAGAGACAGAGAGAAAGGTCTTCCTTTGCCGTTGGTTCACCCTCCAATGGCCGCCGCGGCCGGCGCACCGCACCGATCCGATGGCAGGAGCCAGGAGCCAGGTGCTTATCCTGGTCTCCCATGGGGTGCAGGGCCCAAGCACCTGGGCCATCCTCCACTGCACTCCCGGGCCACAGCAGAGGGCTGGCCTGGAAGAGGGGCAACCGGGACAGAATCCGGCGCCCCGACCGGGACTAGAACCCGGTGTGCCGGCGCCGCTAGGCGGAGGATTAGCCTAGTGAGCCGCGGCGCCGGCCCTTTGGTTATATTTTTTAAAGATTCATTTATTTGAAAGTCAGAGTCACACACAGAGAGAAGGAGAGGTAGAGACAGAGAGAGAGAGGTCTTCCATCTACTGGTTCACTCCTCAGATGGCCGCAACGGCCGGAGTTGCGCTGATCCTAAGCCAGGAGCCAGGAGCTTCTTCTGGGTCTCCCATGCAGGTGCAGGGGCCCAAGGACTTGGGCCATCCTCCACTGCCCTCCCAGGCCAAAGCAGAGAGCTGGATCAGAAATGGAGCAGCCAGGATTCAAACCAGTGCCCATATGGGATGCCGTCACTGCAGGCAACAGCCTTATCTGTTACACCACAGTGCTGGCCCCTGGTTATATTTTTCTAATAAGAGACTCTTCAGAATAGGACTATACCTGTGGCCCTCATGAGTTGACAAAAAAGGCCTCATAGATCTGGCCTGACAGGAAGGCCGTTGGGACCCAATCCATTGCAGCCCCAATGAGACAGAAGTGTGCCAGCCTGGCTGTGTGACAGCCACCTGTCAGCCTCCCTCTAACATAAGGCCTGTAAGCTCTCAGGAGACTCACAGAGAGGACAGCTGTCCAACAGGCGCTGAGAGGGGGTCCAGATGGGCCAATGTATCGGACCCTAACAACACTTCCTCCAAAGGAACGTTTATTGGAATCTCTTCTCTCTCCAGCTGGCCAACCTGAAGTGCAGTGAGGGTTTTCAGCCCTGCACATATTCAAGGATTGCCCAGGGGCTAAGCTCAGGTCCTCGATCCAGCTTCCGATGCCCTGTACCAGTAGTGGTTTCCCTTCCTCTGTCAGCCTCTCCCAACCCAGAACCTGTACTTTTTTGCTGGATTTAAACACAGGTTCTCCTGCCCCCATCCATAGCCCAGGGCCATGGATGCCATACACAGACTCCACTGGCAACCTCTATCTGCAGTGGGACTCTACCTTCTACTTCCCTGGAGAGATTTCTCCCCAAGTCAGTAGCTATAGCCGGGACCTCTGTCCCAAGCCCCTGGTTTCCCAGGTCATTGGACTAGCCCATCCTTGCTCTGTAAATGGCAGGGAAAGGGCAGGCTGGACACTTCATACTTAGCAAGAGGATTGGGCCAGGAGATGAACTGGAAACATCCTGGACCAGATGTTCAACTGGCAGCACATGATGCAGAAGGACTTGTGCTGGCCAGGCTCAGACAGTGCAAGATAATGGGAACTCACTGGCATCACTGCCCTAAGGGCAGTGGGTGAAAACAGGGAACTGAACCACAATAAATAGATATCTTGGCATCTATGCACCAGAAAGGTAACTGACCAAAGACAGTCTTTCTGCTGACAAGAGAGACTGGGAAAGTGTGCAATATGAGAGAAAAGTTGACATATATATGTAAAATATTGATCTTGGGTCCTTAACTACACCATATATATAACATAACCAAGAATGGACCAAAGATTTGGAAGACCACAAATGACCAAAATGATTGCAGATTAAATGAAGACATGTAAAATATCCCTATCCACACAGCAAAAATGCAAGAACCATGTGCAAAAATGACAAAAGGCTTCAATACACTTTTTCTCAAAGGAGATATATAAATGGTGAGTAAGTAGCACACAAAAAGATGTCAACATCATTAATTATTAAGGAAATGTGAATAAAACAATGAGATACCACTTCATTTCATTTAGAATAGCTTTAATTATTTTATAGTTGAAAATAACTAATACTTGACAGTGCAGAATAACAGAACTCTAGCATTATGTGTGAATATAAATTAGTATTGCTAATTTGGAAACTAGTTGGTTCCTCAAAATGATAAAAATTTGATTACTTTATGATGCAGCCATTTTATTCCTAGGTATTTCCCCAGAGGAGTTAAGAGTAGAACTTAAGGAGATACTTGTGAGCCAGTTCACTATGATATCATTCACAATACACATAAGGTAAAAGAATCTGGGTGTGCTTCAAAAGAGGGGGTACACGAAATGTGGAAAACACATGCAACAGAATATTATTCAGTCACATAAGGAACGATGCATTCCACACCATCATGGACCTTGAAAACAAGATCCCAAGTGAGTAAAGCCAGTCACAAAAGGACCTGTATTGTGCGATTCCACCCTGATTTAGAATAGAGAAATTCATTGGAGCAGAAATTAGATTAGAGATTATCAGGGCCTAGGGGAACAGAGAATGTAAATTCACTGCACCAGCTATACCTGCGACTTCACTCCGCCTCAGAGAGGGACATACCCACTGACAGAAATCTCACAAATCCCCTACAGCCACAGCCTCAGTCGGCACCGATTACAGCCCAAGCAGCTACACAGGCTCTTACCGTGCTCACCTTGAAGCAAAGCCAATGTAGCCAACTCAAGCAACACACTCGGACACAGGACAGACAAAAAAAGTTTTAGCGCTGATGCCACCCTGTAAAAGTGGGAGAAGTGACTGACCATCCATATGCACAAATATCAATATAAAGACACTTTTGAGGGGCTGGCTTTGTGGGGTAGTGGGTTAAGCTGCCACCTTAGGCATCAGCATCCCATATGGCTACTGTGTTGAGTCCCAGCTACTCCACTCCTTGGGAAAGCAGCAGCAGAAGACCCAAGTGCTTGGGCCCATGCAACTGTGTGGGAGCCCAGGAAGAGGATCCTGGCTCCTGGCTTCAGTCTGATCCATGTCCTGCCACTGTGGCTGTTTGAACAGTGAACCCTTGGCTAGAAGATCTCTATCCATGGGTCTCTCCCTCTCTCTTTCTATAACAGGGCCTTTCAAATAAATAAAAATAAATCTTTTTTAAAATAAATAAATAATAAAGACACTTTTGAAAAATCAAAGTAAAGCAACACCTCCAAAGACACATATAATTTTTTAGCAACAGATCCCAGAGAAAAGGAAACCAAAATAATTGCCTGAAAATAAATTCTAAATAATGATTTTTTAAGAAATTCAAGGAAATGCAAGAGAACACAGAGAATTCAGAGAAACTAGAAAGAACAATGCATTGAGTGGTAAACATAATATAATTGTGTCAACAGATGCAGAGAAAGCATTTTGATCAAAGAAAATATCTTTTCATAATAATCTCCTTAAAAAATTAGGTTTAGAAGGAATGTACCTTAACACAATAAAGTCTGTATATGACAAGCCCACAGCCAGCATCATGTTGAATGGGGAAAAGCTGGAAGCATTTCCACTAAGATCTGGAACCAGATGAAGATGTCCACTCTCACCACTTTTGTTCACTGTCGCTCTGGAAGTTTCAGTTAGAGCCATTAGACAAGAAAAAGAAATTAAATGGATACAAATTGGAAATAAGGAAATCAAAATATCCCTGTATGCAGATGGCATGGTTCTTTATATAAGGGAAGCAAAGGATTCCACCACGAGACTATAACAACTGATAAGATAATTCAGCAAAGTTGCAGGATATAAAAATATAAAATCAATGCACAAAAATTAACAGCATTCTTATGCACCAAGAATGATCAGTTTGAGAAAGAACTTATAGGAACAATATCATTCAAGATAGCTACCAAAAAGCTAAGTAACTTAGGATAAATCTAACCAAGTGCATGAAAGATATCTACAATGAAAATTTAAAAAACAATAATAAAAAAATAGAAGACATAAAAATGGAAAAATCCATTCTGTAGGATAGACCACATGTCATGCCACAAAGCCAGTGTCAGCAAATTTTAAAAAAATCAAAATGTTATCAAGTATCTTCTCTGGCCACAATGGCATAGAAGTAGAATCAAAGTGAAGAGAATCAAAGAATCAAAGGGAGAAAGGTTCTCCCATTTATTTGAGAATGACAGGGCCTTACGGCAGCAGCACATATGTCATAGTAAACTATGGCTGGATTCAAGGAGGCCGAGGCAAGAGGAAGTTTTTAAAAGCACAGGGGGAAGATTTATGTAAATTCCTCAACTGCAGAGTACATTTGTCTTGGCACCCCAGGTTGGAGCTGGCACCAGCTCATTGGTCGAGTTGTATTGGCAGTGCCTGGGCAATTGTTCTCTCTAGATTATCTTAGCCTGATTATTGCAGTCCTAAGGAATGTTAACCACAAAATATGCTACAGAAATTGGAGCCTATGTGCCAGCCACGCAAAACACAGCATACATTGGAAGAAGAAGACAACTTTCTTTGCAGAAGTACTTAGCTTGGAAAGGCAGGTGTGAGGCTTTGCCCTTAACTACTTCTCAGCCAGGATTTGTCTGATCTGGTAAGAATGATGTCGTCTTGGTATCCTCGCTTTTCCCTCTTACCCCTTTTTGGCAAGGTCGTTCTCCAAAAGCAGCACTGATGCGGTAATTACTAGTCAGGTGTTAGGTTTCCTGCTCATGGCTCACACTGGCAGAACGAGATTGACACCTGGGAGCCAATGCCAACTGCCCTTTAGTTGCACTTGAGTAGCAAGAAAGCCACCGAGAGTAACCCTCCATCTGCCTGGGTTTTCACTCTGAGCTTGGTCTGTAGACGTTGGCTACCATCTCAGAGCCCAGGGTCAGCATTATGTTGTTGGGAGTTGTATTTCTGCAGATTTGTGTTAGATACCAGGTACAAAGTTGATGAAGCAAAATGTGAAACAAACCCAACAAGAACATACCGAATGCAGTTTTTTAATGACTGTGACCCACATGCCTCGGTGGGTCATGGCTTGTCCTCCCGAGGGCTATCCAGGTGCAGCACGCAGTGGCTATGGAACGTGGCATTGTAACTGCACCGTGATCCTGACAAGTGAGCCAGGCAGGCGTGAGCAAAGCCACAGTTGAGAGGGGTGTGCCATGGAGTCTGTTCTGACATCAAGTTTTCTTCCTGGGTTGTAGCTCAGCTATCTCAGGTTATGGCATCAGGTAGTTTTGGCAGTCTTTCCATGTGGCTCCCACATCTGGCAAAAGGCTTATTTGTCCCTTGAAATTGACATCAGGCCGGTACCTTGGCTCAATAGGCTAATCCTCCGCCTGCGACACCGGCACACCAGGTTCTAGTCCCGGTCAGGGCACCGGATTCTGTCCCGGTTGCCCCTCTTCCAGGCCAGCTCTCTGCTGTGGCCTGGGAGTGCAGTGGAGTATGGCCCAAGTGCTTGGGCCCTACACCCCATGGGAAACCAGGAGAAGCACCTGGATCCTGCCTTTGGACCAGCGCGGTGTGCCAGCCGCGGCAGCCATTGGAGGGTGAACCAACGGCAAAAGGAAAACCTTTCTCTCTGTCTCTCTCTCTCTCTCATTGTCCACTCTGCCTGTCAAAAAATAAAATAAAAAAAAAAAGAAATTGACATCAACTTCTACAGCATCAGGGTAGAGGGCTCTAAGAATAGAATGTTTTTCTTTCTTAGTTGGAAAGTTATAGCCAGATGCTAGGGAAAACCAGAAGTATATTAAGTCCAGTCCAGTCCACAGGTAGATAATAAAAAACTAAAGAGCAATGAACAGTTATACTCCAATAACAGGCCTACTTTAGCTGTTTCTAGAAACACAGCTTTTTTTTAACAATCGTACCAATTTCACCAAAGATAACTAAAGAAACATCACTTTGTGGGGCTGGCGTTGTGGCTTAGAAGGTTAAGCCTCTGCCTGCAGCACCAGCATCCCCATATGGGCACCAGTTTGAGTCCCAGCTGCTCCAGTGCTGATCCAGCTTCCTGCTAATGTGCTTGGGAAAGCAGTGGAAGATGGCCTGAGTTCTTGGACCCCTGCACCCACGTGGGAGACAGGGAAGAAGCTGCTGCCTCCTGGGCCATGGCAGCCATTTGGGGAGTGAACCAACAGATGGAAGACCTCTCTCTATCTCCCCACTTCTTTCTCTGTATCTGCCTTCCAAATACATAAATAAATCTTTTTTAAAAAAAAGATCACTTTGCTTACAAAATGAGTTTAGTTTTACTCAGTTTGGCTAAATTATTTACATAGATGCAACAAGAAAAGCGATTTGCCAAATAGCACTGTCAAATTCAGAAATATCTGGATGCTAGAAAAGCAGACCGAGGCTGACTTCCGCTTTCTCCTGTAAGAACCTCACCTCCGCAGGTCTCTGGGAGTGCTGAGAAGTGACAGTTTCTACTCACTCATGTAAGGCCGGGGAACCTTAAAGTCAGGCACTTACGTACCTTTTGAAAAACAACATCCAGTCAATGTTTCCAACTGCACAAAGAAAATAGATTATTGAACCAATGCAAGCAGCCACAGTTTGCATAAAAAACCCAAAACTTTCATGAAGAGTTTCTGAATTATGGAAAATTCAGCTAGGAAGAAAAAAGTCAATGCTTTCATCTTTTTACAAATTTATTTATATAAAATCACTATAAACTATACACAGCTTAAGAAAGAAGTTTCCTTAAATTTGGAAGAAAATTTTCAATAAAGAATCAACAATGGGCTGGCGCCGTGGCTCAACAGGCTAATCCTCCAGCTAGCAGTGCAGGCACACTGGGTTCTAGTCCCGGTCGGGGCGCCAGATTCTGTCCTGGTTGCCCCTCTTCCAGGCCAGCTCTCTGCTGTGGCCAGGGAGTGCAGTGGAGGATGGCCCAAGTGCTTGGGCCCTGCACCCCATGGGAGACCAGGAGAAGCACCTGGCTCCTGCCTTCGGATCGGCGCGGTGCGCCGGCCGCAGCGCACCAGCCGTGGCGGCCATTGGAGGGTGAACCAACGGCAAAAGGAAGACCTTTCTCTCTGTCTCTCTCTCTCACTATCCACTCTGCCTGTCAAAAAAAAAAAAATCAACAATGTTTTAAATAACAAATATAAATTCCATAAATTCTTCCAGCTCATTCAGTCTAACATAAGTAATTCTTGTTCCATTTGCTCCTTGTTAGCAGTTTCATGGTCCTATCAGTTTTGTCATTGAGATTTTAGAAATTTTTATTGGGTTCATTGATCTTAAAGTTACCAGAAACTCTTTTGAATGGTTCTAGAATCTTTTGCTCGAGCTGATTGCAGATGCCTTTAGAGTAGAATCACAACGAAAGACTCAGAGTGGCTGTGGTGCAGACACCACAGAGACAGCTTAACAACTGACAAGGAAATTCGGTTATTTTAATTGCATATAGCCTTTAAAATAACAAGCATGGTTGGGACCAATAGGCTTTCACTGAGTGTTCAGAACATTTGCATCAGTAATATATCCATCATCTTCATGTTTAACAATGCTTCCTCTACAACCTAATATGCTTAATATTCTTAGTTAGTTTATATGTCTCTACAAGATGAAAAAATGCAAACTTTGAGGTTGCTCCACAGCCAAACCAGAGAATTCCAAAGTGAACTCTAGTTCAAAAGGACTTATTTTAGAACTTTGATCTCAAGGATGCCTGCCAAAGATGTCAAAAGTGTTTAAATATTTGATCAAAATAGGATCAAAGATCATCATGAAATAGCCATTCATTTAATCAGAATGATAATTAAAATACTTTGAAAGCAAGCAGATATAGAAATATTAACTCAAGCCTCAGTGCTATTAAGCAATCAAAAGTGTGACAAAACAACATGAAGTAGAAATGATCTTGATAAGACACAAGATAATTACGTTTCTAGAATAGTTACTAAGAAGTAAACAAAATCTCCTACAGTATGATTCCCTCTCCTATGGGAAGTCCATTTAGATAACCTAAAAGTAGTAAGCCTGATGAAATTATACTGGAGTTTCCTTAGACACTATAATATGATGTATACTATATTATAGAAAAAAAAAAAACAAAAAAGGAAACTTAGTACCTTGGGCAAGGGAATACATTAGTTTTATAAACAGTAAAATTTAAGGAAGCAAATTTCAGAATTAGAAATCTCAACTTCTTGCAAATTTTCACTAAGAGTAGACCAGCACTCCCAGGAAAACCTTGTTGCTTCACCATAGCAGACTATATTCTGACTTTATATCCGTGTATTCATATTCATCAAATTTTTAGAAAAACATAAATAATTTTTTCAGTTATGATCTACTTGACCACACACAATTTTCTCTAGTAATATTTGTCCTTTAAAAGCCTTCTGTAGGCACTGTATGAAGACTTCTTCATTTATATTGTACCAGCAAACTTAAAGCCAGCTTATTTTCCAAAGATTTGTTTATGTCATAGGAACTAAAAGGCATATGGGGTCATTGCTCTATGCTTTTCACAGGTTTACGTGTATTTCCTTATGAGTGCCCTTTTACCTCTAGGCCAATTAAGAGTAGAGCTCTTAGAGTAGGTTCCATGTCTTAGAGTAGGTTCCATGGGAAAACTGGATATCCACATGCAGAAGAATGAATCTACATCATATCCCTCACCATGTGCAAAATTCAATTTAAAATGTAACAAAAGCCAATTTTGGATGTTAAGACCCAAAATTATGAAACCACTAGAAGAAAACAGGGGAAACACTTTAAGACATCAGGACAGGCAGTCATATTTTAGAACAAACAATGAAAGAAAAAAACAGGCAAATCAGATTTATATTAAACTAATAAGCCTCTGCACAGCAAAGAAAACCATTAGCAAGGGATTCATACCTGGGATGCACAAATTTCTTCCAAAAGTGCATGGAAAAGGAATATTATTAAAAAGCTAGGCATGAATTTCAAAATTGTTTTGCACCAAAATACACTTATCTTTTAATTCCATTTTTTCAAAACCTTTTTAAAAGTATCCTCATATAAGGAAATGAAAAAAAAAAAAAAACAACTCAACAGCAAAAATAAAACCTTCCCATTAAAAGTGAACTAATGGGGCTGGCGCCGCGGCTCAATAGGCTAACCCTCCGCCTAGTGGTGCCGGCACACTGGGTTCTAGTCCCAGTCGGGGCGTCGGATTCTGTCCCGGTTGCCTCTCTTCCAGGCCAGCTCTCTTCTGTGGCCCAGGATTGCAGTGAAGGATGGCCCAAGTCCTTGGGCCTTGCACCCTATGGGAGACCAGGAGAAGCACCTGGCTCCCGCCTTCGGATCAGCGCGGTGCACTGGCCGCGGCAGCCATTGGAGGGTGAACCAACGGCAAAAGGAAGACCTTTCTCTCTGTCTCTCTCTCTCTCACTGTCCACTCTGCCTGAAAAAAAAAAATGAACTAATGAACTGAATAGATATTTCTCAAAAGAACACATACAAACGGCCAAAAAGTACATCCAAAAATGCTTGACATCATTAATTATCAATGGAATATAAATCAAACCCACAATCAGATAGCATCTCATCCCAGTTGGAACAGTTGTAATCAAAAAAGGCAAAAATAAATAAATAAATAAAAGAACAAGTGTTAGTGAAAGTGGAGAGAAAGGGGAACTCTTGCACACTGTTGATAGAAACAAATTATAAAACCTATTATGTGAAAACAATATTGCAAAACCTCAAAAAACTGAAGTTATAACTACCATATGATTGACAATCCTATTACTGAGTGAATATGCAAAGGAAGTGAAATCAGCATAGGAAAGTGATACCTGCACCCCGTGGTTACTGCAGCACCATTTACAATAGCTGATCCATGGAATCCACCAATGTGTCCATCAACACGTGATTATGGAAAATGTAGCATATATACACAATAGGATATTATGAAGCCGTGAAAAGTGAAATCCCATCATTTGCAGCAATATGGTCAGAACTGGAGGACATTGTGTGAAGTGAAACGAGCCAGACACAGAAAGACAAATACTGCACAACACCACTCCTATATGGAAGTTTAAAAAATGTTTTGTAGAAGTATAGAGGAAAACAGCAGTCTCTAGAGGCTAGCAGAGCAGGGCAGAGTGGGGACAGAGGGGGATCAGACAGTGGGATGGAAATACAGTTGGCAGGAAGGATGAATTCCCATGCTCGATAGTTTACGATAATTTATCACATGTTTTACAATGTGTTAGAGAAGACTTTCAGTCCTTTTAGTCTAAGGTTCACAAACAAATAAATAATAAATATTAAAGGAGGTATAAATGCTAATTACCCTGATTTGATCTCTATACAATGTATACGTATTTCAAATTAAATACATAACTATCATGTGTTGAATTATAATTAAAAAAATCATTATGTAGGATTGTTACAAAAGCACAAAAAGTTCTTTGATTGATGCCCTAAACATGGTGCTTGCAAAGAGTTAGCTATTAACATCATGAGTCCAATTCAAACTTGGGATTCAGACCAGGAAAAAGTCACAACCAGGGTTCAATTCAAGCTAGAATCTCTGACTCCAACGTTCTTTCCACTATTGCTTCTCATGCAGTAGGTCAAAAGCAGGTTTTAGCCAAGTAAGGCAGGAGTCAAGGTCCAAGAGTCTCTGGGGAGGAGGAGAGGATGGAATGACAGAAGGCAACCTCAGAACTGGGGGAAAGTTGACTGGAATAAAGTGAAATAGGTGCATGTACCTCTGCCTTTGGTTTCTTGAAAGGCCTGGAATTTAGGGGGAAAAAGAACTCTAGCCCCAAAGATTATATAATGAATCATGTCTCCACTCAGGGCCAAGCAGAAGTGTATTGGGGAAAAATAGCTTAGGTGGATGGGGAACAGGTCAGCAGGAAACTCGTGGCCCCTGGAAGACCTGGAGTCCAAGGGACTACTCCTGAAGAGTATTTTGGGTTACATTGCCTGAATTCTGGCATTACATTTTACCTTGGGAAGAATACTCATGGAGATGGTGTGAGGAATCCTCATTCTTTGCTGTTTTGTGTGTGATCTCTATGACTTTTTTGGTGCCTCACCGTCTATCTGGCATATTCTACCTGGTGAACTCCTAGTCATACTTCAAGATCTCATCTGTCTTGATTAGTGTGCTCCACCTCTGGGTGGAAATTTCATGTCTCCAGGATAGTTTTATCACATCTTAGTGAACTTCCTTTCCCTACTAGAATGTGAGATCAATAAATACTTGTTGAATGAATTTATTGAAAGACTGAGCAGAAAAGTAATTTAGAATTTAGGAGAGGAATTACTATCTCACCTCACAAAGGAAGAAGCAGAGGTTCTGATAGAATAAGTTCCTGGTTACACACTGGATTTGAGGCTGATCGAGGCCTTCAGTCTCCCAAGCTTGAGTCTGGAACTCCATCCACCAGCACCATCAACTCTGTCATATGCAGTTAGTGGACTGGGATGAGTTCCAGGAAACATTTCGAGGAAAGCCAGGGTTGGTGGTCTTGCAGTCCAAAAGAGAAACATATGACTCACCCCAAACTCTCAATGACTGTTTGCCTCCAAATACATCACTTTACTTCTCTGTAGTTAGTTTCTCATCACTGAAGCTGGGGAAATAGTACACCAGCCACACCTACTGAGCACTTAGTAAACCAGCCTGTGAATTCCTTGAAGTTGAGATTGGTGTTTGTTTTTCTTAAAACTGTGCCCCACCACCTAATATACTGCCTGGTACATAGCAGGTGATCATTAAATATTTGTGAGTGGAATACGCACTGTTTTGCTGTATGTTAAACTGCCACTTATGATGCTTGTATCCCATATTGGAGCCCTGGTCCAAGTCCCAGCTGCTCTACTTCCAATCTAGCTCCCTACTAATGTGCCTGAGAAAGCAGTAGAAGATGGCACAAGTACTTGGGCCAACGCCACCCCTGTGGAAGAACTGGATGGAGTTCCAGGCTCCTGACTTCAGCCTGGGCCAACCCCAACCGCTGAGGGATTTGGAGAATGAATGAACAGATGGAAGATTTCTTTCTCTCTCTCACTCCCTCACTCTGCATTTGAAATAAATAAATCTTTTTTAAAAATAAATATTTGTGAGTAATGTGGATAGGAGAAAGTGTGTGTGTGCATATCCATTACTATTGCCAGCTCATAAAATTTTCTTCCATTGTTACCCAAGGTGGATCCTCCAGGTTAATCAACTCTGGGTGCTGAGAGTCCAAGTATGTCCTCACCCTTCATCCCCTGACATAAACTGGGGCAAAAGGTCTCAAGCTAGTCATGGGAGCTCACTGCCATTACCACCCCAAGTGTAGTGACTGAAAAAAGGGAGCTGAGTCATGTAAGTAAAAGGCCAGTGTCTCAGTCCTGGTGGAGTGATAAAGGTGGAGACCTGACATTGACTAAAGACACAGAGAAAATGAGGAGGAAAACTGGATATCCACATGTAAAACAATGATGCTGGACTATAATCTACAAAGATTAGTAAATAGGCAATAATCAATGACAGGTTAACTCTTTACAGAAGGTCCCATTATCTGTTCTTTAGGTTGACTAACCTGACCATCTCTACAGAACCATTAAATTGATCTCCAGAACTTGACCCAGTGCAATGGGTCATATTAATGCATCAGTCTGGAATGGCTAAGAAAGAAAGACAAGTTAAATTGCCCCTTTTGCTTTTTATTTATTTTATGTATTTTTATTTATATAAATGGAAGAAATTTCATGTTTTTCATATACGCAGTTTTAAGAGCAAAATGATACTTCCTATCATACTGCCTCTCCCTTTTTCACTCCTAATCTCCCGCCTCCTTCTTATTTTTCTTTTAATTTTTACAATAGCATAATTGCAACTTTCTTTATAATCACAAACTGAACCCTCCACTATAAAAAGAAATCAACCTCTAGGAGGTAGAAAAACCACAGATCCTCAAGAGTATAGACAAGGGCTATAAACAATAATCAAATCTCAAAATGTCAATTTCACTCATATACATTACATTTTTTGTACTCTGTATTAGTTATGATAAATCATGAAAAACATGATATTTGTCTTTTGGGACTGGCTTATTTCACTAAGTGAATGGTCTCCAGTGGCATCCATTTCATTCTTTTTTGTGAATGAATGTATTCCTACCTGTATATATACCACAATTTCTTTACTTAATCATCAGTTGATGGACACCTGGGTTGATTCCATATCTTTTTTTTTAGTTTTAGTAGTTTTTATAATTTTAAGAGCATTTTCTGTGTAAATATTATTGGCGATTGTGAATTGAAGGCATTTTATTCCTTCTTTTGAATTTAAGATTCCTTTATTTCCTTGTCTTGTATGATTGCACTGGCTAGATCTCCAAACAAAAAGAAGTTGAAAGAAGTAACAAGATCAGACATTGTGGCCTTGTTATTGACCTTATCTAGTCTGCCATTAGGCATAGGTTCTTCGTAGATGCCTTTTATAACTATGACTAGTTGATTGAGAAATTGTTATTAGCAAGGTATAGCAGATGCCAAATGTTCTTTCTGCATCTGTTTAAATGATATGACTTTTCTTTTAGTCTATTAAAATGGGCAGTTCCATTTATAGATGTCTTTGATGTATTTGCTCAAAATTTTTTTAAACTTTTATTTAGTAAATATAAATTTCCAAAGTACAGTTTATGGATTACAATGGCTCCCCCCCCCATAATTTTCCTCCCACTCGCACCCCTCCCATCTCCCACTCCCTCTCCCATTCCATTCACATCAAGATACATTTTCAATTATCTTTATATACAGAAGATCGATTTAGTATATATTAAGTAAAGATTTCATCAGTTTGCACCCACACAGAAACACAAAGTGTAGAATACTGTTTCAGTACTAGTTATAGCATTACTTCACATTGGACAACACATTAAGGACAGATCCCACATGAGAAGTAAGTACACAGTGACTCCCGTTGTTGACTTAACAATTTGACACTCTTGTTTATGGCGTCAGTAATCTCCCTAGGCTCTAGTCATGAGTTGCCAAGGCTATGGAAGCCTTTTGAGTTCGCTGACTTCAATCTTATTCTGACAGGGTCATAGTCAAAGTGGAAGTTCTCTCCTCCCTTCAGAGAAAGGTACCTCCTTCTTTGAGGGCCCCATTCTTTCCACTGGGATCTCACTCACAGAGATCTTTCATTTAGGTATTCTTTTTTTTTCCCAGAGTGTCTTGGCTTTCCATGCTTAAAATACTTTCATGGGCTCTTCAGCCAGATCCGAATGCTTTAAGGGCTGATTCTGAGGCCAGAGTGCTATTTAGGACATCTGCCATTCTATGAGTCTGCTGTGTATCCCGCTTCCCATGTTGGATCATTCTCTCCCTTTTTGATTCTATCAGTTAGTATTAGCAGACACTAGTCTTGTTTGTGTGATCCCCTTTGACTCTTAGACCTATCAGTGTGATCAATTGTGAACTGAAATTGAACACTTGGACTAGTGAGATGGCATTGGTACGTGCCACCTTGATGGGATTGTATTGGAATCCCCTGGCACATTTCTAACTCCACCATTCGGGGCAAGTCTGATTGAGCATGTCCCAAATTGTACATCTCCTCCCTCTCTTATTCCCACTCTTACCTTTAACAGGGATCACTTTTCAGTTAAAATTTAAACACCTAAGAATAATTGTGTGTTAATTACAGAGTTCAACCAATAGTACTAGAACAAAAAAAAATACTAAAAGGGATAAAGTATTACATTGTACATCAACAGTGAGGACAAGGGCTGATCAAGTCACTGTTCCTCATAGTGTCCATTTCACTTCAACAGGTTTCCCCTTTGGTGCTCAGTTAGTTGTCGATGATCAGAGAGAACATATGATATTTGTCCCTTTGGGACTGGCTTAATTCACTCAGCATAATGTTTTCCAGATTCCTCCATCTTGTTGCAAATGACCGGGTTTAGTTGTTTTTGACTGCTGTATAGTATCCTATAGAGTATATGTCCCATAATTTCTTTATCCAGTCTACTGTTGATGGGCATTTGGGTTGGTTCCAGGTCTTAGCTATTGTGAATTGAGCTGCAATAAACATTAATGTGCAGACAGCTTGTTTCTTTGCCAATTTTACTTCCTTTGGGTAAATTCCAAGGAGTGGTATGGCTGGGTTGTATGGTAGAGTTATATTCAGGTTTCTGAGGAATCTCCAGACTAACTTTCACAGTGGCTTAACCAGTTTGCATTCCCACCAACAGTGGGTTAGTGTCCCTTTTTCCCCACATCCTCTCCAGCATCTATTGTTGGTAGATTTCTGAATGTGAGCCATTCTCACCAGGGTGAGGTAAAACCTCATTGTGGTTTTGATTTGCATTTCCCTGATTGCTAGTGATCTTGAACATTTTTTCATGTGCCTGTTGGCCATTTGGATTTCCTCTTTTGAAAAATGTCTATTGAGGTCCTTGGCCCATCTCTTAAATGGGTTGTTTGGATGTTGCGGAGTTTCTTGATCTCTTTGTAGATTGTGGTTATTAACCCTTTATCTGTTGCATAGTTTGCAAATATTTTTTCCCGTTCTGTCGGTTGCCTCTTCACTTTCCTGACTGTTTCTTTTGAAGTACAGAAACTTCTCAATTTGATGTAATCCCAAATGTTAATTTTGTCTTTGACTGCCTGTGCTTCTGGGTCTTTTCCAAGAAGTCTTTGCCTGTACCTATATCTTGGAGGGTTTCTCCAATGTTCTCTAATAATTTGATGGTGTCGGGTCATAGATTTAGATCTTTAATCCATGTTGAGTGAATTTTTGTGTAAGGTGAAAGGTAGGGGTCTTGCTTCATGATTCTGCACGTGGAAATCCAATTTTCCCAGCACCATTTATTGAATAGACTGTCCTTGCTCCAGGAAATGGTTTTAGATCCGTGATCAAATATAAGTTGGATGTAGATGTTTGGGTTTATTTCTGGTATTTCTATTCTGTTCCATTGGTCTATCCATCTGTTTCTGTACCAGTACCATAATGTTTTGATAACAACTGCCCTGTAGTATGTCCTGAAATCTGATATTGTGATGCCTCCAGCTTTGTTTTTGTTGTACAAGATTGCTTTAGCTATTGGAGGTCTCCTGTGCCTCCATATGAATTTCAGCATCCTTTTTTCCAGATCTGAGAAGAATATCTTTGGTATTTTGATTGGTATCACATTGAATCCATAAATTGCTTTTGGGAGAATGGACATTTTGATGATATTGATTCTTCCAATCCATGAGCATGGAAGATTTTTCGATTTTTTGGTATCCTCTTCTATTTCTTTCTTTAAGATCTTGTAATTTTCATCGTAGAGATCTTTAAAGTCCTTGGTTAAGTTTATTCCAAGGTATTTGATTGTTTTTGTAGCTATTGTGAATGGGATTGATCTTAGAAGTTCTTCCTCGGCCGTGGCATTGCCTGTGTATACAAAGCCTGTTGGTTTTTGTGCATTGATTTTATATCCTGCTACTTTGCCAAACTCTTCTATGAGTCCCAATAGTCTCTTAGTAGGGTTCTTTGGATCCCATAAATAAAGTATCATATCGTCTACAAAGAGGGATAGTTTGACTTCCTCCTTCCCAATTTGTATCCCTTTAATTTCTTTTTCTTGCCTAATAGCTCTGGCTAAAACTTCCAGAACTATATTGAATAGCAGTGGTGAGAGTGGGCATCCCAGTGTGGTACTAGATCTCAGTGGAAATGCTTCCGACTTTTCCCCATTCAATAGGATGCTAACTGTGGGTTTTTCATAAATTGCTTTGATTGTATTGAGGAATGTTCCTTCCATACCCAGTTTGCTTAGAGCTTTCATCATGAAAGGGTGTTGTATTTTATCAAATGCTTTCTCTGCATCTATTGAGATAATCATATGGTTTTTCTTCTGCAGTTTGTTTATGTGGTATATCACATTGATTGTTTTCCGAACATTGAACCATCCCTGCATACCAGGGATAAATCCCACTTGGTCTGGGTGGATGATCTTTCTGATGTGTTGTTGCATTCTATTGGCAAGAATTTTATTGAGGATTTTTGCATCTATGTTCATCAGGGATATTGGTCTGTAATTCTCTTTCTCTGCTACATCTTTTTCAGGTTTAGGAATTAAGGGGATGCTGGCTTCATAGAAAGAACTTGGGAGGATTCCTTCTTTTTGGATTGTTCTGAATAGTTTGAGAAGAATTGGAGTTAGTTCTTCTTTAAATGTCTGGTAGAATTCAGCAGTGAATCCATCTGTTCCTGGACTTTTCTTTGTTGGGAGGGCCTTTATTACTGTTTCAATTTCTGTCTCAGTTATGGGTCTGTTTAAGTTTTCTATGCCTTTGTGGTTCAATTTAGGTAGGTTGCATGTGTCCAGGAATCTATCCATTTCTGATAGATTTCCCTTTTGCTGGCATACAATTCTTTGTAGTAATTTCTGATGATTCTTTTTATTTCTGTGGTGTCTGTTGTTACATTCCCTTTTGCATCTCTGATTTTATTGATTTGGGTCTTTTCTTTTTTTAGTTAGTTGTGCCAATGGGGTGTCAATTTTGCTTATTTTTTCAAAAAACCAGCTCTTTGCTTGGCTGATTTTTTGTAATGTTTTTTTTGGATTCAATCCTGTTGATTTCTTCTCTGAGTTTAATTATTTCTCTTCTCCTGTTAGATTTGGGTCTGGTTTGCTGCAGATTTTCTAGATTCTTGAGATGAATTGAAAGCTCATTTATTTGGTGCCTTTCCAATTTCTTGATGTAGGCATATATTGCTATAAACTTTCCTCTCAACACTGCTTTTGCTGTATCTCATAAGTTTTGATATGTTGTGCTGTTATCCTCATTTACTTCCAGAAAATTTTTGACTTCTCTTTTGATTTCTTCTATGACCCAGTGTTCATTCAGGAGCATGTTGTTCAGTTTCCATGTGTATGCAAATGCTCTAGGGATTCCTGAGTTGCTAATTTCCAACTTCATTCCATTGTGGTCTGAGAAGATGCATGGTATGATTTCAATTTTTTTGAATTTGCTGAGACTTGCTTTATGGCCTAGTATGTGGTCAATCCTAGAGAAGATTTCATGTACTGCTGAGAAGAATATAAATTCTTTATGTGTAGGATGAAAATTTCTGTAGATATCTGTTAGATCCATTTGGGCTATAGTGTCAATTAAATCTACTGTTTCCTTGTTGATCTTCTGTCCTGTTGATCTGTCTGTTTCTGAAAGTGGAGTATTGAAGTCCCCCAATACTATTGTATTGGAGTTTAAGTCTCCCTTTAAGTCTCTTAACATATCTTTTAAATAAACCGGTGCCCTGTAATTAGGTGCATATACGTTTATAATAGTTACATCTTCCTGTTGAATTGATCCCTTAATCATTATATAGTACCCCTCTTTGTCTCTCTTAACAGTTTTTGTGCTAAAGTTTATTTGGTCTGATATTTAAAATGGCTACGCACGCTCTTTTTTCATTTCTGTTGGCATGGAATATCTTTTTCCAGCCTTTCACTTTCAGTTTGCATGCATCTTTGTTGGAAAGATGTGTTTCTTGTAAGCAGCAAATAGATGGGTTTTGCTTTTTAATCCATTCAGCCAGTCTGTTCCTTCTAACTAGAGAGTTGAGGCCATTTACATTCAATGTGACTATTGATAAGTAGTGACTTTGCCCTGCCATTTGGCAAAGATATTTTCTAATACATGCTTTGAACTGCCTGTGATCTTTTACTGGGAGGTTTTCTCCCTTTACCTTCTTTCATACTGATGGCCCTGTTTCTGTGTTTCTGTGTGTAACATATCTTTAAGCATCTTTTGCAGGACTGGACAAGTGTTGACAAATTCTTTCAATTTCTGTTTGCTATGAAAGGTCTTTATTTCACCTTCATTCACAAATGAGAGCTTTGCAGGATATAATATTCTGGGCTGGCAGTTTTTCTCTCTTAATACCTGGGCTATATCTCGCCATTCCCTTCTAGCTTGTAGGGTTTCTGATGAGAAGTCTGCTGTGAGTCCAATTGGAGATCCTCTGAGAGTAATCTGACATTTCTCTCTTGCACATTTTAGAATCTTTTCTTTATGTTTCACTGTGGTGAGTTTGATTACAACTTGTCGTGGTGAGGATCTCTTTTGGTCAGGTTTACTAGGGATTCTATGAGCTTCCTGTACTTGGATGTCTCTGTCCTTCTCCAAACCTGGGAAGTTCTCTGCAAGTATCTCACTAAAAAGGCCTTCTAATCCCTTCTCTCTCTCCATGCCTTCAGGAACTCCTAGAACCTGAATGTTGGGTTTTTTAATAGTATCCTGTAGATTCCCAACAATATTTTTTTAGATTTCTAATTTCCTCTTCTTTTCTTTGGCTTGACTGTATACATTCCTGTGCTCTGTCTTCTAAATCTGATATTCTCTCTTCTGTTTCACTGACTCTGTTTTTAAGGCTCTCTAATGTGTTTGTCATTTGCTTATTGAGTTCTTCATTTCATTTTTTTTTTTTGACAGGCAGAGTGGACAGTGAGAGAGAGAGACAGAGAGAAAGGTCTTCCTTTGCCGTTGGTTCACCCTTCAATGGCCACCACGGCCAGCGGCCAGTGCCCTGTGGCCGGCGCACCACGCTGATCCGAAGGCAGGAGCCAGGTGCTTCTCCTGATCTCCCATAGGGTGCAGGGCCCAAGCACTTGGGCCATCCTCCACTCCACTCCTGGGCCACAGTAGAGAGCTGGCTTGGAAGAGGGGCAACCGGGACAGAATCTGGTGCCCCGACAGGGACTAGAACCCGGTGTGCCGGTGCCGCAAGGCGGAGGATTAGCCTACTGAGCCGCGGCACCAGCCGAGTTCTTCATTTCATTTTGGTTTCTCTTCACTATCACACATTCCTGTTCTACTAGTTTCTGCGTTTCATTTTGATTCCTCCTTAAGATTTCATTTTCTTGAAGGAGATTTTCTATCCTGTCCAGTAAGGATTTCCATAGCTCAAGCAATTGTTTTTGAAAACTTCTAATTGTTTTTATCATAAATTTTTTGAAATCAGTATCTTGCATTTATTCCATCTCATCATCTTCATAATCTTGGCTTGGGGTGTCTTGTTCTTTTGGGGGTGTCATAATGTCTTCCTTGTTCTTGATTCCTCGGTTTCTGCGTTTATTGCTTGGCTTGTGGAGATATTCTTTGGATTCTTCTTCCCTCGCTCTGGTGTTTTTTCTTATTATACTATGAGTGTATTAAGTGGACTGTCTGCTTTTGATCGAGCCTTAGAGGCTTGAGATGTGTGTGGCCTTAGAGCTTTGTTTGGTTCCTCAGGGTTAAGGGTGTGCCAAAGGTGACACTCCCAGGTTAGGTGTGGTAAATCTCTCTTTCTTTCTTTCTTTTTTTGATTCAAAAGGGAAGTAATTCTGCACAGCTGAGCAGAATTGGAGGTAGTTAGCAGGCGAATGATATACCCACAGGAGCCAGAGTTCGGAAGCTCTTTCCCAAGGACCACACAGGGAATCTGTTCTGCCCTCAGTGTGGGCTCAAATTCTCCTGCAGTCTCCCACTGGGTTGCCAAGGTTACCAAATTGTAGCATCTCTGGAGAGTACTCACATGAATTCCGTGAATTCTCTCACCCACCATCTCTTTTTTCACAGTCTCAGTTCATTAGCACCACACATTCACTAGGTCCTAATCTCCTGTTATTTCACCACCCCCCACCCCAAGTCAGGTTTTTCTGCTTGGCTGAGGGCGAGTGCAGCCCTCAATTCCATATCTTAGCTATTGTGAATTTAGCTTATATAAACATAAGGGTACAGATAACTCTTTCATAGCTGATTTCATTTACTTTGTGTAACTTGCCAGAGGTGGAATTGCTAGATCTTATGGTAGACCTAGTTTCAGATTTCTGAGGAATATCCATCTGTCTTCCACATGAGTTTACACTCCCATCAACAGTGTATTAAGGTAACTTTTTCTCCCACATCCTCACCAGTATTTATTATTTTTTTATTTTTGAATGATAGCCATTTTAACTGGGGTGAAGTGAAACTTCACTGTAGTTTTTATTCACATTTCCCTGATTGCTGGTTATCATGAAAATCTTTTCATGTGTCTGTTGGTAATTTATATTTAATCCTTTGAAAAATGCCTGTTCATATCCTTAGTCCATTTCTTAAGTAGATTGCTTATTTTGTTACTGTTGTTGAGTTTTTTGAGCTCCTTATTTATCCTAGATATTAATTCTTTGTCAAATGTATAATTTGCAAATATTTTCTCTGTGACTTTGTTGAATGTTTCCTTTGCCATGAAGAAGCTTCTTAGCTTGATGTAATCCCATTTGTCTATTTTTGCTTTGATTGTCTGTGTTTCTGGGGTCTTTTTCAAGAAGTCTTTGCCTATGCCAATGTCTTGCAGTCTTTTCCCTATGTTATCCTCTAGAAATTTGGAGGCTTCAGGTCTTAGACTTAGATGCCTGATCCATTGTGAGTTCATTTTGGTATAGAATATAAGGTAGGAGTCTTATTTCATACTTCTCCATGCAGAAATCCAATTATCCCAACAACATTTGTTGAAGAGATTGTCCTTTCTCCAGAGAGTCATTTTATCTCATTTGTTAAAGATTAACTGATAGTAGATGTGTGGATTAATTTCAGGGATTTTTATTCTGTTCTATCTGTCAACTCATCTATTCCTGTGTCAGTACCAGCCTCTTTAATTATAACTTCCCTGTAATAGCTCTTGAAATTAGGTATTGTGATATCTCCAGCTTTATTTTTATTGTTTGGGATTGCTTACGGTGAGTACATAATGTGCACATTATGAGCGCGTTATGAAGAAATCAGCATACAGAGAAGGAACAAGTCTCATTCGGGATTAAAAGCCAGGCTCTGACTCCAAAGCTCTTTCTGCTACTGTCCCTTGTGCTGGAGGTAGAAACCAGGTGCTGAGCCAAGTAAGGCAAAAATCAATGTCCAGGAGAACCCAGAGTTGGGGGACAGGGGGTGGGTGGATGTAGGGATGCAAAGTAAATACAGAAGTGGGGCAGAGTTGAGAGAAATAAGGTAAATATTTGCGTGTGTCTCTGTCCTTGATTTTTGACAGGATCCAAGGCTAAGAGGAGAAAGAAATCTGCCCCCATTGTCGGCATCATAAAACACTTTCTGAGAGGTAAGGTAAGGAGTAGGCTGTTTGGAAAATAGGTTTAGACAGGTAAAAGATAAGGTTGGCACGACACTCATGGCCCCCAGGGAGCTGATAACCAAGGAATTCTTCCTGAATTATCTTGCACGTTGTAACTGCTGAATTCTGGATATTGGATTTGACCTTGGGATACAGATCATTTCAAAAGTCAGGCTTGGGCACATCCTTTGTCTCACCCTTGTCCCACATTGGAGTGCCTGGGTTCAGAGCCCAGTTTCACTGCGGACTCCGGATTCCTGCTGTTGTACCTGAGCAAGTGCAGAGGAGCACCACACACTGAACATTTGATGTTCCTTTATTGCTGGCAGTGGAGAGTGGGCTCTTGTCCTAAAGAACTCTCAACCTCGAAGCCCAAAGCAAAGGGTTTGTAAAGGCAAAAACCATAGGCCGGCGCCGCGGCTCACTAGGCTAATCCTCCGCCTAGCGGCGCCGGCACACCGGGTTCTAGTCCCGGTCGGGGCGCCGGATTCTGTCCCGGTTGCCCCTCTTCCAGGCCAGCTCTCTGCTGTGGCCCGGGAGTGCAGTGGAGGATGGCCCAGGTGCTTGGGCCCTGCACCCCATGGGAGACCAGGAAAAGCACCTGGCTCCTGGCTCCTGCCATTGGATCAGCGTGGTGCACCGGCCGCAGCGTGCTGGCCACGGCGGCCATTGGAGGGTGAACCAACGGCAAAGGAGGACCTTTCTCTCTGTCTCTCTCTCTCACTGTCCACTCTGCCTGTCAAAAATAAATAAATAAATAAATTAAAAAAAAACATAAAAATGGGAGGAGGAATACATGGTTGCTAGGATCAGGGGGAATACATGGTTACTGGAGGTCAAGCTAACGTAAAGCCCATGTGAAAATAATATCAATTATAATCTTAACAATACCAATTACAATGTTAACAATTTAAATTATAATCTTGACATGAATCCAGTTATTGACCTAAATCATATGTAGCAGAAAAATTATAATTAACCCAGATCAGACTATCTGACTTGCCCCAATTGGTAGAGTTGGAAACATACCAGGGGATTCCAATTCAATCCCATCAAGGTGGCATGTGCCAATGCCATCTCACTACTCCAAGTGATCAATTTCAGTTCACAATTGATCATAATGAAAGGACTAAGAGTCAAAGGGAGCACATAAACAAGTCTAGTATCTGCTAACACCAACCGATAGAATAAATAAAGGGGAGAGTGATCCAACATGGGAAGTGAGATACTCAGCAGACTCATAGAATGGCGGATGTCCTAAATAGCACTCTGGCCTCAGAATCAGCCCTAAAGGCACTCGGATCTGGCTGAAAAGCCCATGAGAGTATTTCAAGCATGGAAAGCCAAGACACTCTGGCAAAAAGATCTCTGTGAGTGAGATCCCAGTGGAAAGAACAGGTCTTCAAAGAGGGAGGTGCCTTTCTCTGAAGGGAGGAGAGAACCTCCACTTTGACTATGACCGTGTCTAAACAAGATAAGAGTCGGAGAACTCAAGGGGCTTCCATAGCCTTGGAAACTCATAACTGGTGCATAGGGAGATTACTGATGCCATAAACAGGAGTGTCAATTGGTAAAGTCAACAACAGGAGTCACTGTGCACTTACTCCTCATGTAGGATCTCGGTCCTTAACGTGCTGTACACTGAGGCTTAATGCTATAACGAGTACTCAAACAGTATATTTCACTTTGTGTTTCTATGGGGGTGCAAACGACTGAAATCTTTACTTAATGTACACTAAACTGATCTTCTGTAAAAAAAAAAAAAAAAAAAAAAAAAAGAAATTTTCAATTCCCAACTTGACTCTCACTGGGATTAAACATGACAATAGGTCTGATCTGATTTCATCATCATTTTAAAAAAATCATCTATTATTTTTCACTTTATGTTTCTGTGTGGGAGCAAACTGTTGAAATACTTACTTAAGGTATACTAAGCTGATCTTCTGTAGATAAAGATAATCGAAAATGAATCTTGATGTGAATGGAAGGGGAGAGGGAGTGGGAAAGGGGAGGGTTGTTGGTGGGAGGGACGGTATGGGGGGGGAAGCCATTGTAACCCATGAGTCGTACTTTGGAAATTTATATTCATTAAATAAAAGATAAAAAAAAAAAAAGAAAATCAGAGTTACACAGAGAGAAGGAGAGGTGGGGGGGGGGGGTCTTCCATCCCCAATTGACTGCAATGGCAGGAGCGGGGCCAATCCAAAACCAGGAGCCAGGAGCTTCTTCTAGGTCTCCCACATGGGTGCAGGAGCCCAAGGGCTTGGTCCATCTTCTACTGTTTTCCCAGGCCACAGCAGAGAGCTGGATCAGAAGTGGAGCAGCCGGGACTTGAATCAGCCCCCAGTGGGATGTCAGCACTGCAGGCAGTGGCTTTACCCGCTAAGCCCCAGCCCCAGACCCAGCCCCAGCCCTAGCCCCAGCCTGTTTTTAAGCTTGAGTGATCATGCTAGGGGGTTTCTATGCACTGCCAAGTGTGAATCAGTTTGCCAAGTGTGATGTAGTGGACTGCTGTTGTCTGAGCACTTTAGGTCAGCGTTTCAGACTAAGTCTCATGGTGTGTGTTTGTGGGGGGTGATTTCTCAAGATGGAGTCTCAAGTGCTCTAAAATGGAGTTCCTACTGTCATGGTGTTACTTCACTGCTAATGCAGACCCTGGGAGGCAATAGTGACAACGCAAATGCTTGGATTGATGCCACCCATGTGGGAGACTTGGATTGCACTCCCAGCTTCAGCACCAGTCCTGCTCCAGCCACTGCTGGCACTTAGGAGTGAACCAACTGATAGATCTCACCTTCTGTGTCTCTCTCTATTGCCCTCCCTCTCTGTCGCTCTGATTTTCAAATAAATAAATATTTTTAATTTTAATAAAATAAATAAAAACTCAGCATGAGGGACATGAAGATGAACATGCCCCATCCTTTGCTCTGTGGCAGGATCACCATGACCTTTTTCATTCCTGACACATGACCTTGCATTGGTCACTACTGTGAGCTCCTACACATCCTTCAAGTCCCCATTCTCTCTGTTTAAAACAATTTCTTCCCTGCTTGGACAATTCATTTCCCAAATATAGCATTAACATATTTTCTCATGCTGATTTCATGTACTGTCTTTGTCCACTACACTGTAAGGTCAACAAATATTTGCAGAATGAATGAATGACTGAAACATGAGCAATTCTCTGAAGTACTGGGGAAATGGATCACTAATGCACCTGACACAAGAAGAAACTGAGGCTCAGAGAGGCTCCATAACCTTCCTTTCAGGAAGATGACAACAACAAATAAATGAGCTTTTGAAGTGTCCAAAGTTAAATAACTTGCCTAATGAAATAAAAACTTCATCAACAGCTAACCTTCATCTTACACGTAATACTAAAGAAGAAAATATCTAAGCTCTTTAGAGAGTAAAGCACATAAACTATGTTAAAATAAAAATGTTGAGGATGGAGCCAAGATGGCATCATAGGGAGGGAGCTTACTGATAGTCCGGGAGAGACAGATTAATAAAAGTGGAGATAGTGAAGTCTCAGGGAAGAATTAGGGGAAAACAGGAGAGGAAACTTCCATAATTAGAGGAACACAGTGGATCTATGTGGAAGGCACGGGCACCCACAGCTCAGGACCCCAGCTGCCAAGAGTCTCCACACCAGTCCTGGAAAAAGAGGTGAGACAAAACCACAGTAGCCTGAGACACTGGTGGAAAAGTGTCCAGAAGAGCCTAGAGGGAATAAGGCTTGAAGCCCTGTGGGGAAAAGTACACCAGCCTAACTAGAGGAGAGAAAAAATAAAAGAGATGATATAGACATGATTCTCTCTCTTGAATCACCTTACGAAAGCTTACAAGCTGATAGAGTGTGTACCATTTTGGACATAAGCAACAGATGTGCCAGCTCAGGGCTGTACCGGGCAATCAGCCAAACAGAAAAACCTGACTCTGGTGGGGAGTAATAACAGGAGACTAAGACCAAGTGAATGTGTGGAGCTTATGAACTGGGACTGTGAGAAAAAAAAAACTGAGGGTGTGTGGGAGAACTCACAGTGTGGCTGAGATGTGAGTAGTCTCAGTGGGAGACGCCACAGCTCGGGCAGCCCTGGCTACCCAGTAGAGAGACATTGCAGGGGAATCTGAGCCTACACTGAGGACTGAACAGATCCTTTGTGTGGTCCTTGAGACAGAGCAGACAAATATAATACCCACTGGGGCTAGCACTCAGGCACTGATCACTATCGAGGAGAACAGCTCAGCTAAGTGGAATTACTTCCATTCTGATTAAGAGAGAGAGAGAGAGATTGATTTACCATGCCAGACCTGGGTGTGTCACCTTAGGCACACCCTTACCCCTGAAGAACTGAACAGAGCTTTCTGGACACACCCACCACAAGCCTCTAGAGAGTCACTGAAAGCAGACAGCCCAATTACAAATGCCAAACAGCAAACTCAATAACTGAGAAAACAAGAACAAGGAAGACAACATGATCCTCCCAAAAGAACATGACACATTAATACAAGATAATTAAGATGATGAGATACAAGAAATGCAAGAAATGGATTTCAAAATTTTAAGATAAGAATATTTAGAAGTAACCAAAAACAAATGCATGAACTACTGAAATCCATGCAGGACAGGACAGAAAATCTCTCCCATGAAAATGAAATCTTAAGGGGGAATCAAAATGAAATGAGGAATTTAATAGAACATGAAATTGAGATATTGAAGAGAAATCAAAATGAAATGAAGAATTCAATGGAATAAATAAAAAAAAACACACTTGAGAGCCTTAAAAACAGAATCAATGAGGCAGAAGAGAGAATATCAGATTTAGAAGACAGAACAGGAAAGTATATAGTAAAGTCAAAGAAAAGAAGAGGAAATTAGAAATCTAAAAAATATTGTTGGGAATCTACAGGATACTATTAAAAAAACCAACATTCGATTCTAGGAGTTCCTGAAGGCACGGAGAGAGAGAGAGAGAGAAAGGATTAGAAGGCCTTTATTCATGTGTCTGTTGGCCATTTGGATTTCTTCTTTTGAAAAATGTCTATTGAGATCTTTGGCCCTTCTCTTAAGTAGGTTGTTTGTTTTGATGTTGTGAAGTTTCTTGATCTCTTTGTAGATTCTGATTATTAACCCTTTATCTGTTGCATAGTTTGCAAATATTTTTTCCCATTCTGTCGGTTGCCTCTTCACTTTCCTGACTGTTTCTTTTGAAGTACAGAAACTTCTCAATTTGATGTAATCCCAAATGTTAATTTTGTCTTTGACTGCCTGTGCTTCTAGGGTCTTTTCCAAGAAGTCTTTGCCTATACCTATATCTTGGAGGGTTTCTCCAATGTTCTCTAATAATTTGATGGTGTCAGGTCATAGATTTAGATCTTTAATCCATGTTGAGTGGATGTTTGTGTAAGGTGAAAGGTAGGGGTCTTGCTTCATGATTCTGCATGTGGAAATCCAATTTTCCCAGCACCATTTATTGAATAGACTGTCCTTACTCCAGGGATTGGTTTTGGATCCTTGATCAAATATGAGTTGGCTGTAGATGTTTGGGTTTATTTCTGGTGTTTCTATTCTGTTCCATTGGTCTATCCATCTGTTTCTGTACCAGTACCATGCTGTTTTGATAACAACTGCCCTGCAGTATGTCCTGAAATCTGGTATTGAGATGCCTCCAGCTTTGTTTTTGTTGTATAAGATTGCTTTAGCTATTGGAGGTCTCCTGTGCCTCCATATGAATTTCAGCATCCTTTTTTCCAGATCTGAGAAGAATATCTTTGGTATTTTGATTGGTATTGCATTGAATGCAAAATTGCTTTTGGGAGAATGGACATTTTGATGATATTGATTCTTCCAATCCATGAGCATGGAAGATTTTTCGATTTTTTGGTATCCTCTTCTATTTCTTTCTTTAAGATCTTGTAATTTTCATCGTAGAGATCTTTAAAGTCCTTGGTTAAGTTTATTCCAAGGTATTTGATTGTTTTTGTAGCTATTGTGAATGGGATTGATCTTAGAAGTTCTTCCTCGGCCGTGGCATTGCCTGTGTATACAAAGCCTGTTGGTTTTTGTGCATTGATTTTATATCCTGCTACTTTGCCAAACTCTTCTATGAGTCCCAATAGTCTCTTAGTAGGGTTCTTTGGATCCCATAAATAAAGTATCATATCGTCTACAAAAAGGGATAGTTTGACTTCCTCCTTCCCAATTTGTATCCCTTTAATTTCTTTTTCTTGCCTAATAGCTCTGGCTAAAACTTCCAGAACTATATTGAATAGCAGTGGTGAGAGTGGGCATCCCAGTGTGGTACTAGATCTCAGTGGAAATGCTTCCGACTTTTCCCCATTCAATAGGATGCTAACTGTGGGTTTTTCATAAATTGCTTTGATTGTATTGAGGAATGTTCCTTCCATACCCAGTTTGCTTAGAGCTTTCATCATGAAAGGGTGTTGTATTTTATCAAATGCTTTCTCTGCATCTATTGAGATAATCATATGGTTTTTCTTCTGCAGTTTGTTTATGTGGTATATCACATTGATTGTTTTCCGAACATTGAACCATCCCTGCATACCAGGGATAAATCCCACTTGGTCTGGGTGGATGATCTTTCTGATGTGTTGTTGCATTCTATTGGCAAGAATTTTATTGAGGATTTTTGCATCTATGTTCATCAGGAATATTGGTCTGTAATTCTCTGCTACATCTTTTTCAGGTTTAGGAATTAAGGGGATGCTGGCTTCATAGAAAGAACTTGGGAGGATTCCTTCTTTTTGGATTGTTCTGAATAGTTTGAGAAGAATTGGAGTTAGTTCTTCTTTAAATGTCTGGTAGAATTCAGCAGTGAATCCATCTGTTCCTGGACTTTTCTTTGTTGGGAGGGCCTTTATTACTGTTTCAATTTCTGTCTCAGTTATGGGTCTGTTTAAGTTTTCTATGCCTTTGTGGTTCAATTTAGGTAGGTTGCATGTGTCCAGGAATCTATCCATTTCTGATAGGTTTCCCTGTTTGCTGGCATACAATTCTTTGTAGTAATTTCTGATGATTCTTTTTATTTCTGTGGTGTCTGTTGTTACATTCCCTTTTGCATCTCTGATTTTATTGATTTGGGTCTTTTCTCTTCTTTTTTTAGTTAGTTGTGCCAATGGGGTGTCAATTTTGCTTATTTTTTCAAAAAACCAGCTCTTTGCTTGGCTGATTTTTTGTAATGTTTTTTTTGGATTCAATCCTGTTGATTTCTTCTCTGAGTTTAATTATTTCTCTTCTCCTGTTAGATTTGGGTCTGGTTTGCTGCAGATTTTCTAGATTCTTGAGATGAATTGAAAGCTCATTTATTTGGTGCCTTTCCAATTTCTTGATGTAGGCATATATTGCTATAAACTTTCCTCTCAACACTGCTTTTGCTGTATCTCATAAGTTTTGATATGTTGTGCTGTTATCCTCATTTACTTCCAGAAAATTTTTGACTTCTCTTTTGATTTCTTCTATGACCCAGTGTTCATTCAGGAGCATGTTGTTCAGTTTCCATGTGTATGCAAATGCTCTAGGGATTCCTGAGTTGCTAATTTCCAACTTCATTCCATTGTGGTCTGAGAAGATGCATGGTATGATTTCAATTTTTTTGAATTTGCTGAGACTTGCTTTATGGCCTAGTATGTGGTCAATCCTAGAGAAGGTTCCATGTACTGCTGAGAAGAATATAAATTCTTTATGTGTAGGATGAAAATTTCTGGAGATATTTGTTAGATCCATTTGGGCTATAGTGTCAATTAAATCTGCTGTTTCCTTGCTGATCTTCTGTCCTGTTGATCTGTCTATTTCTGAAAGTGGAGTATTGAAGTCCCCCAATACTATTGTATTGGAGTTTAAGTCTCCCTTTAAGTCTCTTAACATATCTTTTAAATAAACCGGTGCCCTGTAATTAGGTGCATATACGTTTATAATAGTTACATCTTCCTGTTGAATTGATCCCTTAATCATTATATAGTACCCCTCTTTGTCTCTCTTAACAGTTTTTGTGCTAAAGTTTATTTGGTCTGATATTTAAAATGGCTACGCACGCTCTTTTTTCATTTCTGTTGGCATGGAATATCTTTTTCCAGCCTTTCACTTTCAGTTTGCATGCATCTTTGTTGGAAAGATGTGTTTCTTGTAAGCAGCAAATAGATGGGTTTTGCTTTTTAATCCATTCAGCCAGTCTGTTCCTTCTAACTAGAGAGTTGAGGCCATTTACATTCAATGTGACTATTGATAAGTAGTGACTTTGCCCTGCCATTTGGCAAAGATATTTTCTAATACATGCTTTGAACTGCCTGTGATCTTTTACTGGGAGGTTTTCTCCCTTTACCTTCTTTCATACTGATGGCCCTGTTTCTGTGTTTCTGTGTGTAACATATCTTTAAGCATCTTTTGCAGGACTGGACAAGTGTTGACAAATTCTTTCAATTTCTGTTTGCTATGAAAGGTCTTTATTTCACCTTCATTCACAAATGAGAGCTTTGCAGGATATAATATTCTGGGCTGGCAGTTTTTCTCTCTTAATACCTGGGCTATATCTCGCCATTCCCTTCTAGCTTGTAGGGTTTCTGATGAGAAGTCTGCTGTGAGTCCAATTGGAGATCCTCTGAGAGTAATCTGACATTTCTCTCTTGCACATTTTAGAATCTTTTCTTTATGTTTCACTGTGGTGAGTTTGATTACAACTTGTCGTGGTGAGGATCTCTTTTGGTCAGGTTTACTAGGGATTCTATGAGCTTCCTGTACTTGGATGTCTCTGTCCTTCTCCAAACCTGGGAAGTTCTCTGCAAGTATCTCACTAAAAAGGCCTTCTAATCCCTTCTCTCTCTCCATGCCTTCAGGAACTCCTAGAACCTGAATGTTGGGTTTTTTAATAGTATCCTGTAGATTCCCAACAATATTTTTTTAGATTTCTAATTTCCTCTTCTTTTCTTTGGCTTGACTGTATACATTCCTGTGCTCTGTCTTCTAAATCTGATATTCTCTCGTCTATCTCCCTGATTCTGTTTTTAAGACTCTCAAATGTGTTTGTCATTTGTTCTATTGAATTCTTCATTTCATTTTGATTTCTCTTCAATATCTCAATTTCATGTTCTATTAAATTCCTCATTTCATTTTGATTCCCCCTTAAGATTTCATTTTCATGGGAGAGATTTTCTGTCCTGTCCTGTATGGATTTCTGTAGTTCATGTATTTATTTTTGGTAACTTCTAAATGTTCTTATCATAATTTTTTGAAATCCATATCTTGTATTTCTTCTATTTCATCATCTTCATAATCTTGTATTGGAGTGTCATGTTCATTTGGGAGCATCATGTTGTCTTCCTTGTTCTTGTTTCCTCAGTTTCTGCATTTGTTGTTTGGCATTGTGGAGAAATTCCTTGGTTTATTATTCTTTTTTTCTCGCTATGGTGGCTTTTCTCATTATACTAAGACTCTAGATTAAGAGGACTGTCTGCTTTTGGTGAATCTCTAGAGGCTTGTGATGGGTGTGGCCAGAAAGCTCTGTTTAGTTCTTCAGGGTTAAGGGTGTGCCAAAGGTGACACACCCAGGTTTGGCATGATAAATCTTCTCTCTCTCTCTCTTTTTTTATTCAGAAAGGAAGTAATTCCACTCAGCTAAGCTCTTCTCCTTGATGGCAATCTGTGCCTGAGCGCTAGCCCCATTGGGTATAATATTTGTCTGTTCTGTCCCAAGGACCACACAAAGGATCTGTGCAGTCCTAAGTGTAAGTTCAGATTCCCCTGCAATGTCTCCCCTCAGGTTGCCAAGGTGTGGCGTTTCCCAGTGAGATCACGTCTCAGCCACACCATGAATTCTCCCATGCACCCTCAGTGTTGTTGTTGTTGTTGTTTTCCACAGTCCCGGTTCATAAGCTCCACACATTCACTAGATCTTAATCTCCTGTTATTTCTCCCCACCAGAGTCAAGTTTTTCTGTTTGGCTGAGGGTGGGCACAGCCCCAAGCTGATGCAGCTGTTACATATGTCCAAAATGGCACCTGCTCTATTGTCTTTCCTGCCTCTTTAAGGTGAGTGGAGTGGAGAGAGAGAATCATGTCCGTATCGGTCCCTTTTATTTTTTTTCTTTCCTCTATTTAGGCTGGTGTACTTTCCCCCACAGGGCTTCAAGCCTTGCTCCCTCTATGTTCTTCCTGCTGCTTTTCCACCAGTGTCTCCTGCTACTGCAGCTTCTCCTCACCTCCCTTTCCAGTGCTAGTGTATAGACTTAGTGGCTGGGGTCCCAAGCCATGGGTGCCTGTGCCCTCCACATAGGTCCACCATGTCCAACTAATTCTGGAAGTGTTTCCTCTGCAGTTTTTTCCCTAACTCTTCCCTGAAACTACAGTATCTCCACTTTTATTAAACTATCTTTTCCTGGACTATCAGTGCACTCCCTCCCTATTCCGCCATCTTGGAGCTCCAACCTGGTTGAACTCTTTAACACACAATTATTCTTAGGTGTTTAAATTTAACTGAAAAGTGATCCCTGTTAAATATAAGAGTGGAAATAAGAGAAGGAAAAGATGCACAGTTTGGCACAGGCTCACTCGGACTTACCCTTAATGGTAGAGCTATAAATGTGCCAGGGAATTCCAAATCAATCCAATAAAAGTGGCATGCATGTACCAATGCCATCTTACTATTCAAAATGGGCAGTTTCAGTTCATAATTGATCATAATGATAGGATTAAGTGTCAAAGGGATCACATAAACAAGACTAGTGTCTGCTACTACTGATTGAATTAAAAAGGAGAGTACAATGCAACATGGGAAGTGGGATACACAGCAGACTCATAGAATGGCAGATGCCCTAAACAGCACTCTGGCCTCAGAATCAGCCCTTAAGGCATTCGGATCTGGCTAAAAAGCCCATGAGAGTTTCTCAGGCATGGAAAGGCAAGACACCCTGGCAAAAAAAAAAAAATGACCTAAATGAAATCTCTGTGAGTGAGATCCCAGCAGAAAGAACGGGCCATCCAAGAAGGAGGTACCTTTCTCTGAAGGGAAGAGAGAACTTCCACTTTGATTATGGCCTTCTCTAAATAAGGTCAAAGTTTGGGAACTCAAGAGGCTTCCATAGCCTTCGCAGCTCATGACAAGAGCCTCGGGTGATTACTGATGTCATAAATAAAAGTGTCAGTTGTTAAATCAACAACAGGAGTCTCTATATACTTGCTCCCCATGAGAATCTCTGTCCTTAATGTGTTGTACTATGCAAATTAATGGTAAAACTACTACTCCAATAGTATTTTATACTTTGTGTATCTGTGTGGATGCAAACTGTTGAAATCTTTACTTAGTATATACCAGCTTGATCTTCTGTATATAAAGATAATTGAAAATGAATCTTGATGAAGAATGGATGGGACAGTGAGTGGGAAATGGGATGGTTGCAGGTGGGAGGGAGGTTATGGGGGGAAAAGCCGCTATAATCCAAAAGTTGTACTTTCTAAATTTATATTTATTAAATAAAAGTTTTTAAAAATAAAATAAAATAAAAATGTTTCCACTTTCTCAAAAAAAAAAAAAGAAGAAGAAGTTGTGAGTAACATGAAGAGGGGAAAGTGAGTATATTCCTGGCCATTACCACTATCTGCATTTATCTCCCCATTTCTCCAGGCGGATCATTCAGGGTTGACCAACTCTGAGAGCGGAAGTCAAGCTCTTCCCTCTGTCACCCTGCCCCCAGATGGGCGGTACAATTCTGGACATAGGAAAGAGTCATCAACAGGGTTCAGTGACAAGTAGGGTCAACCACAGGTCCAGAGCCGCTGCACCATGAGCGTGTCTGCGCTGAGCTCCCAGGCAGCCTCTCCGGGCTCCTCCAAGTGGCGGCCCTGCTGGGCCTGCTCCTGCTGCTGCTCAAGGCAGCTCAGCTCTACCTGCACCGCCAGTGGCTGCTCAGAGCCCTCCAGCAGTTCCCGTGCCCACCCTCCCACTGGCTCCTGGGGCACAGCAGAGAGGTAGGAAGGAGTGGGACAGGGACCGGGAGGCAGGGGTGGCTGGGCTCTCAGAGTCTGCTCAGCGGGGGTCCACAGGGCACAGGCTGTTGTGTGATGAGCACGCAGGCTGTGAGGAACACAGAGCTCACCTCTTGGGTCTGGGTTCATCCCAGCGACAGGGAGCTCACTCCCTCACAGGAAGTCCACCCTGCTATGACGCAGCCATCATGCATGACTTCCTCATTTGGTCCTGGCAGCCCTGGACATGGAGGGCATGACTGCTCCTGCCTGAGTCTCCCTCCTCCAGGCTGAGCACCCCCTGCAGCCCTAGCTGTTCTCAAAACAGGCTTCTAGAATCTTCTTTACCCCAGTCACTCAACACCATTCTCTGTGTGTGATCTGTTGATTGTCTGGAGACAGACATCAGTCTGAAGGAATCCTGCTCTGTGGGGGTCATGGGGTGCAGCGATGATAGATGGGAGTCTCAGAAGGAGCCAGGACACAGGGAGGGCTCACTCTGCTGCGGTGAAAAGTGGTGTCACCGCACACCCTGGACTGTGAGCTCCTTGGAGCTGAGTGCACCATCCCCTCCCTGCACCCCAGTGCCCAGCACTGAAGCGCTCAGCACCGGCGTCTGGACAGACGGAGGAAGGAAGGAAAGAAGCAGCTGGAGGGACAGGGTCACCCCCGCACTGGCCGCCCCGGGGTGGGGATGCGGACCCAGGTGAGGAGCCTTGCAGAGAGAGGTCATCCAGGGTTGGTGCATGGGGCAGATGTTGGCAGACGGGAGTTTGCAGGCACTGAGGCCTCTTGCTTCTCTTGTTACCGGCAGAAGGGGCCAAATATGGAGACCAGAAACATCCAACCTCCCCTCCATAACCCTGTCCTCTTCTGTCCCACTGCCCTGTTCTACACCACATTATTCATTAACACCCCTACCTGTCCATGCATTTTTACCTCTGGGCCTCTGCTCACCCTGTGCTCTTGGCTTGGAATAACCTTGCCTCCCAGTGTCCAACCTGCCAATGCCCAGCCCCAAGCCACGTCCTGGAAGAAGTTTCCCGGGTCTTTCAGGAATGGAGGGGCGACTCCTTCCTATGCACTGTCCTCCTCATGGGACAGCGCAGTGACAACTTGATTCAGGTGTTTCCCTGCAGCGTCCTAGCTGGGAGCTCCTTCTGGGTGGGATCATCTGACTCACGTTTGTAACCATGGAGACTCAATGAGTGAATGAGCACGCGACGAGGAAGGGCTTTCTAGTGTCCGGGTCTGAGTCAGCCCCCTCTCCAGGGCTTCCCCGATGCTTGGACTTCCTTCCATCCCAATAGTAATGTCCTGTGCTGTGGCCTCCCAAGCTTCCTGTCTGTCCGACGAGGCTGTGAGCTCTAGACAGCTGAGGATCCATGACCACACCTCCATCCAGTGCCTGACCCTGTGCTTGGCACCGAAGTGCTTGGTGATGAAGGAACCTGTTCCACGACAGGGCCAGTTTCCTCAGGGCTGGTGGCAATGGTGTCAGAAAGCTGTGTGGGGCTGGATACTTCCACGGCAAGCTGATGTCAGTTCCATAGAAGCAGCAGAAATGAAGAACTGAAATTCCTGCACGGATTCCAGATGCGCTGGGTGTGGAAAGCTGAGGGGGAGGCCCTCGCTCAGCAGGGGAGAGGAGGAACAGCTGGGCGGATAGAAGTGTGTGTGCACAGGCCAGCGAGTGTGCAGGTGCAGCCATGGCGGGGCAGCAGCAGACCAGCAGAAGCCTCAGGGCTGGAACAGATGGGTCACACAGCCGTGGGCACGAGAGAGGAAGGACGAGAGTCGAAACCAGAAAGCCAAGGACTTTGTGATCCACATCTAAGACTTTCGCAAAATGACTCCAGGCTGTGGGGAACTCACAAAAGATTCTTTTTGATGGGAAGTGAAAATGAGAATACAAAACCCAAATCTCAAAATCATTATTTATACATCCAGATGTTGTGCAAGAAATCTGTATATATTTAACATGTGGAATGACATTAAATGTGTAATCTCTATTTAATCTTTTTACATGTAGCCATATATTTCATCTTAATAAATATGTGTATGTTTGCAGGAATAATGTGGAAACTATAACAACCAGTATGGTGATATAAAATTGGTGTATAAACTTAACATTTTAATATAATCTATTTTATTCTATGAGTAAACTGAATTATGTTACACAGCTGCCTACCAGGAGACATAGTTGTTCTGTAATTGTCCATGGAAACCGTTGCACTGAGAGTTTCCAAGGTTCTGCACAACGTGGGCACAGTGCCTGACTTAAGCTTGCAGGTGATGTGGAGGGCGAGCCCATAGCTCTGCTCAAGAGGGAGGCCACATATGGCCTTGGGCCAAGTTCTGGTGAGACAGCAAGGCCCTGGATGAGGCAGTTAGGCCTTTGGAGCAGGGGTTAAGACCCCATTGGGGCTGCCCAAATCCTATACCAGAGTGCCTAAATTGGGTACTGGTTCAGCTCCTGACTCCAGCTCTCTGCTGCTCTGCGCCATAGAAAGCTCCAGTTGTCAGGTCTTTCCCTACAAGCTATGCAGGAAAACTGGATTGAGTTGATGGCACCTGGTCTGGCCAGTCCCAAATAAGCTAAATAAAGCAAGAATATAAATCCCAGTCCTCCCAGGTCATAAAAACTTCCAAGTTCTGACTTCTACTGGTAGAACCAGAGATGTTTTCCTGTGGTTGTCTTCCACTCCAAGGCCTAGAGTTAAAGAAAACTTTTCATTGTTTTGTCTTTCACTTGGGAACAGTTCCAGAAGAACCAGGAGCTGCCACAGATTCTGAAATGGCTAGAGAAATTTCCCAGTGCCTTCCCACAGTGGCTGTGGGGGAGCAACGTCTGAGTTCAGCTCTACGACCCGGACTACATGAAGGTGATGCTGGGCAGATCAGGTGAGGATGAAACCTCACTCCAGCTAAAGGGGCCCTTCTCACTGCAAAGTGCTAATCTGAACACCAATATCTGCCCCTTCCACCAACCATGCACCAAACTCACGACCCAACTTAACGCCAATGCACTGACTCAGTTTACAAAAACCATGATTATTTGCTCAGTGTCTCATGTCCTTTTTGTTGCTGTTGTTTTTAAAAGCAAATTGAGATGACCTGTCATGTAAATTGTCCCAGTTTTGAAAAAAACTTTTGTATCCATACCAACTTGAGTTTGGAACTTCTAGTGTTGGCTTTCCTGAGTCTTGAGGTGGCCAACCCATGATCTATTTGTAGAAAAAAACCCACAAGATTTGTCTTATTCTTTGGCATGGAGGATATAGCCTGTGCTCTTGCTAACTCACCATTCCAGTCCAGTGGGTGTTTGACTGCTGCTGCCTTGAGTCTACCTGCCCAAGCCAAATTGACTTTGAAGACAAAATTGGTCTACAACCATACCACCCTGAACACACCCAACCTCAACTGAAGACAAAATTGAAAGAGGGGAGGGAAGCAAGTAGAAAGTGGTCTGGGACCAACTCCCAACTCACAGCCAACAGAAGTGATGGCAGCCCCTGGTCGGATGTCAGCTACCATGGGAGCTGCTTCATTTGGTCATAGCTATTTTCCTGTAAAGCCCTTGCTTACCTTTCAGACCCAAAGGCTCGCAGTGTCTACGAGTTCTTGGCCCCCTGGATTGGTATGTATGCCTAATGCAGGACAACAGTCCCTTCCCCAGCTAGGGTAGCAGGAGCTCTCACTGCCTCACGGAGAGCAAGGTGCCAGCCGCCACTCTCACGAGCTACGCCCTGATGCCAGCCTCATTTGTCATCTGCCAAGCAGACCCTCAGCCCTTCCTCAGGCTGGTGCGAGCCCCCTGGGACTCAGCACCTGCCACAGCACTGCTCAGTTGTCGCCAGACATTCCCAGCTGGACATTAACTAAGTCCCTCCTAGATCTGCGCCAGCTCTTTGCAGTCTTTATGCCATGCTCACGTACGGCCAGGAGGGAAATTCCTCCTTGTGCAGAGCATCGTGCCTTCCCTGCCTTTTGTCCAAGACATTCCACTTTCTTCTGAGTTTTTGCTCCCTGTACACTGCTCAGTTCTTTCCAGATTATCCTCGGTGGTTTCTCACATCTAGTATACTACATGTGCACACATACCCGTCTCTGGCCAGGGTACGGTTTGCTCCTGCTGGACGGGCAGACGTGGTTCCAGCATCGGCGCATGCTCACCCCAGCCTTCCACTACGACATCCTGAAGCCCTACGTGGGGCTCATGGCGGACTCCGTCCAAATCATGCTGGTGAGTCCGTCTCTCTCTCTCTCTCTCACTCTCTCTCTCTCTCTCTCTCACACACACACACAAACACACAACCTTCACCTACTCACAGGCTCCACTATCAAACACAAGTGGTGCACAGACAGCCATCACCCTCAGCCCCATGGAATAGCACTCTTAGACCATTAATATGAGAGCAGGGTTCCCCAAAGCAGAGCAAAGACATGATATTGTACTCACTCATTGCTTATTGTACCAAGAGGACCATCTGGGACACAGGACCCTAGCTTCCTCTTTCCAAGTCTTCAACACGGAGGACTAGAGGCATGGTCAATCCTTCGTGACAGCAGGATAGTCTACCGTTGGCTGGCCTGCACAGTGGAAGCTTTACTGGTAGGGCAGATGCTCCGGGATGTCACTCGGCCAGGCTCTGGCCAGGGACCCAAGGCTACTGCATAGATTTGGGAACCCATGAAATGAATGCACAGTAGGTCCACACCCTGCCATACGAACACTCCAATCAGAACTCTGATGTCTGACTCAACCGTGCTCAGCAAACATCTTATGAAAGACAATGAATTGAAGTGCCTTTATATCCCCATTAAAAGTGCTACTATATGTCCCATGAGTTTCTTTTGCCTTGACACAACTGTCCCTTAGCAATGGAACTGCCAGGGTCTTGGACTGGCTCAGGTATCAAACACTGAAGAGTTACTCTACTTCTTATCATTAAAGAAAAAAGTTTCTCATAAATCAAAGATTGTAACAGAATTCCAAACTTCAAAATTTAATGTAAACTAATGTAATGTGATGTAATGTAAATTCGGAGGGGCTGGCGCTGTGGCTTACTTGGTTAATCCTCTGCCTGCGGCGCCGGCATCCCATGTGGGCACCGGGTTCTAGTCCCAGTTGGTCTTCTTCTGGTCCAGCTTTCTGCATTGGCCCGAGAAGGCAGTGGAGGATGGCCCAAGTGCTTGGACCCCTGCACCCACATGGGAGACCAAGAGGAGGCACCTGGCTCCTGGCTTCAGATCGGCGTAGTTCTGGCCATAGTGGCCATTTGGGGGGTGAACCAAAGGAAGGATGACCTTTCTCTAAGTCTCTCTCTCTCACTGTCTAACTCTATCTGTCAAATAAAAAAAAAAAAAAAGAGCCTCGGCTCCCTGGCCCAGACCTTGGGTGGGAATCAAGAACAAGGCTCACTCTCCCTACAGGACAAATGGGAGCAGCTGGTCAGCCAGGACTCCTCCCTGGAGGTCTTCCAACACGTCTCCCTGATGACCCTGGACACCATCATGAAGTGCGCCTTCAGCTACCAGGGCAGCGTCCAGCTGGACAGCAGGTCCGTGATGACCTCCACCAGCAGGGTCCTTGTGCTCACCATCAGTGTGCCCGCACCTCCCGGCCAGCCGGGGGTGGGAGGGACTAGCATGCTCACCTCCACAAAAGGCAAGACGCTGACCTAGCCCACACCAAGCTCTAACTGCAGACCAGATTCCCCCTACCTCCACCGCAGATCCCTGATGCCCCCCCTGCCCCGCCCAGCACAGGTGGGAGCCTGGCTCTCCTGCCATCCTACAGAGGCCCCAGGGGCACAAGGACTGCAAACAGGAGTGGTGTGTGTCTCCACGCTGCCTGTCCCCAGTGTGGGGAGGAATCTCCTCCCAGAGCCCCACTCTGCCTGCAGATCAGAGGCCCCTCCACTCTGACCTCATCCACGTCCTCTCCCTCAGGAATTTCCAGTCCTACATCCAGGCTGTTGGGGACCTGAACAACTTGGTGTTTGCCCGGGTGAGGAACGTCTTTCACCAGAGTGACTTCCTGTACAGGCTGAGCCCTGAAGGCCGCTTGTCCCACCGTGCCTGCCAGCTCGCCCACGAGCACACAGGTGCTGCCTCCTCCTCCTGTGTCCCCCTCCTTAACCAGCGCAGCCCAAAGGAGCTGACATCAACTCATAAGGCAGAGCCAGGCACATGCTCCACCTGCAGGAGCTGGGACACACACGCTGGGTACCTCCCTGGTGCAGGGGTCAGGAGCTGAGATGCTGGGGTGCCAGGTGCTGGCAGGGGTTCCCATCACACGGGCGATGACTGAATGAGACTCCAGCCCAGCAGCAATCAGCTGAGGCTCCTGGGCTGTGCAATTGCAGGGAGGCCTGCCCTGCATCCCAGGATGCTGGCTCCCACCCCGACCCACACACCCACTCCCACGCTCACCCTGACCTCCAGGGCACCCGGGTTGGGGCAGGTGGGGCTCTCAGCTGCTCCGGTACCCACTGCTCTGGCACAGACCGAGTGATCCAGCAGAGGAAGGCTCAGCTGCAGCAGGAGGGGGAGCTGGAGAAGGTCAGGAGGAAGAGGTGCTTGGACTTCCTGGACGTCCTCCTCTTTGCCAAGGTCAGTGTGTGCAGGGCAGGCCCGAGCTTGGCCTGGAAGCACAGAGCCAGGGACAGAGCAGAGCCCGCGCCCTCTCTCCCACTGTGGCCTCCCCCAGATGGAGAACGGGAGCAGCCTGTCCGACCAGGACCTCCGCGCCGAGGTGGACACGTTCATGTTCGAGGGCCACGACACCACGGCCAGCAGCATCTCCTGGATCTTCTATGCCCTGGCCACGCACCCCGAGCATCAGCACCGGTGCCGCGAGGAGATCCAGGGCCTCCTGGGGGACGGAGCCTCCATCACCTGGTGAGTGAGAGCCCAGGGGGCGGTGGGGGAGGGCCCTGCCTGTCTGGGAGGGGAAGCCCTGGGGGTCCAGCCCTGCCTCCTCCTCTGCCTGGGCTTTGTTTCAGGGAGCACCTGGACCAGATGCCCTACACCACCATGTGCATCAAGGAGGCGCTGAGACTCTACCCACCGGTGCCAGGTGTTGGTAGAGACCTCAGCAAGCCTGTCACCTTCCCTGATGGACGCTCCCTCCCCAAGGGTACGAACTGCCCACCCTCACTCATCTAAGCACTCACTGGGAGACAAGAAGATTGGAAATTCAGTCGTGCGTCCTCGGTTCTGAATCTCTCTGCTTCTTCCTTTCCTTGTCATCATAAATGATGCATACTTGGTAATTGGATGATGTGCAGGAAATGCTTTGCACAGAGCTTAAACACAGAAAAATCTCAATAAATACAGGTGCGCCTCTGACAGTATCCATGGGTTTGTAGCATGAACATTCTCGCTCTCTGAGATGTGGAGGCCTGTAGAGGAAATCTACTCAGGGTTCAGGGCCCCACCCCACTGGTCTCTTCTCTTGCTCTCCTCCTGCCCCACAGGCATCACGGTCATGCTCTCCATCTATGGCCTGCATCACAACCCGAAGGTGTGGCCAAACCCAGAGGTAGGAGGGCGCTGGGAGGAGGGCATGGACTGATCCTTCAGACCAACTCCTCCCCCTGCTGCCACTGTGTTCCCTGGGCCCTCAGGGATCGCCCTTGACCTCTGCTCCCTGCAGGTGTTTGACCCTTCCCGCTTCGCACCGGGTTCTGCTCACCACAGCCACGCTTTCCTGCCCTTCTCAGGAGGATCCAGGTGAGCGTCCCGTGTGCGCTGATGGAGTCGGGGGACAATGGGGAGTCTCAGGGCTCATCCCCAGTGTCTGTGACCCCCTGCATTCCCACGTGGGATCTTCAGACCTGCCCTCCTGTGTTGGCGTTGCTGGGAGGGAGGCCTTGTGTGGGTGTCTCTGCGAGCCATGTAAGGGGGTTTCAGAGCAGTGTCGGGGGTGCTCCAAACTTCAGGGTGTCCTGGAGGTCTGCTCGCTGTGGGGGTGTGGCCCTTCTGTGTACATTACACTTCCTGGGTTGCGCTTTCCAATGTCTCCTTTTCCCACACACTCTCTAGCCAGCCCACGGACCTTTCTGCTTAGTCACTAACCCTTCCAACACCAAACCAAAGGCCCAGATGGCTTGGTTTGCTGCCAGCATCCTCGGGTGCCCTGACTGGCCACAGACTTGAAGGTCGCGGTGGCCTTTGTAGAAAGGGTCCCACTTGGGGCTGTCACCTGACACATTTTCTAGTCTTTCCCAACAGAAGGTTCGCTGTATATTTATGTTAAATATCTGTGTCTATATTCCCCGTTCACGAAACTCTGTACTTGGAGATCACTAAACCATGGTCCATATTCCACACGTTCTACATAAAGATGCACACAATGACTACTTGTAAAGGAAAGCCCACTACTGGGTATATGATATGGCACTGCTACAATTCCTAAGCTTTCTTTTGTTGACTTCAAGTTTCAGTCCATCCTTGTTGGAAAAAAATACATGACATTTAAATTATGTTGAGTTTGTAGAGACTTACTTTGTATCCTAATATATGGTCTCTTCTTTTAGACCTAAGAATATTTGGTTTATAAAATTGAGTGTTCCACAGTTAGAAGCATATGCATTTACAACCATTGCAGCTTCTTCTTGAGTTGATCTCTTGATCATGATATAGTGACCTTCCATGTCTTTTTTTACAGTGGTGTGGGTCCCTACAAGGACCTGCTGGTGCAGGGAGAGGGCCAAGGTCACAAGATGGCCAGCTGGCAGGCCCAGCGCAAACAGAGCCCAGCTGTGGCAAACATTGCCTCAGATGACAGTGAGGAGAGGTGGGGGGGGCATAGGCCCCAAGTCCGGGGAGACCAGCCCCTCATATCCAGGGTCCTGGGGACAGGTTGTGCCCTGCTTTTATGTCCCATTTGTGCCTCATGCTGCATGGGCTGGTATGAGGGTCCACAGCTGAAATGCTGGATCTGGACAGGTTCGAAGGCTGCAGTCTTTGTGACTGTTGGGATCAAAAGTCTGTTGGGGGCCAGCACCGTGGCTCACTAGGCTAATCCTCCGCCTGTGGCACCGGCACCCCGGGTTTTAGTCCCATTTGGGGCGCCGGATCCTAGTCCCAGTTGCTCCTCTTCCAGTCCAGCTCTCTGCTGTGGCCTGGGAAGGCAGCGGAGGATGGCCCAAGTGCTTGGACCCTGCACCCGCATGGGAGACCGGGAGGAAGCACCCAGGTCCTGGCTTTGGATCGGCACAGCACTGGCTGTAGCAGCCATTTGGGGGGTAAACCAACGGAAGGAAGACCTTTCTCTCTGTCTCTCTCTCACTGTCTATAACTCTACCTGTCTAATAAAAAAAAAAAAGTCTGTGGGGTCCCAAGGATGGGCTCCTAGGATACTAGAGATTCCCACAGTGGCTCCTTTCTCAAGGTAGAACCACACTCCACTGCATGGCTTCTGGGGGTTGGGAGAAAGACACAGTGAGTCCCTTCTCTGACACAAAGCTACCATGCTTGCTCCAGGTACCTCTCTAACTGGGCTCCGAGCCTCTGGCAAGTGTGGACCAGCCTTACAGCCAGGCCCACCGGTGTACGGCACCCGTGGAGATGGGTTCCACTGAGGCTCCCCTGTATGCCAGTTCTTCAGTGAAGATGCCTCCTGGCCATGGGGCTGGCCTTAGGCTCGCTGTGGTCTTCAGTCTCAGCTCTCCACGTCCTGTAGCTTTCCTTATCTTCTTTGCTGAGTTCTAGAGTTTTTCCTCGGGCATTCATTTAAAATACAACCATTTGTTTGTTGTTTTGGTTCTTCTCTGGGGAGGACATGAATGTCTAGCACCACTGTCAGCCATCATGAAATAAATCATTTCATTTTTAAAATTTAATCAACTTCACTCAAAAATCAAAGCATCCTGTGCTCTTGTCTCTGTGTGCCATGCACTCCTTAGAATTGAGGGAACACAAAGATGAAAAGTGTCATCCATGTCTCCAAGAGTTCACAATTAAGGTAAAAAGGGTACAGAAAAACCCTATTCACAAGACAGACATCAGTCCTTTCTTTATTCCTTCACAAACTCATTCCCTGTTTCAGTAGTTTATGGAATGCTGCATGCCCCTGGCACCGTCCTAGGCTCTGGACTGCACCCCTGAACACAATCACTAATTGTCGCTCCCCCTCTTCGTGGAGGAATGACACAGGACCCTGCGCTGTTCTTTTGTCTGCTCGGCCCTTCCCGGGTTTGCTGCTGGTTCTTCCCAGGTTGGCTGCCGATCCTTCCACCTCCGTGGAAGGGCGGTGCCCCCTGCCACTTTCCCCACTTCCGCGGGGGAGTGGCACACCGCCGGCCAGCTCTCTTGGGGGCTGCTCAGATGTTATCCGGATGTTCCCCTTAGATGTTCCTGGTGCATGTTGTCTCTCTCCTCCTTTATAGTCCTCTTCCACCAATCCCAACTCTGCTACCCACACACCGAGTACGCTGCTCTCCTCCAATCAGGAGCAGGTCCTGCAGTTTATTGATTGAACTGGAGGCAGCTGCATAGAAGCTGTTTACTCCTCTCCCAGTGCCATATTGTGGGAGAGCAGATGCATAGAATAAGTCTTAATTCCAGTAACTTAGTCTAGTCCAAGTTGCTCCCCACACTAATGCTGCCTTGAGAACCCAGCAAGGAGAGGGATGGCTGGCAAGGAGATATGGGACAGGAGGTTGTTGGCCTGAACCTGAAGGGAGAGAGGGCTTTCTCAGCAACTTCAGTGACATGAGCTGAGTTAGTGGAGCTGGACAAGTAAGTGATAGGTGAGCAGCAGCCCTAGAGAGCTTGTTGCATCTAAGCATTTGCACCTTATCCCACTGGTGTGGAGAGCAGGGAAGGGTCTGAGCCAGGACTTAGTTTCAGTGTGGAAGACAGGGAGGCAGGGAGATCAACAGGAGCCCAGGGAGGACATTGAGGGATGGCAAGGAGAAACCAGGAGACAGATGCTGGTAGACGTAGCAGTGAGGGTGCACCAAGAGCCTGAACACTGAGCTGGAAGCAGTTGGGACTGCATTGGGAGGGGCCCCTGACCCACCCCCTGTCTGGGAGCTTCCCCAATGATGCTCTAACTCCCTCTGAGGAACTCAGTTCTTGAGGATCCCTAGCCAGCGAGTGTATGTGAATGTGACCCATCTCTCCCGTGTGGTCCGGACCAGTGACCTCCCATGGGGAACCAGCCCCTGTGTGTGAAGGGAGGGAACTCACTAATTATTAACTCTTCAAACTATTTGTGTGATTAGGCTCTTTCCCTTAGAATGCTGGCCCTGTCTTACAAGAGATTTAATGCCCTCTGAAGGCTAAAGCAGGATCAGAGCCAGCCTTTGGGAGGATGGTAGGCTTGTCAAGTCAGGAGAATGTGACCCAACCATGGCAAACAGAGGTGTGTGTAACCTGTGAGGAAAGGGGTTGGGGCTGATCCGTAAGAAGGAGGACCTTCAGAGGGCCAGCTCTGAGCTGGGGTTTAGAGACCAATGCCTGCCAGCCCAGAATGAAACCTGAGCTCTCTTCTCATTTCACTGTCCCTGCCTGGCCCAGGAACTGCATCGGGAAGCAATTTGCCATGAATGAGCTGAAGGTGGCCGTGGCCCTGACCCTGCTGCGCTTCGAGCTGCTGCCGGATCCCAAAAAGGTGCCCGTCCCCACAGCACGGGTTGTACTGAAGTCCATCAACGGGATCCACCTTCATCTAAGGAAGCTCCACTAACCCTGGTGGAGACAAGAAGAGACTCTGGGGGCCTCCTGCCTCGCAGCCTGTCTTCCTGTCACCTGTTCCTGTCCCCTGCCTGATGGTCCACTTCCTACTTTTTATCTGTCCACCTGTCCTTCATCCACCTGCCTTCCTTTCTGCCTCCGCCGTCTGTCTGCCCAACTTTCCTCCTGACTGCCAACTTGCTGATGTGGCTATGTGCCTCATGTCTGTCTGCATCTCTGTCCACCTAATCTCTGATCACTGCCTGCCCTTCTCCCTGTCTGCCCCTCTGCCTGCCTTTTGCCTTTTTGTTGCTTGCATTTCCCTGTATTGCTGCCATGATCAAATTATCACAACCTTACTTGCCTGAAGTAACAAATTTCTTCTCATGCAGTTTTGAAGATCAGAAATCTGAAATGGGTTTCACTGGGACAAAGCCAGAGTATTGGGGGGTCCTCACTACTTTTCATAACCTAAAGCTGCATACTTTGCATCCCAAGGCTTATGGATGATTCCTCCCTATGTTATAAGGACCTTTGTTATTATACTGTGTCTACTCGGATAATACAGAATATACTCAGTGCTCCAAGGATTAGGACTTGGATATCATTGGGATGCACTTGTCAGCAGAGCTCAGTCCCTTCCTGCCTGTCATGCAATCTGCCCATCTAAATATCTCCTGCATAGAGCCTGAATATATTATTGTCATTCACACAAGGCTTTCCAACTTCCCTCTTCCTCGGGTAGAGATGGAAAGAAAGGAAGGAGTCACAGGAGTGGAAGGAAGGTGAAGTGACTTCTGCCCCGTAGTGCCCCATGCTGAGTCATGGCCTGGCGTGACTCATCCCCCTCAATGGAGACTCATGCATGTGATCCTGATGCCCCTTATACTGTCCACCTCTTGAGGCTCCTGTAGTAGTTGAGTTAGACAAGGGAATCTTCTCTAAGGATTCAAACAGGGAAGCTCACACTTGTCAGTGAATGAGATTATTGGTTTACAGTATCACAGTGAAATATCTGACACAGCAAAGTAGATACTTATTTGTTGACAGTTTTGGAGGCTGAAAGTCCAAAGGTTATGATGCAGGCTTTTGCAGAAGTCCCTTGCAGGGCTCAACCAGTGGGATCCCATGGTTTGCAGGAAGCAGAGAGAGTGGTTGGGCCCAAACTTGGGCTTTCATGCAACCCTCTTGAGAGAACTGCTTCTGAGGGCATTCCCCCAATGACCTAGGATGTCCCATTAGGCCCTACCTCCTATAATTTCCATCACTTCACAATATCACCACCCTGGGGACCAAACCTTTATCATGTGGGCCTTTGGGATACACTTACCATTCAAACCAGAGACCATGCCTATTTTCTATTCAGTGGTTAGTTTTTCTGATTAGAAATTTTTCAGAATAGGACTGAACGTGAAGCCATCTTGAGTTCACCAGAGAGGGCTGATCTGCTATGAGCACTAACTGGACCCAGCTTATCATGGCCCCATGATACCTGAGAATAGGGCCCCAGCCTGACAATGTCAGCCTCTCTAATGTCTAAGGACCTACAGACTCTGCAAAAGACTCACAGAATGGACACCCACCTAGCAAAGGTGGGAGTGCAGATGATCTGGCTGGTGGTAGAAGATCTCAGATCCCAAGCAACTCTCCCCCCTACCCCGAGGACAGCCTCTTGCCAGTCACCTCCCACCCTGAGGGATGAGGGCACCATCAACCCTGCCTGCACTTGGTGATTGCCTGGGAGGTAGCTTTGGGTCCTGTACTCAACATCCAAGCACCTATGTATTCCTACCATATTTCTAGTGGTATTTTCTGTGTCCCTGGTGACTTCTCCGAATCCAAGCTCTATCTGTTTCTGGTTCTGAACACAGGTGTCCCCTGGCCCCCACTACTCTTAGCCCAGGGCTCTGAGTGCCTTGGACCTTACTGAGGCCCTTTGATTGAAGCAGCACTTCCCTTCCTGCTTCCCTGAAGTGGTATCTTACAAAGTTGTTGCCTGATGACAGAACTGACTTCCCCAGGCTGGTGCAGTGGCATAGTAGGTTAAACCTCCACCTGCGGTGCTGGCATCTCATATGGGCATCAGTTCATGTTCTAGCTGCTCCTCTTCTGATCCAGCTCTCTGCTATGGCCTGGGCAAGCAGTAGAGAATGACCCAAGCACTTAGGCCCCTGCACCCATGTGGGAGACCCAGAAGAAGCTTCTGGCTCTCTGCTACAGATCAGCTTAGCTAGGGCTGTTGTGGCCATTTGGGGAGTGAACCAGTGGATGGAAGGCCTCTCTGTCTCTCCCTCTCTCTGTCTGTAACTCTACCACTCAAATAAATAAATGAAATCTTCAAAAAAAAAAAAAAAAAGAACTGACTTCCTTCCCAGTGCCCTGATCAACCAAGACCCTGATCCAGTTCAGCCTTGCTCTGAAAGGCGTAGGCTGGACCACCCATGCTTAACAATGGGGTATGAGCAGCAGTCAAGTGGGAATGTCCTAGACAGTATGTTTGGGAGATTCCCTGGTGTCAGATGGTACAGTAGGGCCAGGCTGGCCATGTTCAGAGAGCATCAGAACAATGGGCAATCAAAGCCGTCACTAACCATAGTGTGGTAGGTGGGAAAAATGACCTGAATCACATAGCAATTGTCATGTTTCTGACCCAGAAAGATGAGAGATGTGGAGACCTGACACTGGTCAAGGACATGGGGAAGGTTGACATCAAGAAGGAAAACTGGGTATCTACATGTGAAAGATTGACCTTGGCTTCTTATTTATACCATAAACACAAAGCAGCAAAAATTGGATCAAAAAGTTGAAAGACAGCCCATAGAATAGCACAAAATAATTGCATATTAAATGAAAATACATAACATACTCCTGTACTCAAGAAAAAATGCAACAACTCTATGCAAAAAAAAAATGTACAAAGGACTTCAACAAACACTTCTGCAAAGAAGATATGTGAACGGCCATGGAGTAACGTATGAAAAGATACTCCACATAATTAGTCATTAGAAAAATGTAAATAAAAACCACAATGAGATACCACTTCTCATTCTTTGGGATGGTTTTAATTATTTTTAGTGGAAAACAACAGATGTTGAACAGAATATGGAGAAATTAGAACTCTCTTATATTAGGGGCAAGTATAAATTGGTACAGCCAATCTGGAGAAGTTTGTTGCTCAAAAAATAAAAACTGTAATTACTATGTGATACAGCAGTTTTCCTCTTAGGAAGACAAAGAAGAGGGTCAGCATTGTGGTGTAGTGAGTAAAGCCACTGCCTGCCATGCTGACATTCCATGTGGGCACCAGTTCATGCCCCAGTTGCTCCAATTCAGATCCAGCTCTATGCTAATTACCTAGGACAAGCATCAGAGGATGATATGGGCCCTTGCTACCCATGTGGGAAACCTGGATGAAGCTTCTGGCTCCTGGATTGGCCCAGTTCTGGCCATTGTGGCCATCTAGGGAGTGAACCAGCAGACAGAAGATCTATCTCTATCTCTATCCCTAACTCTATCTCTATCTCTATCTCTATCTGTCTATTTATCTATCATTCTCTCCCTGTCTCTCTTCCTCTGTAACTTTTTCAAATAAGTAAATAAATCTTTTTTCAAAAAGACAGAAAGAGAGAGAAGTCATGTTGAAATAAGCAGGAAGGAGAGTTGCCTGTTTCATTCCTCCCTCAATTCCAAGCAGCAAAACCTAGAGAGAGACACCTCCCACTTGAAGGAAGGACAGGGTATCAAACCAGTTCTTGAACTTGGATCTCAATGCCAGGTCCACTGCAGTAGAACTCAGAGTCAAACAGCCCCTGGCCTAGGAGTATATTTAACCAAAGAGGCTATAAATCATTAATAAAGCAATCTTAACAGGACACAAAGAAATGGAAGACTTTCCATGTTCACAGATGTACAGCAATTTACAGATCCAATATAATCCCTACCAAAAGTCCAATGGTATTTTGCACAGGACTATAAAAAAACACAACTAAAACTTGTGTGGAACCTCAAAAGACCCGAGATAACCAAAACAATATTGAGCACAAAGAATAAAGCTGACTTAAACTACTTGACTTTAAAATGTGTTAGTAAAGTACAATAATTAAAACACCACAGTATGGTGCTGGCGCTGTGGTGCAGTGGGTTAACACCCTGGCCTGAAGCGCCAGCATCCCATATGGGTGCTGGTTCTAGACCCAGCTGCTCTTCTTCTGATCCAGCTCTCTGCTATGCCCTGGGAAAGCAGTAGAAGATGGCCCAAGTCCTTGGACCCTTGCACCCACATGGGAGACCCGGAAGAAGCTCCTGGTGCAGCTCTAGCCATTGCGGCCAGTTGGAGAGTGAACCATCAGATGGAAGACCTCTCTTTCTCTCTCTGCCTCTCCTCTCTCTGTGTAACTCTGACTTTCAAATAAATAAATAAATCTGAAAAAAACATAGTATTAGCATAAAATAGAACCATAGATCAATAGAAGAGAGAATAGAGACTCTAGAATTAAACTCATGCATATAAAGCCAACTTATCTTTGACAAACATGATAAGAACATGTACTGGGGAAAAGGGTAGTATTTTTAATAAATGATACTGGAAAATTAGATATTCATATGCAGAAAAATGAAATACATCCCTGTCTCTGTCTCACACCATGTACAAAAATCAACTCAAAATGGATTAAAGACTTAAATGTAAAACCTGAAACTTTGACACTACTAGGAGAAAACATAATGGCAATTGGTTGGAATGAACAAGGATTTTTTAGAACAGACCCCAAAAGCACAGGAAATTAAAGCACAAGTAGACTAATGGGATTTCATCAAACTAAAGAGCATCTGCAGAGCAAAGGGAGAGATCAATAGTGAAGATACAACTTAAAAATAGGAGAAAATATTTGCATCCTATACATCCAACAAGGGGTTAATAACCAGAATACATAAGGAACACAGACAGCTCAAATAAATAATAATAATCCAAGCTTAAAAATTGACAGTAGATCTAATCAGATGTTCTTTAAAGGAAGATATGCAAATGACCAATAAGCACATGATAAAAATGCTCAACATCACTAATCATCACGGAGATGCAAATTAAACCTACAACAAGGTATCACCTCACTGCAATTAAACTATCATCGAGAAGACCGAAGACAGTAAGCATTAGCAAGAATGTAGAGAAAATGGAACCCTTGCAAACTGTTGGTAGGGATGTAAACTAAAATAGACACTGTAGTTTCCTCAAAAAAAAAAAAAAACTAAAAAAAAAAAAATACTAAAATTGCTGTGTGGTCCAGCAAGCCCACTGATGGATGCATATCCAAGAGACACAGAGCCGTCTGCAGAAGACACATCTGCACTCCCATGCTCGCTGCAGCACCATCCACAACAGCCAGCAAACAGAAACAACCTAAGAGTCCACCGACTGGTGAATGGACAAAGAAAATGTCGTACATACATATAGTGGTCCACCCCTCAACCCCAAAAAGAGGCACGATGTCTTATTCACAGCAACATGGATGGAGCTAGAATCCATTATGCCAAGTGAAATAAGCCATGCACAGAAGGAGAGGTGTCACATAATCTCACTGATGAGTGGAGCACTTTTAAAAAGTGGTCCCAGTCAGAGTTGGTGAACTCAGGAGGCTTCCATAGCCTTGGTAGCTCATGACAAGAACCTCGGGTGATTACTGACACCATAAATAAGAGTGTCAATTGTTAAATCAACAACAGGAGTCACTGTGCACTTACTCCCCATGTGGGATCTCTGCCCTTAATGTGCTGTACTATCTGAATTAACAGCATAACTAGTACTCAAATAGTGCTTTATACTTTGTGTGTCTGTGTGGGTATAAACTGTTGAAATCTTTACTTTATATATACTAAATTGATCGTTTGTGTATAAAGATAATTGAAAATGAATCTTGATGTGAATGGGATGAGTGGTAGATGGGATGGTTGTGGGTGGGCAGGAGGTTATGGAGGAAAAAGCTTCTATAATCCAAAAGTTGTACTTTAGAAATTTATATTTATAAAATAAAAGTTTTTTAAAAAAAGTGATCCCAGGGCCAGTGCAGCAGATTGGCTGCCACCTGCAACTCCAACATCCATATGGGTGCTGGCTCAAATCCCAGCTGCTCCACTTATGGCCCAGCTCCCTGTTAATGCACCTGGGAAAGCAGCAGAGGATGGCCCAAGTGCCATCAGTCTGAGGAGGCGAGATTGCAGACAGAAGACTGTGTTAGAGACAAGTTCACTGTAGAAGGAGCTGTCTTCATGCAGGGGCCACTCAGGACGGCTGCAGGCAGAGGAAAAGTTCCAGATCTGCCCCTCTCTCCAGTGGGGAAATGCAGCATTCTTTTTCTTTGGCTTGGTTCAAAAAATACTGTTCTCTCCCAGAGGAATTCTATCTAAGCTGGTAGCTGTTTTTAGGGTATGGATGAGTTCCAGGCATTAGCTAGTAAGATATAGGAATAATATGTTTGCTTTGTTTTTTAATCAGATGACAAAAATATAAAATAGATTGCGAAATGATTGCTCATGAGACATCAGAGAAGCACTTCTCTTGGAGATGTAAGCTACTGTGCACTGCTGCAGTTCCTGGGAAGCTGTTCCTTTGGGGCAGTACACGGAAGCCAAATAAATACCTAACCAGAGATGCTTTCTGCTTGGAATAGCATGCACTACCTATGATGTCTACACTGAGTAATAAGTGCATTTTGGAGTTCAGGAAAGGGTTGTAATAAAATGTTCTTTAACTTTGAGTAAACATTTGCACATAATATGGAGATGGGGAGGTGACTGTGTGCGTGGCCATCACCGCTATCAGCTGACAGTTTTCCTCTGCCTACTTTCGAAGGAGGCTCCTTTACAGGGAATCAACTCTAATGCTGAGACTCATGCTCTGGCCTCACCTGTTACCCAGCCCACAAGGGAAGAGGCTGGGTGCGGGCTGGACACTCCATGCTCTGGGGCTGTCGGGGCAGGAGTTTGAGCTGAAAATGTCCTGGCAGGGTGCTCAACAGGGCCCCTGGCATCTGCTTGGGCAGAATGGCTCATGCTGGCTGTGTTCAGAGAGGACAGAACCATGGCTCTCACCATCATTACAACCCTGAGCGCTGTGGGTGAAAACAGGGAGCTGAACCTAGTCCCAGAGGGATGGGAGAAGTGGAGACGTGACCCTGACCAAAGACACGCGGAGGTGGGCAAACAGGGGGAAAGTGAATCCCCACACATCCAGGAGTAATCCTGCACCTCACTCACACCTAAACACAAGGATGGGGCGCTTCACCCTGGAGCGAGCAGGATAGCCTGACAGATCTGCCCGCTCCTTGGAAATGCAGAGTAAAACACAGCAATTGTGCAAGGGCTCCTAAGAGTTGGGGGGCTGCCACATGGACATACAAACATTTCAGTAAGGTTGCTGTGAGAGAAAACACATAAAGTTCTTTGCTCAGAACACAGTAAATACTCAACGTTAGCTGACAGCACAGCAGGGGCCCAGTGATCACAAAGAGCTCAGAAACTGGACAAGGAAAAAAGACTCAACAACCAACATTCCAAACAGCAAACCGCACTCCCTGGCTTCAAAGTTCTTTCTGCTCCTTGTTCTTTTCACCTTGTGCTGTAGGTGCACAACAGGTTCTGAGACAAGTAGGACAAAGGCCAGGGTCCAAGAGTCCCTGGTCATGGAGAGAGGCTGGAGAGCGAGATGGAACGCAAACACTGAACTAGGGCAAAGTTGAGGGCAGTGGGGTGGAAATGCTTGTCTGCCCATCTCCCTGAGGTTTTCCACAGCGCCCAGAATTAGGGGACAAAAAAGGAGCTGTGGCACCTCGGGGGTTATACTGAATCACCTTTAAGGAGGAAAGGCGAGGAAAAGGGTGTTGGTCACATTTCTGAGGCTGTTGGAGGGAGGCAGTTTGCGAATCCAATAAAAAATGGTGCCAATCCCACCTTGAACTGGCAATGACTGCTTTCCTCCGAAAACCATCGCTTCACCTCCCTGTCCTCAACGTCTGATGGATGAAGTCAAGGCAGTAATAAATGCAGCCACACTTATTGAAGTTCAAATAAACTAGCCTGCGAATTCCCTGAAGTTGGGGCTCATATCTGTTCTTGCTAATGTGCCGCCCAACACTGAGCATACTGCCTGGCACATAGTAGGTGCTCATTAAATGTTTGGGAATAACATGGAGATGGGCAGGTGTCCACAAACATTGTCACTGCCAGCTGATAAAGCTTTTCTGGCTTTCTTCCCCAGGGTGTTGTGAACTTCTTCCCAGGGTTAATGATCTCTGCTCTGTGAGGTTGACTTCTGTCCCCACCCTTCGCTCTCCCCATAGGTGGGCGGGGCAACGCTCCTAAAACTTGGGCAAGGGTCAGTGACAGGGAGGGACAGTCACAGGTCCAGAGCCGCTGCACCATGAGCGTGTCTGCACTGAACCCCACCCGGCTCCCGGGCAGCCTCTCCGGGCTCCTCCAAGTGGCGGGCCTGCTGGGCCTGCTCCTGCTGCTGCTCAAGGCAGCTCAGCTCTACCTGCACCGCCAGTGGCTGCTCAGAGCCCTCCAGCAGTTCCCGTGCCCACCCTTCCACTGGCTCCTGGGGCACAGCCGAGAGGTAGGAAGGAGCCGGACAGGGACCGGGAGGCAGGGGCGGCCAGGGCTCTCAGAACCCGGAGAGCAGGGTCCCAGGACACAGGAGCACAGGGCCACAAGGGGACGCTCAGATTCCCTCTCATCCTCATCCTCATCCTTTTTTTTTTTTTTTTTTTTTTTGCAGATAGACTTTTTTTTTTTTTTCAGGTTCAGTCTTTTTTTTTTTAACTTTTATTTAATGAATATAAATTTCCAAAGTACAGCTCATGGACTACAATGGCTTCCCCCCCACAACGTCTCTCCCACCCGCAACCCTCCCCTCTCCCACTCCCTCTTCCCTTCCACTCACATCAAGATTCATTTTCGATTCTCTTTATCTACAGAAGATCAGTTTAGCATACATTAAGTAAAGATTTCAACAGTTTGCTCCCACACAGAAACATAAAGTGAAAAATAATAGATGATTTTTTAAATGATGATGAAATCAGATCAGACCTATTGTCATGTTTAATCCCAGTGAGAGTCAAGTTGGGAATTGATAATTTCTTCTTATTTTTTTTTACAGAAGATCAGTTTAGTATACATTAAGTAAAGCTTTCAACAGTTTGCACCCCCATAGAAACACAAAGTGAAATATACTGTTTGAGTACTCGTTATAGCATTAAGTCTCAAGGTACAGCACATTAAAGACAGAGATCCTACATGAGGAGTAAGTGCACAGTGACTCCTGTTGTTGACTTTACAAATTGACACTCTTGTTTATGGCCTCAGTAATCTCCCCATGCTCCAGTCATGAGTTTCCAAGGCTATGGAAGCCCCTTGAGTTCTCTGACTCTTATCTTGTTTAGACAAGGTCATAGTCAAAGTGGAGGTTCTCTCCTCCCTTCAGAGAAAGGTACCTCCTTCTTTGAAGACCCGTTCTTTCCACTGGGATCTCACTCACAGAGATCTTTCATTTAGGTTTTTTTTTTTTCCAGAGTGTCTTGGCTTTCCATGCCTAAAATACTCTCATGGGCTTTTCAGCCAGATCGGAATGTCTTTAGGGCTGATTCTGAGGCCAGAATGCTGTTTAGGACATCCACCATTCTATGGGTCTGCTGAGTATCTCGCTTCCCATGTTGGATCACTCTCCCCTTTATTTATTCTATCGGTTAGTGTTAGCAGGTACTAGACTTGTTTATGTGCTCCCTTTGACTCTTAGTCCTTTCATTATGATCAATTATGAACTGAAATTGATCACTTGGACTAGTGAGACGGCATTGGTACATGCCACCTTGATGGGATTGAATTGGAGTCCCCTGGTATGTTTCTAACTCTACCATTTGGGGCAAGTCAGCCTGAGCATGTCCCAAATTGTACATCTCTTCCCTCTCTTATTCCCACTCTTATGCTTAACAGGGATCACATTTCAGTTAAATTTCAACACTTAAGAATCCTCATCCTTAGTAATGGGGAGCTCCCAGTCTCACTGGCATCCTGTCCTGCTGTGACCCAGCCCTGTCACACACTCCCTCCTCCTGCACACCTGCCCTCCATCCTGGCAGCCCTGCCCTTGGAGGGCTAGACAGTTCCTATTTGAGTCTCTCCAACTCCAGGTTGAGCACCTCCAGAAGCCTCAACTGCTTTCATAGAACCAAGCTTCTAGAGGCTTCCTTGTCCCAGTCACTCAGTCACCCTCTCTGCCTGGGCCTGGGCTTGCCTGGGAATGACATGAGCCATTGATGGAATCCTTGTTCTGTGGGATTCAGTGTGTGGAGACGACAGGCAGGAATCTCCTAAGGAATCAGGACATGGGGAACAGCTCTCTCTGCTGGACAGGGCGGGGAGTGGTGTAATGTCAGGTGTAGGGGACCAGCTGGCTTGGTTGGCCCAAGACTGAGGGAATTTCCAGAATGTGTGATTTCAGGGTCAAGGGCACACAGAGGGAGGTGGCCTACATGATGTCCTCCAGGTGATTGGTACTGACTTGGAGTTGCACGTTAAACAGTCTGTCGCCCTCCCGTTATTCTTCCCGCACCCCCTGGAGAATAAGATCCTGGGAGAACACTTTTTCCCTCCCTATTACCCCATGGCCCAGCACAGAGCCTGGCACAGGGATACTCAGGCCAGGTGTGTGGAGTGACAGAGAAAGGAGGGAAAGTAACAGCTCAAGGGTTGGAAAGCCACAGAGCCACCCCTGCATTGTCAGCACTGGAGGTGCAGAGGCTTAAGACAAAGTAAAAAGGGGAACTTACCAAAAGCATATGCATTGGTCTCATCTGACTGTAGCTGGAGGATATGGAGCTGGTACCAACAGCTGAGGCTCTGATACCCATAAGCCCTCGAAGTCACACAGCTCCATCCAAGAGGGGGGAGAGTCCTAGAGCAAGATCTTAGAGCAAGGCCTGGGGGAGGCCAAAGGACTGGCTTCCAGCCCAGATAAGCTGTCAGAAACAGCTCCAAATCACTACTTAGACCTTTTAAGGCCAGAACTATCTCCCTTTGGTTGTCCTACAGTTCATTCCACTCCAAGAACTAGAACTAAATGATGACTTTTAATGATTTCTCTTTCTTTTGGTGACAGTTCCAAAATGGCCATGAGTTACAAGTGATGCTGAAATGGGTGGAGAAATTCCCAAGTGCTTGTCCTCGCTGGCTATGGGGGAGCAGAGCCCACCTCCTGATCTATGACCCTGACTACATGAAGGTGATTCTGGGGAGATCAGGTAAGCGTGAAACCTCATCCCAGTTGGAGCAGCCCTGCCCTGTTGGGCTTCTGCCCCTGTGGCTCTGAAGTTCCAGAGAGACAGTGGCATTTTAGACATCAATGCCTAAACACCCGACCAACCATGCTCCCAACACCCATGCCATAAAGTGAACCAGCATGTTTACTTAGTACTGGATTTATCAAACAGCTGCACAGGACTACATTTCATTTTCTTTTTTCTTCTTTTGCCCCCTTTCTTTACTCAAAACTGAGATAATCTGTTATGTTATGCAATTGCCCCAGACCTGGAAAAAAGAACTTAATATTCATACTGACTTGAATTGGGAACCTCAGATTCTTACTGATGGCTAAGCTACCCTAAGATAGAAAAACTGCAAACTTGGGCATGGAGGACAAAGTTATACATTTCTCACCAACTCATCCTCCTGGTCCTGTGGGTACTTGGATGCTGGTACCCTGAGTCTACCTTCCTGAGCACAATGGACTTTCTGGACAAGATGGAAGGGGGTGAGAGGCAAGCAGGAGGTTTCATGGGACCAACTGCCAACTGAAAGTCATCAGGAATTGATGACAGCCCACGGTGTGAATCAGTTACCACAGGGGTCTGCCTCATTTGGTGCCTCATTGCCAACACTTGTCCTTACTTGTCTTTCAGACCCAAAAGCTCAAGGTTCCTACAGATTCCTGGCTCCCTGGATTGGTATGTACGACTAAATTAGGACTGAACCCACTTCCCAGTTAAGCTTACCAGCAGTTATCACTTTGGCTCACTGAGATAAGTGAGTGGTGGCCTCCACTGTCACCACCCCATCCCTCAATCAAACCTGATTTGTCTTCTAACCAGACCCTCATTGCTTCCTAAAGCTGGCATGAGCCCTCTTGAAGATCAGCTCCTCCTGGCATTTCTTGTTCTCCAAACATGCTCAGCCTGGCTCTGACTTAACTTCCGCTCCTCAACTCTTTTCCCCCTTTATCTCACAGTCATTATAACCTTGCATGTTCCAGTGCAGTTGGAAATTCACAATCCTAAAATGCACCAATTTTTTTGCCTTTGTCCTTGATGGACCTTCTTCTTTCTCCCCCAAGTCTCTCTCTGTACCCCCAAATTGTCCCAGGTCATCCTTTTGATCCTGTCACCCACACACACACATGCACACTCATCTCTGGCCCAGGGTATGGTTTGCTCCTGCTGAATGGGCAGACGTGGTTCCAGCACCGGCGCATGCTCACCCCAGCCTTCCACTACGACATCCTGAAGCCCTACGTGGGGCTCATGGCGGACTCCGTCCAAATCATGCTGGTGAGTCCGTCTGTCTGTCACCTCCACACACCCACTCCCAGCACGCAGTCACAGACTCCGCTGTCAAACTCATGTGCCCCACAGTCATCAGACACAGCCACACAAAGTAGCACTCAGGCCATTGATAGGAAAGCAGGGTTCCCTAAAGGTGCACGACTCAGAAAACGTCCAAGCATCAAGATGACGCCACACTTTGCTCATCATCCCGGAAGATAGGGCCATGGTGGACACAGGCTGCTGGCCTCCCACTTCCAAATTTTTTGCACGGAGAACTGGAGGAATCATTAGTCTCACAAGATAGCAAGTTGACCTGCTCCTGGCTGACCTGGCTAACAGCAGCTTCAGTGGCAGGGTGGACATCCCATTACATCCCTCAAAGAGGCTCTGACCTAGGGCCCACGGCTTCCGCGTGGGTGTGAGCCAGCCACAGAGCCAAGTGGCCACCAGGGCTCCATTCTCAGAGCCACACCTGCCACACCATCAGTCCCTCCCATCAGAACTCTGACTCCTCATTCAGTTGTGCTCAGCAAACCCCTGATGAACACAAAGGAAGCGAAGTGCTGTCCCCTGTTGAGATGTCCACGGTGGCCCATTGGGCTGTCTGTGCTCTTTGGATCTAACTAGTCCCACAGCTCTAACTCAACTTTCAGAATGCTGAAGAGTCAGGCCTCTTGCTCCTTATCCCCCAAATAAATACATTTGTCAACATCGGAAAAATCAAAACTGGATCTCAAAATTTTAAATTTAATCTTATGCTAGACTATGTTTAATTTTATAATAAAATTGGTGAAAACAGAAGTTTCATTTTACAAATATTTGCTTTACAGACAATTTGTTACATTACATCTGCTCTGTGTGAGGGTTTCTAAACAAAACACCTGGGGATTCAGGGAAAGAACCGCAGCTCCCTGGCCCAGGCCTTGGGTGGGAATCAAGGCCAAGGCTCAGCCTCCCCACAGGACAAATGGGAGCAGCTGGTCAGCCAGGACTCCTCCCTGGAGGTCTTCCAAGACATCTCCCTGATGACCCTGGACACCATCATGAAGTGTGCCTTCAGCCACCAGGGCAGCGTCCAGTTGGACAGGTTAGTGATAATCCTTTTGTGTGTTTGCTTTTAGAAAGCTCTTATTTAATGAATACAAATTTCACAGGTACAGCTTTTGGAATATAGCGGTTCTTCACCCCATACCCACCCTCTCACCCCCACTCCTGTCCCACCTCTATCTACTTCCTCTCCCATCCCATTCTTCATTAAGTTTCATTTTAATTAACTTTATATACAGAAGACCAACTCTATACTAAGTAAAGATTTTCACAATTTGTACCCCCCCACACACACACACAAAGTATAAAGTACTGATTGAGAGCAAGTTTTACAGTTATTTCTCATAGTACAACTCATTAAGAACAGAGGTCCTACATGGAAAGTAAGTGCACAGTGACTCCTGTTGTTGATTTAACAATTGACACTCTTATTTATGATGTCTCTGATCACATAAGCTGCCAAGGCTATGGAAGCCTTTTGAGTCCACAAACTCCTTCAGTATTTAGACAGGGCCATAAGCAAAGTGGAAGTTCTCTCCTCCCTTCACAGAAAGGTACCTACTTCTTCGATGGTCCCTTCTTTCCACTGGGGTCTCACTCACAGAAATCATTCATGTAGATCACTTTTTTTTTTTTTGCCACAGTGTCTTGGCTTTCCATGCCTGAAATGCTCTCATGGGCTTTTCAGCCAGATCAGAATGCCTTAAGGGCTGATTCTGAGGTCAGAGTGCTGTTTAAGGCATTTGTCATTCTATGAATCTACTATGTGGACTGCTTCCCATGTTGGAATATTCTCTCCTGTTTAATTCTATTTATTGTTATTACCAGACACTTGGTCTTATTTATTTGATCCCTTTGACACTTAATCCTATCTACATGATCAATTACACACTTAATATGATCACTTTAACAAGTAAGATGGCATTAGTACCACACAGCTTAATGGGATTTGGAGTCCCATGGCAAGTTTTTAGCTTTATCCTTGGGGGTAAGTCCATGGGAATGTGTGCCAAACTATATAGCTCCTCCCTCTCTTATTTTTACTCCTATTTTTTAAAGATTTATTTATTTATTTGAAAGAGCTACACAGAGAGAGATGAGGCAGAGAGAGAGAGAGAGAGAGAGAGAGAGAGAGAGGTTCTCCATCCGCTGGTTCACTTCCAGATGACCACAATAACCAGAGCTGCACCAATCCAAAGCCAGGAGCCAGGAGCCTCTTCTGGGTCTCCCACGTGGGTGCAGGGGCCCAAGGACCTGGGCCATCCTCTACTGCTTTCCCAGGCCACAGCAGAGAGCTGGATTGGAAGTGGAGTAGCCAGGCTTCAAACTGGCACTCATATGGGATGCCAGCACTGCAGACCAGGGCTTTAACCCACTGTGCCACAGCACAGGCCTCTCCACTCCTATTTTTTACTAGGATCTATTTTTTTTTTTGATAGGCAGAGTGGACAGTGAGAGAGAGAGAGACAGAGAGAAAGGTCTTCCTTTTTGCCATTGGTTCACCCTCCAATGGCCGCCGCGGCCGGCGCGCTGCTGCCGGCGCACCGCGCTGATCCGAAGGCAGGAGCCAGGTGCTTCTCCTGGTCTCCCATGCGGGTGCAGGGCCCAAGCACTTGGGCCATCCTCCACTGCACTCCCGGGCCACAGCAGAGAGCTGGCCTGGAAGAGGGGCAACTGGGACAGAATCCGGCGCCCCGACCAGGACTAGAACCCGGTGTGCCGGCGCTGCAAGGCGGAGGATTAGCCTAGTGAGCCGCAGCGATGGCTAGGATCTATTTTCAATTGGATTTATATACCTATAAATAATTTTGTGTTGTAAAGAATTCTACAAATTATATTAAATAGAAAAAGAAAATAATAAAAAATAATAAAATAAACTGTTCCTCAACACTTAAGACAAGGGCTGTTCAAGTCATTGCTTCTCATACTGTCAACTTCACTTCTACAGGTTTCCTTTTTAGAAGCCTGTAGTTGTCACAGATCCTGTTAGTCACAGAATCTGTTGTCACAGATTCCTGTTAGTTGTCACAAATCAGGGAGAACATATGGTATTTGTCCCTATGGGACTGGCTTATTTCACTGAATATGATGTTTTCCAGATTCATCCATTTTGTTGCAAATGATAGGACTTTGTTTTTGTTTTTTTTTTTACCACTGTATAGTATTTCAGAGTATATATCCCATAGTTTCTTTATCCAGTCTTCCATTGACGGGCATTTATGTTGATTTCATGTCTTAGCTATTATTAATTGAGTTGCAATAAACATAGAGGTGCAAATAATTCTTTTATTTGCTGATTTTATTTTCCTTTGGTAAATTCCAAGGAGTGGGATGGCTGGGTCATATGGTAGGACTATATTCAGATTTCTGAGGAATCTCCAAACTGACTTCCATAATGGCTTTACCAGTTAGCATTCCCACCAACAGTGGTGTAGGATACCTTTTTTCCCACATCCTCTCCAGATTTGTTGTTTGTTGATTTCTCTATAAAAGCCATTCTAAATGGGGTGAGGTGAAACTTCACTGTGGTTTTGATGGCTAGTGATCCTGAACATTTTTTCATGTGTCTGTTGGCCATTTGGATTTCCTCTTTCGAAAAATGCCTTTTTAAGTCTTTGGCCCATCTCTTAACTGGGTTGTTTGTTTTGTTGTTGTGGAGTTTCTTGATCTCTTTGTAGATTCTGGTTGTTAATCTTTTATCAGTTGCATAGTTTTCAAATAATTTCTCCTATTCTGTTGGTTGCCTCTTCACTTTCCTGACTGTTTCTTTTGCATTACAGAAACTTCTCAATTTGGAGTAATCCCATTTGTTAATTTTGGCTTTGGCTGCCTGTGCCTCTGGGGTCTTTTCCAAGAACTCTTCACCTGTGCCTGTATCTTGCCAGTTTTCCCCAATGTTTTCTAATAATCTGATGGTATCAGGTCATAGATTTAGATCTTTAATCCAGGTTGAGTGGATTTTTGTGTAAAGTTTAAGGTAGGGGTCTTGCTTCATACTTCTGCATATGAAAATCCAAATTTTCCCAGCACCATTTGTTGAATGGTGCTCCAGGGATTGGTATTAGCTCCTTGATCAAATATAAATTGGTTGTAGATGTTCAGATTGATTTTTGGTGTTTCTATTCTGTTCCATTGAGCTATCCATCTATTTTTGTACCAGTACCAGGCTGTTTTGATTATAACTGCCTTGTAGTAAGTCTTGAAATCTGATATTGTTTTGCTTCTGGCCTTGTTTTTGTTGTATAAGATTGCTTTAGCTATTCGAGGTCTTCTGTGCCCTGAAGGTCTCCAGGATTTTTGCATCTATGAACATCAGGGAAATTGTAATTCTCTTTCTCTGCTACATCTTTTTCAGGTTTAGGAATAATTGTGATGCTGGCTTCATAGAAAGAATTGTGAAGATTCCCTCTCTTTCAATTGTTTTGAATAACTTGAGAAGAATTGGAGTTAGTTCTTCTTTAAATGTCTGGTAGATTCATCAGTGAACCCATCTGGTCCTAGGCTTTTCTTTGTTGGGAGGGCCTTTATTACTGATTCAATTTCTGTCTTGGTGATTAGTCTGTTTAGGTTTTCTATGTCTTCATGGATCAATTTAGGTGGGTTTTATGTGTCCAGGAATCTCTCCATTTCTTCTAGGCTTCCCAGTTTGCTTGCATACAACTCTTTGTAGTAATTTCTGATGATTTTCTTATTTCTGTGATGTCTATTGTTATATTTCATTTTTAATCTCTAATTTTATTTATTTGAGTCTTCTCTCTCCTTTTTTTGGTTAATTGGGCCAATGGTGTGTCAAATTTTTTTGTTTTCAAAAAACCAGCTCTTCATTTTGCTAATCTTTTGTATTATTTTTGTTTTTTATTCAATTTTGTTGATTTATTCTCTAGTTTTAATTATTTTTTTTCTCCTACTAGTTTGGGGTTTGGTTTGCTGTTTTTATAGATCCTTGAGATACACTGATAGCTCATTTATTTAGTGCCTTTCCAATTTCTTGATGTAGGCACCTATTGCAATAAACTTTCCTCTTAACATTGCTTTTGCTGTATCTCATAATTTTTGATATCTTGTGTTGTCATCTTCATTTGTTTCCAGAAATTTTTGATCTCTCTTTTGATTTCTTCTGACCCACTATTCATTCAGGAGCATGTTGTTCAGTCTTCATGTGTTTGCATATGCTCTAGAGATTCCTGAGTTGCTGATTTCCAGCTTCATTCCACTGTGGTCAGAAAAGATGCATGGTATGATTTTGATTTTTTTTAATTTGCTGAGACTTACTTTATGGCCTAGTATGTGGTGAATCCTAGAGAAAGTTTCCTGCATTGCTGAGAAGAATGTGGATTCTGCAACTCTAGGATGAAAAGTTCTCTAGATATCTATTAGGTCCATTTGGTCTATAGTGTCGATTAACTCCGCTGTTTCCTTGTTGATTTTCTGTCTGGTTGATCTGTTCATTGCTGAAAGTGCAGTATTGAAGTCCCCCATTACTATTGTATTGGAGTCTAAATCTCCCTTTAAATTCCTTAACATTTCTTTTAAATAGCCATGTGCCCTGTAATTAGGTGCATATAGATGTATAATAGTTACATCTTCCTGTTGAATTTATCCCTTAACCATTATATAGTGACCTTCTTTGTCTCTTTTAACAGTTTTGTGTTAAAGTCTATTTTGTCTGATAATAGGATGGCTGCATCAGCTCTTTTTTGGTTTGTTGGTATGGAATATCTTTTTCCATTCTTTTGCTTTCAGTCTGCATGCATCTTTATTGCTGGGATGTGTTTATTGTAGGAAGCAGATAGATTTTTTTTTTAATACATTCAGCCAATCTGTGTCTTTTAACTGAGGAGTTGAGGCCATTTACATTCAAGGTGACTATTGATGAGTAATGACTTTGCCCTGCCATTTTTCCAAAAATATTCCTATTTTTTTACTTTTAATTTCCTTTTAACTTTTACTGAGAGATTTTCTTCCCTTACCTTCTTTCATAGTGATGACCATGTTTCTCCATTTCTATGTGCAACACATCCTTAAGCATCTTTTGTAGGGCTTGGATGGGTGGTGACAAATTCTTTCAATTTCTATTTGTTATGGAAGGTCTTTATTTCACTCATAAATGAGAGCTTTGCAGAGTATAATATTCTGGGATGACAGTTTTTTTCTCTTAAGACTTGGACTATATCTTGCCATTCTCTCTTAGCCTATAGGGTTTCTGATGAGAAATTCACTGTGAGTCTAAGTAGAGGTCCTCTTAAAGTAATCTGGCATTTCTCTCGTGCACATTTTAGAATCTTCTCTTTATATTTTACTGTGGAGAGTTTGATTACAATGTATACAATGTATCATGGTGAGGATTTTTCTGATCATGTCTATTAGGAGTTCTATGTACTTCCTATACTTGGATGTCCCTTTCTTTCTCCAAACTAAGGAAGTTTTCTGTTATTATTTCACTAAAAAAGTCTTCTAATCCTTTCTCACTTTCCAAGCCTTCAGGAACTCCTAGAACTCATATATTGGGTCTTTGTATAGTATCCTGTAGATTCCCAATAATGTTTTTTTAATTTTCTAATTTCCTCTTCTTGTCTTTGGTTTGACTGTGTAATTTCCTGTGCTTTGTCTTCTAAGTCTGATATTCTTTCTTCTGTTTCACCGATTCTGTTGTTAATGCTCTCCACTGCAATTTTTATTTGTTCTATTGAATTCTTCATTTCCAAGATTTCATTTTGGTTTCTCCTTAAGATCTCAATTTCATGGGAGAAATTTTCTTTATGTCCTGTACAGATTTCAGTATTTTGCACATTTGCTTCTGATTACTTCTATGTAACCTTATGATCAATTTTTTGAATACCATTTCTTGCATTTCTTCCATCTCATCATCTTCACAACCTAGTATTGAAGTTTCAAGTTCTTTTGGGGGTGTCATGTAGTCTTGCTTATTCTTGTTTCTTCAATTGGGGCATTTGTTGTTTGGCATTTCTCTTTTTTTATCAGAAGGGAAATTTATTCTGCTCAGCTAAGCTCCTCTCCTCAAAGGAGACCAGTGCTTGAGTGCTAGCCCCAGTGGGTATATTATTCATCCACTCGCTTGGTTGCTGGGCACAGACAGGAGTTGGCGCAGCTGTTATGTATGTCCAAAATGGTGCCTGCTCTATTGGCTTCTTACAGGATGCCATTGTAGAGTGATCAGGGAGAGAGAACCGTGTCTTCCCAGTCTTTTTTTTTTTTTTCTCATGTAGTTTGGTACATTTTCCCCCACTGGGCTCCAAACTGCCTTCCCTCTAGGCTCTTCCTGCAGCTTTTTTACCAGTGGTTTGGGTTGCTGCAGTCTGGTCTCACCTCACTTTCCAATACTGGTGTGTAGGCTCTCAGCTGCTGGAGTCCCAAGCCATGGGCACCCACACCTTGCACATAGGTCCCCCATGTCGCTCTTATTTCAGTAGAGTTTCCTCCACCGTTTTCTCCCAAACTCTTCCCTGAGACAACACTAGTTCCACTTTTTATTTTATTTTATTTATTTGAGAGGTAGAGTTACAGAAAGAGAAAGGGAAAGACAGAGAGAAAGGTCTTCCTTCCATTGAATCACTCCCCAAATGGCCACAATGGCCGGAGCTGTGCCAGTCCAAAGCCAGGAGCCAGGAGTTTCTTCCAGGTCTCACACACAGGTGCAGGGGCCCAAGGATTTGGGCCATCTTCTACTGCTTTCCCAGGCCACAGCAGAGAGCTGGATCAGAAGTGGAGCAGCTGGCATTAGAACCAGCATCCATATGGGATGCTGGCACTTCAGGCCAGGGTTTAACCCGCTGTGCTACAGCACCAGCACCCAACACTTTTTTAAAACTGTCTTCTCCTGGGCTAGAGGAGTAAGCTCCCCCCTTACTCTGCCACCTTGGAACCGCCAAGTGATAATTCTTCACCTGCAGGGTCCTTGTGCTCACCATCAGTGTGCCAGCACCTCCCAGCCAGCTGGGGGTGGGAGGGACTAGCATGCTCACCTCCACAAAAGGCAAGACACTGACCTAGCCCACACCAAGCTCTAACTGCAGACCAGATTCCCCCTACCTCCACCGCAGATCCCTGATGCCCCACCCCGCCCCACCCAGCACAGGTGGGAGCCTGGCTCTCCTGCCATCCTACAGAGGCCCCAGGGTCACAAGGACTGCAAACAGAAGTGGTGTGTGTCTCCATGCTGCCTGTCCCCAGTGTGGGGAGGAATCTCCTCCCAGAGCCCCACTCTGCCTGCAGATCAGAGGCCCCTCCACTCTGACCTCGTCCACGTCCTCTCCCTCAGGAATTCCCAGTCCTACATCCAGGCTGTTGGGGACCTGAACAACCTGTTCTTTTCCCGAGTGAGGAACGTCTTTCATCAGAGTGACACCATCTACAGGCTGAGCCCTGAAGGCCGCTTGTCCCACCGTGCCTGCCAGCTCGCCCACGAGCACACAGGTGCTGCCTCCTCCTCCTGTGTCCCCTCCTTGAGCGAGCACTGCATAAAGGAGCTGACATCAACTCATAAGGCAGAGCCGGGCCCATGCTCCCCCTGCAGGAGCTGGGACACACACGCTGGGTACCTCCCTGGTGCAGGGGTCAGGAGCTGAGATGCTGGGGTGCCAGGTGCTGGCAGGGGTTCCCATCACACGGGCGATGACTGAATGAGGCCCCAGCCCAGCAGCAATCAGCTGAGGCTCCTGGGCTGTGCAATTGCAGGGAGGCCTGCCCTGCATCCCAGGATGCTGGCTCCCACCCCGACCCACACACCCACTCCCACGCTCACCCTGACCTCCAGGGCACCCGGGTTGGGGCAGGTGGGGCTCTCAGCTGCTCCGGTACCCACTGCTCTGGCACAGACCGAGTGATCCAGCAGAGGAAGGCTCAGCTGCAGCAGGAGGGGGAGCTGGAGAAGGTCAGGAGGAAGAGGCGCTTGGACTTCCTGGACGTCCTCCTCTTTGCCAAGGTCAGTGTGTGCAGGGCAGGCCCGAGCTTGGCCTGGAAGCACAGAGCCAGGGACAGAGCAGAGCCCGTGCCCTCTCTCCCGCTGTGGCCTCCCCCAGATGGAGAACGGGAGCAGCCTGTCCGACCAGGACCTCCGCGCCGAGGTGGACACGTTCATGTTCGAGGGCCACGACACCACGGCCAGCGGCATCTCCTGGATCTTCTATGCCCTGGCCACGCACCCCGAGCATCAGCACCGGTGCCGCGAGGAGATCCAGGGCCTCCTGGGGGACGGAGCCTCCATCACCTGGTGAGTGAGAGCCCAAGGGGTGAGGCAGGGGGCCCTGCCTGTCTGGGAGGGGAAGGCCTGGGGGGCCCAGCCCTTCCCCCTCTTCTGCCTGGGCTTTGTTTCAGGGAGCACCTGGACCAGATGCCCTACACCACCATGTGCATCAAGGAGGCGATGAGACTCTACCCACCAGTGCCAGGTGTCGGCAGACAGCTCAGCTCACCTGTCACCTTCCCTGATGGACGCTCCCTCCCCAAGGGTACGAACTGCCCACCCTCACCTAAGCGCTCCCAAGGACACATGGAGGATCCGACGTCCCTGGGAGCTCCTGCAGCTCCAAGCCTCTCTGGTCTCCTTGGGCTCACCAAGAAAGGAGTGCTTCCTTTGTGTGGTTCGGATAAAATATGTGAAATGTTTGGCACAGCTGGGCTGCAGCAAACTCTCCACAATCATTCCTTCTTTTTCTTACTCTAAGTGCATTTTCCAGTGTGAGACATTCGCCTGATCACCTGTAAGTTTCCTTCCAATTTTGATATTCCAGATGGGACCTAAGTTTGTGTCCCTCTCCAGTTAAAAACCTTCCTGCTCTAGCATCTTACAAGGCCTCAACTGATTCTAACTGGTAGCACTGAGCGTCTTTGGTTCTAATATTCCACACTGCAGTTCCATTCTCCAGCATTACAGGGTTCAGCACTGATCCTGCCCATCAACCGTCTTCTTTGTCTCATGTACTTTTTTTTAACATCTTCCATATTTGATACAATGTGTGGCTAGTTCTTTGCAAGCAAATGTAAAGAACTGTGTGTTTAGATGGGTAAATGCACTGAGATCCTATCTGTGGAAGCTTTTCCACGTGTGTGTTCTCATCCGTCACCTCTGGATGTGGCCCTGGGACTTGGGCCCTGGTATTCACCTTCCCTGGGATGTGGATGACTGTGAATGCCATGAGACAGTACAGAGGCAGATGAGGCCAGAGCAGATGAGGATGACCAAGGAACCTGTGCCGTGAGTCAGATACAGTGCAGGCTCTGAGGACTGATGGCAGAGAGCAGAGGATGGCTACCCCTGCCACGGTAGGAAGCCACTGGCACACCTCTCAGGGGTCTGAATGCCAGCCCTGCCACACCCTAGCTGGGTGGCAGACCTGATCTCTCTGAACCCCGGTTACCTGCTCTGGAAAGTGGGGATGGATGAGGACCTCCTTCGGAAGGCCGTTGTGAGGACTGATGAGTTTATGTAGTTTCACTTGAGCTGCTCCAGAAAGTAAGGGCCGATTCCTTCCTGCTTCTCTCTCTTGGATTCTTAGTTATCTGCTTCTCATGGAAGCTCAGGTCCCTTGCCAAGCCCAGCCTGCTGCTCTCACATGAGCGCCCTGCTCAAAGTGATGGTTTGTGGCACCTGGGCCTGTTGCTCATGCATGACCCCTGCTGGCTCAGGACACGTGCCCCAGCCCATGGGTGGGATCAGCCTTTTCTCTGTCTCTTCCTGCCCCAAAGGTGTCATAGTCACGCTCTCCATCTACGCCCTTCACCACAACCCGAAGGTGTGGCCAAACCCAGAGGTACGAGGGTCCCGGAAGGAGGGCAGGGGATGAGCCCCGGAACCCACACCTCCTCATTTGACTCCCATCTCTATGGGCTCTGTCCCCTCCCGGGTTGGAGGCAGAGCCTTGACCCCACCCGTCCTGGCCCTGGTGCTCTCCTCAGGTGTTTGACCCTTCCCGCTTCGCACCGGGTTCTGCTCGCCACAGCCACGCTTTCCTGCCCTTCTCAGGAGGACCACGGTGAGTGTCCCGTGTGCGCTGACAGAGTCGGGGGATGATGGGGAGTCTCAGGGCTCACCCCCAGCGCCTGTGACCCCCCTGTGTTCCCACGTGGGATCTTCAGACCTGCCCTCTTATGTTGGCATTGCTGGGAGAGAGGTCTTGTGTGGGTGTCTCTGTGAGCCACATAAGGGGGTGTAAGAGCAGTGTCGGGGGTGCCCCAAAGTTCAGGGTGTCCTGGAGGTCTGCTCACTGTGGGGGTGTGGCTCTTCTGTGTACATTACACTTCCCGGGTTGCACTTTCCAATGTCTCCTTTTCCCACACACTCTCAAGCCAGCCCACAGATCTTTCTGCTTAGTCACTAACCCTTCCATCACCAAACCAAAGGACCAAATGGCCTGGTTTGCTGCCCGGCATCCTCGGGGGCCCTGGCCACAGAATTTGAAGGTCGCGGTGGCCTTTGTAGAAAGGGTCCCACCAGGGTGCGTCCTGTCTACCTCGGCACTCTGTCGCAGAACTATTCTGACTACATGTGGATGTCTGCCTTCCTTTACCACGTTCCCAGATCCCAAAACTTGACAGGTGAAATGAGATTATATACTTTGACATTGCACCAAGTCCTTTGTTGGAAAAAATTAAAATGAGGACAAAGGACTGCCTATTCTGTAAAGGACACGGAGCCCCTGAAAGGTGCCTGATGAGTAACTTTAAAACCCACTTGAAGTAGCAGTTGAGCTGGACAGTCGCCCTCCAGTTACTCCCGTGAAAATCCGAAAGGCTGCAGGAGCCATCCAGTGGAATATTACCATGAGTCTTGTGGAGGGTTAGTTGAAACATTTTTCTGATTCCATGCATCTGTGAATTCTTCCAATGGTGAGTCCACCCTCAGAGAACAGGCTTTTGCAGACTGTACCTCCAGGAGCTGGCTGTTGGGGGCATGGTTAATCCTGGGGTGAGAACTCTGTCTAAACACCTGCAAACCATTTGCTGCCTTCACAGGGAGTTCAGTTCCTAGGTAGGAACTAACGTTGCCTTTCCTTGTATTCCATTCTGATTTATTTTTTTCAATCCAATTGAATCGAACTTTTCAAATCAAATGAAGTTAATGCACTTAATTCAAATATAGAAGTGGCTACTAAGCCTGTTTCTCTGTGCCAAGTCCTCTGCCGGAACTGAGAAGTACAGAGATGAGAAATACTGGCTCTCCCTCTAACAGGTCACAGTCAAGGAGAGAAGTGTGCTCTGCAGAGAAAAATACCTCTGCTCCAAATGGACATGATTCCTTCCTTCCTTCTTTCACTCCTCCAGCCACTTCCTGAGAAGCTTCTGGAATGTTCTGTGTTCTCCCATTGTCCTAGGCATGCCTAGAGCATGAGGGGTTTCTGAACCCCTAATATTGCCTTGGGAGACTGAATAAAACCCTAATCATGCCTTGGGAGACTGGGAGGGAGTCAGATGGCTAGCAGAGCGGGGAGCTGTAGCAAGCCATTGGCCTGAGCCTTGAAGAAGTCAGACAGAGATGGAGGGTGGGGGGGTTGCACCTGCTTGGCGACTTCAGCAACATGAGCTGAGTCAGGAAGTAGGGCTGGACTGGGAGAGGTGGGTGAGCAGCAGCCCACAGAGGGCTCGAAGCAGATGAAGCATTTGAACCCAGTCCCGTGGGCTTGGGGGGGGGGGGTCTGAGCTGGGTGGGGGCTTCAGTGTGGAGGGAGAGGAGCAAGGCGACCAGAAAAGTTGGGGGAGGAGACTGAGGCGTGACAAGGAGGGACATTGCTGGCGCTATTAGGAAACAACAGATGCTGATAAGCTGAGAAGCAGGAGCCTGGAGCCAAGAGGGAGGCAGACCTGACCAGTCCCGACCAGGAGCTTCCCAGTGGACCCTCTGAGTCCCTCTGAGGAGCTCAGTCCCTGGGGCCCTGTACTGGGTGAGTGCCTGGAAGTGCGGTCCAGCCTGTCTTGGCGGTCCTGACCAGTGGACTCCACACCGGGGAGCCCAACGCTGTGTGCCTGTGCCGACACTGAACTAGCAGAGACTGACGACTTAGATCATTCATGTGGATGACCCTCTCCCATACGGGGCTGGCCCTGGCCTCCAAGTCACTTCCTGTCTTCTGAGAGCAGCAGCGAGGGCAGGACTAGCCCTGGTAGAGCAGTAGGCTTTGTCAAGGTCAGGAGAGTGTGACCAATGATTGAGGTAGAGGTAAGGGGAGGGGTTGGGCAGACTCGGAGCAGCCAGCCCTGGGCTGGAGTTCAGGGACCAATGGCTGGCTGCCCAGCTCAGAGGGAGGGGGCCTGAAGCCGCTTCTCCTTGCACTGTCCCTGCCTGGCCCAGGAACTGCATCGGGAAGCAATTTGCCATGAATGAGCTGAAGGTGGCCGTGGCCCTGACCCTGCTGCGCTTCGAGCTGCTGCCAGATCCCAAAAGAGTCCCGGACCAAAAACCACGTCTTGTGCTGAAGTCCAGCAACGGGATCCACCTGCGTCTGAGGAAGCTCCGCTAACCCTGGTGGGGACAAGAGCAGGCTCTGGGGGCCTTCTGCCAGGCGTCCTGGCTTCCTGTCACCTGCCCATGCCCCCTGCCTGTCTGCCCACATCCTGCTTTCTATCCACCAGCACTTCTTCCACCTGTCTGCCTTGCTGCCTCTTGGCCTCCAGGCTGTCTGTCCTCTCGCACCTTCCTCTGGGCCACTGACCTGTCTGTCTACTGTCCGCTTCCTGCCAGCATCTCTGACCGTGCACCTAACGCTGGTCACTGGCAGCCCTCTGCCTGCCTCCCTTCCGCTGGTCCTTTCCCTCTGCTGCCGTCCGTGGATGCAGTTCCGACAGCTGCTGCACTATCTCGGCTGTGATGGTTCTCCTCTTGCAGTCCTGGCGGTCGGAGTCTGAAACACCTGTCACTGCTGGGAGTAAAGCAAGCTGCCAGCTGGGCCAGGCTCCCTCTGCGGTTCTAGGAGCGAATCCCCGCCTCGGCTCTTCAGATCTGTGTTCCTGGCACCCTGCAGAACTGGCCCCTCTCTCCTCCTTAAAGCCAGCAGCATCTTTCTCTCTCTCTCTCTCTCTCTCTCTCTCTCTCTGTCCACATCTCCCCTCTCACAAACTCTTGTGATTACATCAAAGCCACTCAGCTAACCTAGGCGAGTTTCCCTGGCCATCTTTCACTTAATCACATCTCTCCAAATTCCCTTTTGCAAGATGGGGTCACACACTCAAGGATTCCATAGGTTCCATGTGTCCATCTTCCAGAGCTATTGGTCATTGTAACCCAGTCCTGACTGTCACCCCATCTTGTCTCTAAATCTCTCCTGCACAGTGCCGTCTACACAATTGTCATCCACGCTGGCCTCTCTGCCTTCCCTCCCTTCTGGAATAAAGTTGACAAGCTTGTATGCAGAGTCTGCCTTCCCCTGGGAGATGGAAGGAGAAGAGGAGAAACACGTGTCAAGTCCCCTCTGGGGAAGGAGACAGCTGACGTCTGCCCTGTGGTGCCGGGACCCCAGGCCAGCCTGATGCAGTCCATCCCGCTTCATGCAGACTCATACATCTGACCTCTGATGCTCCCCTCTGCCCAGCCCCTGGGACTCCCATGACAGTGGAGTTTAGACAAAGGGCTCTTCTCCAGAGAAGTGAGAAGAAAATCCATCCTGGCTGTGTCACGAGCCACCTGTCAGCCTCCCTCACACATAGGGCCTGCAGGCTGCTCAGGAAACTCACCGAAGGGTGGCAAGGGCTGGGAGGAGCCCAGGGGACAAGGTCTGGTCAACCCAAGCAGCCCCTTCCCCCATAGGACAACCTTGGGGCAGTCCCCTGCACCCAGGATGGCCACCAAGGGTTGAGGGACGTCAGCAGCTCTGCCCACACTCGGTCAGTGCCTGCGTGCTGGGCCCTATTCCTAGCTCTGCCCCCCATGTACTCCCACCAGTTTCCTTGGACTGGTGTCCCTGCTCCTGTCAGCCTGTCTTAACCCAGCCCGTGTGTCTCTTGCTGTTCTGAACACAGGTCCCCCATTGTGCCCCCAACCACTCCCACTCTAGGGCCCCAGATGCCAACCACAGACCTTCCTGGGGACCCTGAACCTGCACTGTGGCCCTGTTTTCTCCCCAGGATGGAGCGTGCAGCGGGATCTCTCTCCCGGGTCCCTGGCCTCCCAGGCTGGCTCAGCCTCACTCTGAGAAGGGCAGGAAGGGCACTTGTCTGGGAGACTGGGGGAGGAGCATGAGCTGGGAGCATCATGGACAGGCTGTTCTGCAGTGGGAGCTCAGCGTGCTGGGGACCACCAGGGGCAGGTGCTCTGACTGCAGGATTCCACGGGGAGCCAGGAGATGTCCTAGAAGTGGGCAGTGGGCAAGTCGCAGCGGGGCTCACGCTCATATACACAACCCTGACACCCACATGACACCCACTCCCGTGCAGCCATGCCTCTCATAAATGACGCAGGCCACGCCCACCCCCAGGATCAGAAGAGGCAGCCAGGTGTGTTTGCAGAGCTTGAAGGACGAAGCAGAATCCGTCTGTGTGCCCACCAGGGCCCAATCTCTCTCCTTCCTTCCCGCAAGAGGTGCCCCCCTCCTCTCTGGCCCCTGAGTGCTCCGCTCTTTCTCCCGCCAGCACGCACCTTCAGAGAGGCCGTCAGCTCCAGGGAGGGAGCCTCGCTCTAGCCGCTCCCAGCTGAGTGTCTCAGGCTTCCCTTCCTTGCTTCTGAGACAGGATGACAGCCTCCTCCCAGCCAGCCTCAGGCCTCCTCAAGACCCAAAGAGGCGAGGGAAGTGGAGGCAGGTAGACGGGGTGCCACCCAGGTGCACCAGGCAGCTGTGACCTGAGGCTCAGTGCGCAGGTGATGGCTGTGGGGGCCTCACCCTGGCTGGTGCACAGAACAAAGGGTTCAAGGCAGGCCGCTCAGACGTGCGGGCTGCCAGGGACCTCCGCAACCCTGCCTCAGGAGGGGAAGGAGTCTTGGTCTTGGTGGGGCTTTGCAGGGATGAGCAGGTGGCCCATGACAGACAGGCCGTGGCCCTCTACTGAGAGGGGAAGGATCAATAATAGCAGGAGGGATTCATCTCCCGGTGGCAGCGCCCTGGGGCACCATAGCCCCATCGCCAGCGTCCAGAGCCGGAATTCCTCTCATATGCCCCTCCCCCAGGGCTCCAGCATCCTGCCTTCAACACATGTCGAAGTCCTGGATTGGAAACCTCTAGAGGCCTTAGACCCTGAACCCAAGAGGACTGCTGGCAGTGACAGGCCTCCAGTTCAGGGCTGGTGCTGTGGTGCAGTGGGTTAGCCTCTGCCTGTGGCGCTGGCATCCCATATGGGTGCCAGTTCAAGTCCCATCTACTCTACTTCTGATCCAGCTCTCTGCTAATGGCCTGGGAAAGCAGTGGAAGATGTCATAAGTGCTTGGACCCCTGTACCCATGTGGGGGATCTGGAAGAAGCTCCTGGCTTCAGATCGGCCCAGCCCCAGTCATTGCAGTCATTTGAGGAGCGAACCAGAGGATGGAAGACCTCTCTCCCTGTCTTTGCCTCTCTCTGTCTGTAACTCTGCCTCTCAGATAAATAAATAAATCTTTAAAAAAAAAAAAAGACCTCCAGTCCATCATCTCACCCAGCCCCAGGCCCTCCCCCAAAAGTCTGCACCTTCCTACCTCACCCACGCCTCAGGGCGCTTGCTTCCTTTGGGGAGCAACCCCTCCGCCACCCCCATGCCTCTGAGCCACCTCCCCCAGACAAGGTCAGAATGCCCAGGGCACCGTGTTACTGTGAGACCCAGACGCTGACAATGGCAGGACTGCCACAGAGACCCAGCTCAGGAAGGCAGAGGCGCCCTGGGGGAACACACTCCATGCTCCCTGGCTTCCGTAGGGGCCATGAGTGAGTTCTGTTTATTCAGCATCGTGTACAGTCTGGGCCTAAGCAAATCTTCCTTATGTCTGTTGTGTTCCAAACACCCACACCCACACACAGATAAAGCCGATCAAGTGCAGGGTGGCCCCCAAGCTGTCCCCAGTCCTGCGGGCCCTGCTCCTGACCTTAAATCCTGAGGCAGAGCCTCCACTGTGCGCACACCAAGACACAGAGGCTGGACTGTAAGTTTCTGGTACATTTTAGAAAGACTGTCCATTATGGAAAGTAAGAGAGAATTCTGAAGCAAGTAGGTGCTCACCAAATGTTTGCATGCACAGCAGGCACCTGTCGACACATGCGTTTCCATGACACTGGCCTGGAGGTGACTGTGTCTGTGCCTACTCCCCTCCCAGGCTACAAGATCCCGAAGGCAGGGAACCCCCAACGAGACAGCGACGCTCAGGAGAGGCCGCAGCCTGGGCGGCCGGGGACCCCGCTCTCAGCAGAGCTACTTCTCAGCCTTGGGGCCCAGAGGCTTCAAGTAGAGGTGGATGCCATTCTTGGAGCGCAGGACCAGCTGGGGCAGCTTGATGGGCAGCCGCAGGGGGTCCACGGAGAACTCAAAGCGGAGCAGGCACAGGGCTGTGACCACCTTCATCTCGTTCATGGCGAACTGCTGCCCGATGCAGTTCCTGCGGGAGCAGCAAAGTGAGCAGATGCAGTGCCCTCAGCGCATAAGGGACGCACGCGTAAGTGGCTGAGACACTGATCGACCTGGGCTTGAAAAAACACACCTTGGGAGCATGGTGAGGGTCCCAGACTGAGTGGACTCACACCGGGCGTTCCTGGCCTGGGAGTCTCTCTTGGAATGACTCACCCGTCCCACCCACCTCCCAGGGACAGGGGCATGACAATGGCAAGAGGGCCCCCGGGGCTTATCTTACGTGAAGATCACCGCGGACTCAGTAGGAGCCCCTTCAGCACCAAGTCCCCATAACGACGCCCACCCGATCCTGCGCTCAGAGGCTGCAGCTGCAGGGTCTCCCTACCTGGGCCCGGCAGAGAAGGGAATGAAGGCATAGGGGTGGCGTCCAGACGAGTTCTCCGGGGAAAAGCGCAGGGGGTCAAAGACCTAAGGGACAGGCCTTGTTTAAACACCCACCAAATCCTGGCAGAGCAGGAGCCCCCGCATCCCACTCTATCTGACCTCCAGGCCCAGGGACCGGGTACCTCAGGGTCAGGCCACACGTCGCTGTTCCTATGGAGGGCGTAGATATGCAGGGAGATCAGGCTGCCTGTGGACAGAGCAGAAGCCCAGTGGCCAGGTGATCCATGGAGGCCAAGAACCTGTTATGTCCCTTTAATGAGGCATTAGCCCCTGCCCGACCACTGTCAGGGAGAGAGCCTGACCACACTCGATTTGTCCAAGTACTTCGATCATCACACCCAGTTTGTGCGGCCCAGCGCTGAGCACGCCCCTGCTACAGGCATTTGCGGGATGAAGAGAACAAGAAGGAACACAGCCACGGGGCCGTGAGGCAGGACAGGCAGCGACTGCCGGGATCTTGCTGTGTTCAGTGAACCCACTCCTGGGACGGTATTAACCGCGACATCATGCCATGGATAGCAACAGCTCCCATTCACTGGGTGCGGTCAGTGCGTCAGGTACAGGTCGAAACGCTGTACAGAGCCAGCACACGGGGTCACACGGCACCATCGCCCATGCTAGCTGTGTTCCCTGATGTCTGGGGTCTACCTGGGCAAGTGGAGTGGTTCAGGACCATCCTGGAGAACCTTCTCTCTAACCCTGAAAACCGCCTTGCCTGCTCTTCTCACCCCCGCTTTACAGAAGAGGAAATGGGGACTCAGAAGTACAGGAGTTTGCCCCAGTGTTGTGAACTGGGATTTGGAGTGCAGCTCTCCAAACACACATCTGAGCTCTCGCTTCTTGGTGCAGATTTGGGCACTGGCACAGAGGGCGCCAGAGAGGCGTCCAGAGGCCTCCAGGCCTACCTCCCAACCCACCCCATCCCACCTGCAGGCAGGGAGCGGCCGTCCACAAAGCTGACAGGCTTGCTGAGCTGGCGGTACACCTGGGGCACGGGCGGGTAGAGGCGGAAGCACTCCTTCATGCACATGGTCAGGTAGGTCATCTTGGCCAAGTCCTCCCTGTCAGCAACAGAAGCAGGACACGCTGGGAACAGGGAGCAGGGGGACCCCAGGAGGAGGCGGGTCCTGCCCCAGCTTCACTACCTCCCCGCTCACCTCCACCACACACCCTACAGTAAGAGGGGCCATGGGGCCTCCACACAACCAGGCCGCACCAGATACAGGTGGCCACTTCCCCATCCCCTCATCCCCTTCACTGCCATGAGGGAAAGGTGGACGGCCCTAGAGATGTATGTGCACCTTGTTATCACAGGCAAGGACACTTGGCAGGACCCCAGGGAACCCCACTAGGGACAGCTTTGTGGGTTCAGTTTGGTTTTCTCCGTAAAGACTCTGTAAAAGGTGTTTTGCACAGCAGGAATCATTGGACTCACATGGGGTCTGAGCTCTGTGCTGGCCAAAGGCAACACACACACATGCACACACACGCACGCACACACTGGAATGGAAAGGATGGGCAAGAGCTGGTACATGTGGTTGAATGAATGTTGCTTTATTGTTCAATGCATCAACAGTGCCAAGCTCAGGGAAAATTTTAAGTGTGTGTGCGTGCATGTGTGTGCATGTGTGTATGCGTGTGTGCGTGCATGTGTGTGCATGTGTGTGTTGCCTTTGGCCAGCACAGAGCTCAGACCCCATATGAGTCCAATGGTCATGATCACTGCTGTGTAAGACCTTTTACAGAGCCTTAAATTCCAGGTCTTCCCCTGCACAGTTCTGAATGTTCATTTGTGTTTTAATGCTTCATGTAACTAGTGTCCTCCAGGTTCCTTCAAGTTCGAGGTAGAAAGGAGTGGCAGAGCTAAATGTTTGCCTCCCTGCCTCAGCCTGGGTTCACACTGTTGCCCATCCCGGGCTGCCCGGCTCTTTCTCTGCCTGAGCTCCGACCCTTCTTGCAAAGCCGGTTCCAGCCCCGCTTGTTCTTATTCTTCTGTCTCAGCATCCAGGCCGCCCAATCTCCCTCCTTCTGGTATCTCTCTGTGGCTTTGTGGCTGTGTGAGTGTGGGCAGCAACCCTGTTCTTCCCATACTTCCTCCCCGCACCAGGCACCTGAACAGATACCCTAGGAGGTTTCCAACATCTGGCCAATAAAAATGAGTAACGAACGGAGATGTCATCCTTCCAGCCCCAGACCTGGAACTGTGGGTCAGTCTGCCTACAACTGAACCTAAACTTCCCCCATCAACAGCATTTTCTATGGCCCTGCAATGTGCCAAGCCCGGTGCCAGAGGCAGCTTGGAGCCCAGAAGGAAAGGCGAGGTGCCTGGCAGAATACAAGGCCTGGGCAGGGCAGGTCGTAGGGAGAAGAGGCTGTGAGCCATGAGGCTACAAAGAGAAGGCAGACTCAACTGGGGTCACGCTCAGGACTTCAGGTGCTGCGCCAAGAAGCAGACGGGAACATCTTGAGAGTTTGCGAGTGACGGAGTTTGGGAAACAGTCCCTCCTTCTCCAGCAGGAGCGGCGTAGAAGCCGGCCTGCGCCCTGCCACCCACGGACCAGCTCTCCTGGCTCCATGTGGCCCCCATTTCCCCTCTCTCTCTCCCAGCCCTCCCTGGTCTATCCAGAAACCAGACGCTTAGTCTGTCTCTGCCACCAGGGGGAGCATCAGGGCATGAAACCCTAGCCTCGTGTAGCCAAGCTCCGCTATGCCACACATCTGAAAATGCTCCATTTGGGGGAAAGACCCAGAGGTACACCCATGCTCAGCAGCCCCCCAAAAAAGCTACAGCCCTGGAGGGGCTAGGACAGCTGCTGCCAACCTCAACTGGCTTCCAAGGTGGCTCTGGGTCACCCTCCGATGGCCCGAGGTGAGCACGGCCCGTGCCTGGGCTGGGCAGCACCATGCAGCCTCACTCACCACTGGAAGGAGTCCTGGTCTCCCAGGATCTCACGGACCTCCTCCCTACAGCGCTGCTGGTGCTCAGGGTACAAGGCCATGCAGTAGAGGAACCAGGAGATGCCGCTGGTGGTGGTGTCATGACCTTCGAACATGAACGTGTCCACTTCAGCGCGGAGGTCTGTGTCCGACAGCTGGACTCCACTTTCACCCTGGGGTGGGGAAGGCACAGCAGGACAGCTCGTAACATTTGGGGTGGGCCCCCAGGAGAATTTGCAACCGTAGTTGTCAAATGAAGGTTCGAGAGGGGGGAGAAGCTCCTGCTCGGCTGGGCGTCAGGACTCTGCCCCAGATTCCCCTCTCTCCCCCCTTCCCCTCCTCCTACTTTCTCTCTCCCTCCCCCTTCTTTCTCTCTCTCTTCTGAAAGCCCAGGCAGGATGCCTGCTACTCCACAAAGCTCTTCTCAGTCCCTCTGATCTGGTGCCTATGACTCTACCCATCTCCAAATGTTAGCTCTGCTCAGTTGGCACACAGAATGCCATGTGGCAAAGAAAGGCGTCCATCTTTTCCTGCATGCACCTGCTAGCCCCCTCCCCCACCAGACTCTAAGGATCTGGAAGGCAGGGCCAGGTCTTTCCCATCTCTGCATCCTAGCACAGGAACTAACCCAGGGTGTTTGTGGAGTGGACAAATAAATGATGAGATAAATGAATGAAGTCTACGCTTCTCCCACGCAATTATCTGCAGGCCACTATTATGGAACCTAATGTGTCCCAACTATGTAATGTGTCCCAACCACCCATACACATGCTGCACCTGCCCACTGCTGAACGCTCCCTGATGTGTGTCACGAACAGGAGGTAGGTGGGGACTGAGGAAAACACGCTTAACAGCCCTACTGGCTGTGCAATGAACCGCGTCCTAGGAGGATGGCCGCGAGAGCCCTCAGGAGCCACTGGCAGGCAGAGGGCCATCACACTCACGCGGACATCCAAGAGAATGTCCAGGAAGTCCAGATGTCTCCGGTTCTGGATCTTCTCCCGCTCCTTCTCATCCTGCAGGGCTGCCTTCCGCTGTCTGATGACCCTGTCTGGACCCAGAACGCAGGGCATCACTGCCTAGGAACCCGGGCCCTACCGCAGGAGGGAGCACAGAGGGGCTGGGGGGAGGAACCCGGGCTCCCGAGAGGTGGGCACTGCGGGAAAGGCCCACCGGTGTGGTCGTGGGCCGCCCGGCAGGCCCGCAGGAAGCGGCGGCCGTGCGGAGTGAGCCAGTAGATGAAGTCGTTGTGGTACTGGAAGGAGTCGATGCGTTGCTGCATCAGCAGCGTGAGCTCGCTGACTGCCACGTAGTAGCTGCTGTCCCTGCAGGGCCCGGGGAGGCAGGGGGCGTGGCTCAGAGCCAGAGCAGCTCCCTTTCAGCCCCAACCACAGCGCCCCTGCCCTTCCTCTTGAGCCTGCCCATGGAAGCCAGCAGTGGCTGCCTGCCTCTGTGAGCGAGACCTGGCTCCCCACAAGCCCGGCCTCCGCACCCCCTCTCAGACCAGGGCCGACCCTCCCCTCTGAGCCAGCCCTGGGGGAGAGCGCGTGACCCCAGAGGTGCTGCTGACCTGTGATTCAGGCCACTGTCTCCTTTGCCAAACGTACACTTCATGAGCGTGTCGAGCGCCATGTGGCCCACGTCAGAGAAGATGTCGAAGCTCTTACCCTCACAGGCCTTTTTCTCCCATTTTTCCTACAGCCAGAGACAGGTGGCCAAGAGGGGGCGCGCTACACCGGATGCCCTACCTGCCCTCCAGCACCCTCCGTCACCAGGCCCTGCCCTGCCCTCTGTCCTGTTGTGCTGTCGGGGCTGGGAAGCCTCTGGGCCTCAGGCAGATGTTGCCCGTCGCATGGATGCTTTCTCTCTCTTCTCTCGGGGCCGTCGAGAGGTGGTGAGCTCCCCAGCACAGGTTGTGTGTAAGTCAGGTTTGCAGTAATACTAAGGAAGCGTTTCCTGCAGGGGCCCAGATTGGCCCAGGTAGTCCCTGGGGATTCCCCAACACCAGGACGCCAAGCCAGATGGGCATCGCGCCTGGAGCTGAGTTGCACAGCCATGGTGTTTCAGGCCGCAGTGTCAGGCAGAGGAGGAGGGGTACCCCATAGAGTACAAGACTTTCCCACCCCACCCAAAGACAGGCAGCCCACCCCTCCTCCAAGTCACTGCTGCAGGAGCCTCACAAAGGACTCCCTGGTCTGACAAGAGAGGGCCAGGCTCCCTGTGGAGACAGGGGCCAGGCTGCCCGGCCGGGTCCTCAGGGCCCGCAGCACATGTCGGCAGAGCCAGGCATTGTCGCTGCCATTGCAGACAGAATGGGGAGCCAGGGCAGAGGTGGGGAGGGCCAGCGCAGGGAGCTCACCAGCATGATGCGTGTGGAGTCGGCAAAGATGGCCACGTAGGGCTTCAGCACGTCGTAATGGAAGCCAGGCGTGAGCAGCTTGCGGTGCTGGAACCATTTGGGCCCATCCAGAACCAGCAGGCCTTTGCCTAGGGAAGGGGAGGGAATGGAGGACAAGGTGGAGGGCTGGCCGAGCAGCCCTGCCCCGTGCCCGGCGGCCTGGAGGAAGCCCACCCAGCCCTGTCCCTATGCGCCAGAGCCTCCAGGACCAGGCCACCAGGAGCTCCCTAGGACCGGGTGGCTGCATTTCTCCTTCTCAGCTGCGCCCAGGAATCTGGCTCAGATGCTACTGGGGGCAGACAATGGTGCTGCAGCTCCCTGGGGACAGGCATGCGGGATGGAAGCCAGCTGCTGTCACCAGAGCCTCAGGGGAACGGCCTGCTCTGCTCAGTGTGCGCCTGGTGGCCTCGGTGGCCTCGGGCAGGACCCTGTCCCCCAGTCACCACACATACCTAGCAACAGAAACGCCTTCCCAGCTTCAAAATGGCCCCTTGGTCTCCCCCAGCCCCTTCTGTCTCTTTCCATTCTATCCGCCCTTAGATCAGGGAAGAGAGAGTCGGAATCATCCAAGTCCACAAAAATGTTTCCCTGCGTTTCTGGGTGTCATCTGGGGGATGTTTTCTTACTCTTGGCTCTGCCTTTTCCCAGACACCAGGGAGATACTGAGGCCTCCAGGCGATCAGGAGTTAAATGAGAAGTGGGGGTGAGGGAGCTTTGGAGAAGCGCACGGTCTCGCGCAAGAATACTCAATGGCTCCCACCTACCGTCAACATGCACCACACTCCTCGTCCTGACGGCCAAGGGTGGCCAGTCCTCCCCAACCAGCTTCATCTCCCAGACACCTTCCAGCCCAGAAGGCGCCCCCAGCCTCTGGAGACACCAGCCACGGTGCTCCCACCACACCTTCCCCAGGCCCTTGCCCTGGATGGCACCTGCCATTAGACTCTCCTGGAGGATCAACTCTGGTGCCACTTCCTCCGGGAAGCCATTCTTCCCACTCACACATTCTCCAGGTCCTTGTCCTGTCTGTCTGAGGAAAACGACAGGCCCAGCAGGAGAAGGAGGCTGGAACCCACTTTCCCAGCCAGCTGGGAGCCCTCCTGCCCTTCCACCTGATCAGAATGGAAGCCAATTTGAAAAGCCCAGGACCCATTCAGAAAGGTCATCCTTAAGGTTCCACCCCTCTGGAATCATCCTTGTGTGGAAATCTGTACCAGCCAGGGTTTCACCAGAGCAATAGGGCCAGAGGAACAGGTTCTTCTCCAGGGAACAGGACAGCTCGGCGAGAGAAGGTGCCTGGAATCCACCTCCCCTGCCCTCCAGGAGTTCCCCTGCCTCCCGAGGAGCCACTGAGAGGAAGCCAGGCACGTGGGGGCCAGGAGGGCCAGGTAATGGGATTATCCACTCAGAGTGGACCGCCCAGCATCGTGGATTGGGACGGCAAGGGGCAGGTCAGGCCGGGGCTCACTCACCAATCCACTGGAGGAAGAAGTCATACACATCCGGGGCTTTAGGGTCTGTTGGCGGAGAACATTGGGTCAAGCTTGGACAGGGAATTCCCACAGGAGGTCTGTGGATCAGAAGAGTGGGGACAGGGGCCCAGGCCTCCTCCCCGACCCTCCGCTCCCCTGAGCCCCTCACCCCCACGGCTGTACACAGCTTTGGCGTAGTCGGGCTCATAGATGTTCAGGAAGCCAATGAACTGTCCAACCCAGAGAGGGTGGGCGTAGGGGAACTGCTGGGTCCAGGTCACCACCTTGTCCAGGCTCCCTGTCTTCTGGATCTGAAAGGGTGATGGAAAACCAGGGCCACCCAGGAACCCGGTGTCACCAGCCAGGCCCCAAGCCCCTGGGCTTCCCTCCCTCCACCTGCACCCTCCTCTCCTAAACACCCCGGGGCAGTGCCTCCCACATGCCACTGTGCTAAGTCCAAGCCACCCTCCTCTCAGGCCTGGGTTAGCTCAACAACCCCTAAGTGGCCAATCTGCCTTCCGCCTGGCACCTGCCGCCAGCCCTCTACCTGTGCTGCAGCCAGGCAGAGCTTCCTTCTTGTTGTGAAAGCTTTTTTTCTTTTTTTAAGATTTATTTTATTTATTTGAAAGGCAGAGTTACAGAGAGAGAGGGAAAATGAGAGAAAGAAAGAGAGAGTTCTTCCATCCGCTGGTTTTCTCCCCAAATGACCACAATGACTGGGGCTGGGCCAGGCTGAAGCCAGGAGCCAGGAGCTTCTGCCAGCTCTCCTACATGGATGCAGGGGCCCAAGGACTTGGGCCATCTTCTGCTGCTATCCCAGGCACATTAGCAGGGAGCTGGATTGGAAGTGGAGCAGCCAGGACTTGAACCAGCACCCATATGGGATGCCAGCCTTGCAGGCCGGCAGCTTAATCCAAAACACCACAGCACTTGCCCCATTATAAAGTCAATCTTTGTTATGCAACAGAAAAATCACCTCAAAGGGGAATGAGACTGGCACAGGGTTAACCTTTCATTTGATGGTGAAGACAGATAGTAAACAAGCAAGCTGAGTATGACAACCACAGACACGGGTGAGTGCTGAGCAGGAACTAAACACAGGGCCACAGGAAGGCCACAGGAAGGGCACCTGCTTGGATAGGGTCATCCAGGAAGGCTTCCTGTTGGAGGGGACATTGGCGGTGAAACTCTGAAAATGTTGAAGATCTGGCCACATGAAATGCAAAGGAAGAGCATTCTGGGTGGAGGAAATAGCAAGTGCCAATGCCCTGAGGTGAGACAGTGCCTGGTGCCTTCAAGGAGCTGCCCTGTTGGGGGAGTCACCTGAGACGAGGGCGGGGAGAGTGCCTGGAGGGCCGGGTGTGGGAGGCAGGGTTCCTGCTGCAATCACCCAGAGGTGTGTTACAGAAATGGAGCTCTCCAATCACCACTTTCACGCGGGCAGCCTGCTTGCATTTGCCAAGCCTCGTCCTCCTTCCCCTCTAGTGCATTTAACTGCCACTCAATGTCATTAACACTGAGCGTTCCAGCCCAGGAGCCTGGAGCAGGGCTGAGCTCCGCAGTCTGTGAGCAGGTGCCGGGGAGGCTCCTGTGCAGGAAGTGCTTGTGCCAAGCCCCTCCCATCCTTGCCTCCTTGAATCCTCATGAAACTTCCTGAGGTCCTGTTCTAGGGAGGGGGAGGGAGGTTACCTGCTAAGGACCACACAGCGCAGGAGAGGAGCTGGGATGTGAACCCGGGAAGGCGACGCCACGCCACAATCTCTGCAGCCTGACAGAACCCAGCCCGGTGGTTTGATTTTTAACTTTTTGTTCCAGAAGGGTTCTATATTTCAACACAAAAGCTGTGGGGTTGTGCAGAGTTCCCATGGACCCCAGGCTTTGCGCCCCCGGTTGGCAGCGTCTCCTGTGAGCGCCTTGGTCACAGTCTAGAACCACGCTTCTCCTGCGTCTCCTGCGTCTTAAATGCAGCTCCCTCCGTCCTTCCCTCCCTGCCCAGCCCCTGGTGGTCGATATCCTGGGCTCGTGTGGAGCGGTTGTGAGGCTCCCACGCACGAGGGAGACAGGTGCACTTGTCCTGCGTCTGACGTGCATCACTACGCAGGATGTCCTCTAGTTCTGTCCATTTTGCTGAGAAGGACAGGACTCCATTCTTTGTGTGGCTGACCAGCATTCCATTGCCTATCTATCGCACGCTCTCTTTACACATTCATCCCACGACCGACTCCTTAGTTGATTCTTTCTCCTGGCTATGGTGAACAGGGCTGCAGAACCCTGGTGGAGTGGGAATCTCTTGGATGCAATGATCTCCCATCTTTTGGGTGTACACCCAGTGGTGGGCTTGGTGGGCCATTTGGAAGTTCTGGGCACTCTCTTTGCCTGCTACAACTTCCTCCCACTCCCAAATGCCCCCAGTCTGAGTGAGACACCATGCTCTGAACGTTCCCTGGAACGCTCCCACCATGAGCAGAAAGTAGGGCAGGGAACCTGACCTTGGCTAACACGCTCCACCCCTATTCTCCTGGAAACCTACCTACAGGCTGCTAAACGCGACCCCTGCTCAGTAGACGACGTGTTAACTGGAAAGCAGAGTGAATCGGGACTAAGCATCTGATGGGGGCCTTGCCGTGTGTGTCGCCCTTGCAGAAGCCCTGGACTCCCAGTGGCCACAAGGATCTTGTGGAGCACGAGGACTCTGAAACAAGGTGGCCCTGCATGGCCCATGTGGCTCACTCGCTCTCGCTCTCTCTCGCGCGTGCGCGCGCGCGCATGCGCGCGCACGGCACCTGGCCACCCCCTGAGAAGAAGCTGGCTCCCTGGCAGCCGTGTGGCTGTGGTGAGGAGCCCCTGTGGCTGCCTTGCGGGCTCCCGGCCTGCTACCCCTTCCTCCAAGCAGACTCCAAGGCTCGCTGTGCCTCTGGAAGTCTTGGGAGCCGGCATTCGAAAACAAAGACGACCTGCAGGAGCGTGGTCTCGGCTCTGCGCCTTTGCTCATAGCGCCCTTCCTCCTCGCCCTCCTTCCTCCCGAGAACACTGGGGCCGTCCTGCTGTTCATGACCCCGGAGCTGAGTGTCCTCCCCAGCACCTCCCTGATCCCGCTCTGCCGGCACTCTCTGCCCCCTCGGGGCCTCCCCACCTACAGCCTGCTTTGTGTAATAACACACCCATGATTTTTAACATGAACAATATCAACACGCATTCAGCACTGGCTGTGCGTCAGGCACGGTGCTAAGCACGCGACGTCCATTCTTGCATGTAATCCTCTAAAAGTTCCGAAAGAGAGGTGCCAGGCCATTCCATGTCACAGATGTGGAAGTGAAGTCCGGTCACACGGTGGGCAGTGATGGAGCTGGGCTTCACACTCAGAGCCAGGACGCCTGCCCCCTCCCCCGGCTGTGAGCGAGCCGCATCCCACGGGACTCAGCACAGGACCTCCGGGACACAAGATGTACTCGATGCAGTGTGTGGAGAGTGAATGGAGTGAATCAGGAGATGAGAAGGAATGAAGATGCGAAAGGAGGAAAGAAAACACACAAACATCTGGCTAATCTGAACATGGGCCAAGACGTTCAGTCTCAGGAGGAACCAGCCCAAGGTCTTGCTCCATTTGGGGAAGTCAGAGAAGGGCTGTCACAGTACTTCCCGCGTGACAAACACATTACAGATTTCCATCTGCTCTCACCAGCTACCCCAGCCTGTCTTCTCCAGGCTACGAGTTGATTCACTTCCCGTTTCCACATTCAACCTCACGACACAGGGGATAGAAGGGGACAGACATGCACTGAGCTTCTATCAGGTGCCAGGTACCATCGGAGTGAATTCACAGATGTGCCCAACGTGAAATAATCGCCACTCCTGTTTACAGATGAGAAAGCTGGGGCTCAGAGAGGTGAACTCGTTTGCCCACTGCTTACAGGTTAAGACTGCTCCAGCTCAGCTTAGAGCCCCATGCTCTCTTCTGCACACTGAAGCCTTTCAAGGCTGCTGTGCTCAGTGGCATATATTGTGCACTGCACACTCCTAGGGAATGCCATTCCTGTTGCCATCCGGGTATGTTCTGGACCTGCTTTTCTTCTCTATAAATGTCTCTCTCTTGGCCCCACCCACTCAACTCATCCGTGTTGTGTCTTCCCGGAACAACCTTTAAAAATGACATAGGCACCTGATAATGTAGCCTGCACAAATCCTTGTCTGACCCAAGCCATTACCTGCCAAGGGCCCTGGATACTGAACCGGCTTTGGCCTCCAGGCACCCACCTAGGCCTTCTTCCCCTCCCAGGCCCTCTGTAGAGTCTGGTGCAATCTCTGCAGAAGTCCTATCCCTCACAGCCTCTGAACTCAGAATCCCAGACTCAACCCAAGGCGGGTTGTAAGAGGGTCATCTTCCTTGAGCATACAGTATCAGAAAGAGCTCCAAGTGAGAAAAGTCCTCCGCACCTGCAGATGAGAGGGAACTTTCTGGTGGCCCTGCCTCCCTCCCGGCTGCTCCCTTCTCTCTTATTTTTCTATATGCCCTCCTGGGCTTTCCTTGCCAACTCTCTGATTATGATGGCTACTTCCCTTCTCCCCAGAGCTTCCTAGTCCAGGGAGCCCCCTTGAACAGGGCAGGGAAAGGCATAAGGGACAGAATAGCCAGACTCAGAGGCTCTCTGGGTCGAGGGAGTTTGGGCTGATCTGGTTCGTCTGAGCCCGTTCCTCTCCCTACCAGTCACGCAAGTGCCCTCTGCAGCATCCCCTAACCTCATGCGCACTGTGGTCACAGCCAGCTTGCGCGCCCCCAGCCTTCTCTTATGTGCACTTGATTTCCCAGGAAACCTGGTGAGAGTGAGGCTGGTCCCAGCCCCTGGCCCCGCTCCCTCAGCTGCAGCCCCGAGCCATGCCCCCCTATTGCAGCTGCAGGCCCCCGGCACCCTCCCTCTGGGGGCCACATGGCTGCCTGCATAGCTCCTCTGGTCATACAACTGTATGCCTAGGCGCGTCCTTGAGCCCCGAGCTGAGACACGTGCAGGGCTAGGAGGTCCAGGCCAGCCTGTTTTTCTCTAGAAGGAAGGAAGCAGCGAAGCCGCCGGGGAGGTCACTCCCTGCTCCCAGCTCCCCAGCCCCTCCCCACTGCCTCGCATTCGCTCTCCTGTTGACCAACGAGGCATGAGCTAGGGCAGGGAATGGGAAGAGCAAGCGTGAATCGCCACTCAGCTCTGCTCCCCAAGAGTCTGAGGAAGCTTTGCTCCAAGAATGAGACCAGAAAGGGCTTTCAACGCCGCCTAGCCCAGCCGTGACCTCCGTGTATCCGGGAGAGGAGTCGCGTGAGGCCGGGCAGCCAGGAAGCCTGAGCGAGGCTCTTCCTGCTGTTTTGCCTGTCAGCAAGCCTGCTCTGGCCGGCCGCCAGCTGACTCCATGCCCAGTTGACCAGTGGCCAAAGCACAGGCTACCTGCCCAGCCAGTCTGCAGCTGCCGCAGCCCTCCTGGGAGCTGAATTGAGAACAAACACAAATCTGCTCACCCAATGGGATGGGGGGCTTAGGAAAACAAGCAGGGAGGGGAGAGGGCAGGGCTTTGCCTGTACCAGCAGGTCGGGCTCCCGGGAGGCAGGGCACGCTGCTGTCACCTTGCCGGTTCCCAGGGCTACCTGCGTGGCACCGGCTCTGAGCCCCAAGAGCCAAGACATCTCTCACAACAGAAACCTGACTGCTTTTCCAGACAGACCAACCTCTTTGGACTGTGTTCATCCTTAGTACTGGGCTGAAAGGTTTCCCTTTGAGTCTCCACTCTGCTTTCTAGAGCCACATGGGCTCCCAGTGCCGGAGAGGCCCCGCAGGGCTTGGAGGCTGGAGGTCCCTGGGACAGACATTCTTACCTGCCCTCGGGTACCCTAGCCTCAGCGGCCTCCCTACTGCACACACACACACACACGCACACATATACTTTTGTCAGGTCCCAGTGTGCACGTGAGCCCATGCCTGTGTTAAGCTTCCAAAGGAACTGAAGGGTTAGGGGTGCCTGCTCCCAAAAAAAAGCAACAACCGTAAGTAAGAAGAAATGGCCAGAAAAGTCAGTGAAAAGAAAAAAAAGGCTCAATGAAGGCAAACTCTTGAAAGATTCAACTCTGGGGTTGAGCAGAGCCGTGGAGAGGCTGGAGAGAGAGGCTCTAACGCACTGCAACAGAGACGTGATGCCCCCCCCCAACCACTCTGATGACAGACAGGTGACTGCATCCTTGGTCCCCCCTTCAGAGACAGATGGCACATGCTGTGTGACCCCAAAAGGTACAGAGAGAACCTCGAGGTCTATAGGAGCAAAGGGACTTGGGGTGTGAGCTGCATGGGCCATGCTGTGGTTCGACTGGGACGTGGCTGCAGAACTCATCGAGACTGTTAGCCCCAAAGTCAGAAATTGCTGGTGCTGAGACGGGGGAAACTGAATCAGGTTACAGTGTTTAAGGGGTGGTCCTGGGTTGCCAGGTCGCAGAGGGGTGCTTTTGAAGGGCGTTCCCAGGAGAGGGTTAGTTATAAAAGCGGAGCTGGGCCCAGCTTCTCTTCTTCCTGGCTGACCACGTGATCCTTCCTGTGCACACACTGTGCCCTGGCCATTCTCCAGCCTCATCTGGTGGCCAAACCAACGGGGCCATCCCATCTTGTACTGCGAACCTCCAACACGGGGAGCCAAAGTAAACCTCCCCCCTTCACAAGCAGCCTGCCTTAGGTGTGTAGTTATGGAGATGACCATGACTCTCGGCCACCATAAGTTGACTGGGAAGTGATGATGGGCCTTGTCCAAAGTCACACAGCTCCCGTCCTGTCCAGGCTCTGGATTCCACACCCTGCACCTTCTCCCAGGGGCTCTCACCTACTCTCCTGGATTCCTCTGCCATCTGTGGCTCCCTCCTGAGCAGCCTGCCCCTGCTTATCGCTCTCCCGAGGCCGGGAAACCCACTCAAGCCCTGGGCGTCCGCGTGGAACATCCTCCAGGCCCCTCGGGCCCACGTGCACTCCCGTGTGAGGAAGTGGCCCTGAGCAGCTCCAAGCCCAGGACCCGGGCTCCCGGGAGCACAGCGTGGCTGCAGGCCCTGAGCCTCGTCTTTCTGGGTCTCAGACTCCCAGGATTTAAAATCCAGATCTAGAAATGCATTCCTGCTGCTCACAATGCAATCCCGCGGCTCGAGGAGCCTCTCTGGCTGTCGGTGCTTTTCCAAATCCTGCCCAGACGGAGCTGTGTGGCCGCCTCAGTTTAGTGAAGCTCCAAGGCAGTCCTTGGCCCCCTCTTCCTAGTGCATGAGGGGCCCCTCGTGGACACCCTCTCATCTGACTGGGGGGAGGGCCTTGACACCCTCTTCCCATGTCCCCCACGCCAAGGCCCGGCTCACTCTGCCTTGCTTGGGGCTCACTCCCCAGTGCCTGCCTGCATCCTCCAGCCACTTATTCCATACCCAGAAGTCAGTGTGACTTTTCTCAAACACAAGTCTGACCTCACCGCTCCCTTGCTTCAGTCCTGTCAAGGGTTGCCCTGGGAATAAAGAAAGGCCTTCCGGTGTGGCTTCCTGGGATTTATGTGGCCAGACCCACTCACCTCCGCCTCATCCTCGCGCCCCTATCCACCTTCCCACCACTCCAAAAGTGGGAGCTCCCCAGGCAAGCGTGGCGGGGGGGCTCCAAGATAAAGCTGACTCCCCAAGCACAAGGCGGTCTTTCCAGGCTCTGGGCCTCGCCCAAGGAAATGCCTTTTCCTCTGCACGTCCACAGGCAGCTCCTTCCAGATTTTTCAGGATTGTCCTCAATATCACCTCCCTCAACCTTCCCTGCCTTCCAGGCTGATAGGGCCCCAAGGCCCGGGGATGTGTCACACACGCGCTGCCTTATCTGGCTCTCCGACAGACCTGCTTCAGTCCACGCACACCCCGTCTCTCAGTTCCTCATCTTCTGGTCTCAGCACAGGGCCAAAGCTGGGCAAAGAGGGACCTAAGACTTGGTGGGTTAGACAAAAGGAAGAGGGTGAAGGAGGTAAGTGGCTCAGGGTGTTTCGAAGAATCCCCTCCACCGTCATCTAACATCTGCCATCCATGTGCCCAGCAGTTGGCAAATGACCCCTGATGGCTTCTGACCCCTTTCTAAGGCAACAAGGTACAGAAGATGACCTCTGTGTTACCAGCAAGCAAACGAAGGCACAGAGAGTGGAGAAACTCACCCAGGAGGGCAGAGCAAAGGCCCACGATCAATGTTTGCTGAATTAATTGTGCATTACACAACACGCGGTCACGGGGAATGTTCCAGCAATGGGTGGGAACAGGGAAGAGAGGCGCCAGCAGTCTCAGCAGATCATCTTTCCTTGGCCTGGGAGCTGGTGTTCCCCACTCACACACACACTCACACTGACCCCACTTAGGGGTCCTAACTTGAGGCCAAAATCGAGCACCTCCTGTGTGCCACGTCCTCCATGGGCTCCAGGGGGGGATGAGGGGGTCTCTAGCAGAACAGGACACATTCTGAGACTTGTGTAGGAAGACAGTGGAAGCCACCAGGGCCTCCAAGCTGTAACTGGAGACCAAGAAGGGAGAAATTAATCCTGATGGACAGATCCTCCCCGCCCCCACGCCCTTCTCCAGCCAGTCTTCTTCCTTCCCGCTCCACTCCTGTCACCTCCAGGCGTAGGAGTCAAGTTTGTAGTTCCTTCTTATGGGCTGACCCTGTCCTAAAATTAAAATGCAGGAGTCTTGGGCTCAGCCATGACTCAAACCCTGAGCTCAAGCACGGTCTTAGGTGAACAGCTTGCACCCTCTGTGCCAATGTTTCCTCATCTTCACACTGGGGAAACGAATCCCCACCCCACCCTCCCCAGCTTCCAAGTTCAGGTGTGGAACCAACCAAGAGGTGCCAAGCGCCGGGGGAATGCGAAGGGGCACTTTCTGCAATGGTTCCCAGGAAACTTTGTAGTGCCCAGGAGCAGAGCAGCCCCCCGCCAGCCCCTGCCCACCTTCCCGATTGCTGTGGCAGAGCCAAGAAGCCAGGGCTCAGCTCTGACCCATGCCCTCCACGTGTTCTCCAGGGGAGGGGGCAGGGCAGCTGGCAGAGATTCGGGAGAGGAGAGCAGATCTGACTTGCAAGTAGAGAAGCAAAAGTCCCTGTTCTAGCGAGGTTCCCTGATGGAGGGCAAAGCCCACTTTGCTAGAGGCAGGCGGGAGTGGAGGAGTGGAGGGGGCCTGAGAGGAAAGGGCGGAGCATGCGGTTCCGTCCATCTCAGCTCTTGGCCATCTTCTCTTCTTCCCCGGTGGGGTCAGACTCAACCTCCCCATGACCCGCCTTCCTTCCTTGGCCAAGCTTCTCCCCAAGCCCCCGGTACCCTCACTGATCTTCACCCTCACCGCCTCTGTCTGGGCGCCCCTCCCCTGGCACTCACTGTTGGTTTATCCCCAGTGCCTCTTCTGTGCCAGGCTTTGCACTGGACCCTGAGGGCACAGAGATGAATCAGACCAGATCCCCATCCTCCAGGGCCCACCGGCCAGCAGAGAAGATGGCCAAGAGCTGAGATGAGAAGGACGGGGCTGACAGGGGATCCTGGGAAAGCAGCAGGCGAGGCTCCAGTGTCTGCGTTTCCCTAGACAGAGCAAGCTCCCTAAGAGCCTGGACAGGGTCTCGCTCCTCCCCACCCAGCCTGTCTCTTCTAGATGTCCCCAGGATGCACACAGGTCACTAGGAACAGGGCTGTCTGTAAAAGCCAGGAGGTCAAGGTCATTTACAGTGTCAATCAAGGAAAAGAGGCAATAGCACAGGCCTTGGAATGAGCAAGGCACATTCAGGAGGTAGGGAAAGGAACCTTGCCTCTCTCTGAGCCTGGATCTCCAGCCTCTATAGCTGCATTCCCAAACCTGGCTGCAGATCAAAACACTTGGGGAAGTTTTCAACTCACACTCCCGATACCAATCTGGCAGATTAGAACCTCCACAGCCTGCAGGTCCATAGGCTAATCCTCCACCTAGCGGCGCTGGCACACCGGGTTCTAGTCCCGGTCGGGGCGCTGGATTCTTTCCCAGTTGCCCCTCTTCCAGGCCAGCTCTCTGCTGTGGCCCGGGAAGGCAGTGGAGGATGGCCCAAGTGCTTGGGCCCTGCACCCCATGGGAGACCAGGAGAAGCACCTGGCTCCTGGCTTCGGATCAGCGCAGTGTGCTGGCCGCAGCACGCCAGCCACAGTGGCCATTGGAGGGTGAACCAACAGCAAAAGGAAGACCTTTTTCTCTGTCTCTCTCTTTCACTATCCACTCTGCCTGGAAAGAAAGAAAGAAAGAAAGAAAGAAAGAAAGAAAGAAAGAAAGAAAGAAAGGAAGGAAGGAAGGAAGGAAGGAAGGAAGGAAGGAAGGAAGGAAGGAAGGAAGGAAGGAAGGAAAGAAAGAAAGAAAGAAAGAAAGAAAGAAAGAAAGAAAGAAAGAAAGAAAGAAAGAAAGAAAGAAAGAAAGAAAGAAAGAAAGAGGCATCAGCCAGCGCTGCAGGTCAATAGGCTAATCCTCCACCTGCAGCACCAGCACACCAGGTTCTAGTCCTGGTCGGGGCACCAGTCCTGTCCCGGCTGCCCCTCTTCCAGTCCAGCTCTCTGCTGTGGCCCGGGACTGCAGTGGAGGATGGCCCAAGTTCTTGGGCCCTGCACCCACATGGGAGACCAGGAGAAGCACCTGGCTCCTGGCTTCGGATCAGCGTGGTGCGCTGGCCGCAGCGCGCCGGCCACAGTGGCCATTGGAGAGTGAACCAACGGCAAAGGAAGACCTTTCTCTCTGTCTCTTTCTCTCACTGTCCACTCTGCCTGTCAAAAAAAAGTATAAAAAAAAAAAGAAATGGGCATCTCTGGGGCCAGCGCTGTGGTGCCATGGGTTAAGCCACTGCCTGCGGTACTGACATCCTATATGAGTGCCAGGTTGAGTCCCGGCTGCTCCACTTCTGATCCAGCGGCCTGTTAATGCACCTGGGAAAGCGGCAGAAGGTGGCTCAAGTGCTTGGGCCCCTGCCACACATGTGGGAGACCAGGAAAAAGCTCCTGGCTCCTGACTCCTGGCCTCAGCCTGACCCAGCCCTGGCTGTCGCAGCCATTTGGGGAGTGAAACAACAGACGGAAAATCAATCTCTCTCTCTCTCTCTCTCTGCCTTTCCCTCTCTCTAACTCTGCCTTTCAAACAAAAATTTTTTAAGACAGGTAACATTTTAAAAATAAAGGAAGAAATGGACATCTCTGCACCACACAGAGCAGAGAGAACACTGCTGCTGAGCTCCAGACGCGACTGGCAGCTTCCATGAGGGGCTTGCGCGCCTCCCCTAGGCCATCACCGAGCTTTAGCAGAGCCTTGTCTGAACTTCGGGCCTCAGAGCAATGGGAAGGGGTCTGTGGCCTACTTGGGTCCCTGTGTTGAAGCCCCCGCCGTACCTCCCACCTTCTGAAGCCAGCTTAAGGCAGGACTGAGACAGACAGAGATCCTGGCAGCAAGGCCAGATGGGAACGGTGACCCCCAGGTCAGCACCACTGCCCAGGCTGAGGGTCTCCCTCCACAGCCCCCGGGGGACAAGCTGGATTCTTTGAAGGTGAGAAAGCCATTTCCTTTCTCCTCACCCCCTCACCCCAGCTGTGTACCTCGAGGGCGTGCCCAAACAGCCAGTGAGTGGGTGGCCCTGGGAAGCTGTCCATGGCCCGGGCCAACCTCTGCCTTCGAAGCAGCAGGCGGAGGAGCTTGAGGAAGCCTAGGATCAAGATCAGTCCGGAAGCCCACAGGCCCAGGCGGGAGAGGAAGCCGAGCATCGTGGCTGGAGCGGCAGCCGCCGAGACTCCAGCTTGTCTCCCGCTGTCCCTGGCTTCTCTTATACTCTGAACCCAGGCGCCCCGCCAGCTCCCACCCCTCGCCACGCCCTGCAGCCAGCAGCAGCCCAGCCCGGGCTGAGTGCCACAGGGAGGAGACAGCAACCCCAAAAATCACCGGCAACAGAGGTGAGAACTTGGCTGACTTTTCCCAAAACTCAGTTAAAAGCATGCTAGGCGTGGGCACCCCACCTTGATTCCTTGGGGGAGCCCGTAGGGGGCAGCTCTTGGTGTAATTTTCAGCATGATAGCCGCTGCCTTTCCCTACAGGCATTTTTTACACATTAACCCATTTAACCGGGACAACAGGAGATCATAGGTACTCATTCTGAATACCCATTTCTCGGATAATAAAATGGAGGTGCAACTTGCCCATGCTTTATCACAAGAAAGTTCCCACTGTCCCCTTCCATGTGGCCTTCAGGGAGGGCTTGCCCCATGCCAGCCTCATGAAGTTCTGATTCCTTCTTTGGGGGACATCTCCAGAGGCGTGGGTCTAAGCCCCGGAAGGAAGATCTCTGGTAAGCAAAGACCCAGCTGCACCCCTTGAAAGCAGAGTACCTAGTTGACATTTAGGAAATTAAAACATTACTTTTAGGGTGATGAGGGGAGACCCGCAGGTCCAATCCCTCCTGGGTGAGTAAGGCCACTTAGATCCAGAGAGGGATCGGGACGAGTCTAACACTGCACAGCAAGGAAGCGGCAGCTCAAACGCCCCAGCCCAGGGTTCTGCTGAAGGACGAGTTTGGCCCAGCCCCATGCCCCAGGGAGAGACTGCTGTTTCCCACTCCTGTACCATCTCGGGCCGGGCGCCGCAGGAAATGGAATTCACCCCACGTGTTTCCTGGACGTGAGGCTCCCTTGGAAGGAGATGGCAGAGTGAAAGATTTGCACACGGGATGATGTAGCCTCCAGAGCCTGTGACGGCAGGAGCCCCAGCGACACCCCTAGGCTGCAGGAATAGGGCGGCAATGCTGTTCCCAGAGCCTGGGCAAGAGGTCTCGATGGGAAGACAGCTGTGAAGTTAAACCAGAACAGCGAAGGAGTAGAGAAAAACTGTCCCAAACCCTCTCCCCTCCCACCTCCAATCTCTTGCTGGAGTCTCCCATCCGCCCAGCGTACCCAAAGGCGCGCTGCCATGGGAGCCCGGTGAGTCCCCAGGCAGGCGTAAGCCCGCAGCCAGGAGGAAAGAGCAGACTCTGAGTCCAGCGGGAGGCAGCAGCGGAACCTGGAACCCCCGCTGCAGGTGCTGACTCACAGACATGGCCTCCCTGGCCTTCCGGGCAGACCAAGCCCCTGCCTCCACCGAGGGGACATCATGCGGGCCTGCCCCTAGGCAGACGGCAAGAAGAAGCACAGTGAAAGGAGTGTCTTCCCCAGGGCTCGGCACCCTCCCTGAAATGCCGAGTTCAACCTCGTCTCACTGGCTGGAGACCCTGGGTATCCCACTTCACTGCAAGGCCCCAGGGTGGGAGAATGAGGAAACACGATATGCCATCAGCCGACTTGCATGATTTATGGCCGATTCGTTTATCAGCCTGACTCTGGCCTGGCTAGGGAGTGTTTGGAGGAGAGCCAGAAGGAGCTCCCACTTGATCCAGGAACCACCCGGGCGGTGACCAGGACTAGTCCAGACAGTGCTTGTGGGTAGTGTGGACACTGGTTGAATGTCTCCCCAGCATCAGGTTACTGCTTCTGTCATCCACTGCAAGCATGAATTTGCTGAATTCGGGGAGCACTGGCATTGCCCCCCCCCAACACAGGCCTGTTTGTTGAAGACAGCACTCAGTATTTACGATCTATCTGTCACTCCCTACTGTGCACTTCCTGGCTGAAATCTGGCAGCCACTCCTACTTCCATGGTCAGAGCAACAGGCAACTCCCAGGTCCTGACCCTAGCGCTACCCACCCGTGCCCTCAGCCACCTTGGCACCGTGCCTAAGACGGTCTGCCTTCACCTTGCCCATGACAATTGATTGCCTCAAGAACAGACACGACCAAAGCCAGCCCCAGCTGGGCTACTGAAACTCAATTTCCGAATGTAAAGTAAGCTATATGGAGACAGACTCTCTCTTTGATATTAATTCAATCCTGAAAACATGAGCCATCAATGTGGGAAGAACTAAGAAATCCGCAAAGAATCTGAAAATCAGTCACGTGGTTGGAACTCTTGGATCAAGCCTCACCTGAAACTTGGATTACCTCTGCATATTTTAATTACATGAGCCAATGAATCCCCTTTGTTGCTTAAATTCAATTTAATTTGTGTTTCCTGTTTCTTGAAACCAGGATGGAATCTAAGAGATAAGTTTGTGGGGATGGCCTCACAAACGGCGGGTTAAGCTGCCAATTGCAACACCAGCATCCCATAGTGGACGCTGATTCAGGTCTCAGCTGCTCCGCTTCAGATCCAGCTTCCTGCTATTGCACCTGGGCAAGCAGCAGAAGATGGCCCAAGTGCTAGGGCCCGTGCCATCCATATGAGAGACTCAGACAGAATTCTGGGCTTCTGGTTTCAGCCTGGACCAGCCCCCCCACCACTGTGGCCATTTGGAGATTGATTCAGCATATGGAAAATATCTCTCTCTCTCTCTCTCTCTCTCTCCCTCCCCCTCACTCTCTGTCACTCTGTCATTCATATAAGTGAAAAAGAAATTAAGATTTTTTTGGTGCAAACACACATCTGGAAATCCATGTGTAACTTTTTCATTATATGAATTTTTCATAAACTTTTTGAAGACCCTTCATATTCAGAAAAGACCAGGAAAGTGGACAAAGCTTGGCTAAGTTGGGATGAATATGATTGGGGTGTTAGTCTAGGACAAGATGAATGGCATTAACCCAGGATGGGACAACTGACATCAACCCTGTATATTCTGTGCAGGAAGACTGGCCCCGGGAATTACTGGGGGTCCACAGAGAGGCTCTAAATGGGATTCACCTGATTGGTGCAAAGCTGAGCAAGGAACTGGGCGTGGTGAGAGCTGGAGCGTGGCTTGGAGGAGCTGGTTATGAAGCAGAAACACCCAGTGGAGCTGCACGTTGGGAAGGGGGCGTCAAGGGCACGGTCAACAGAGATATGAGCAGACTAGACCTTGTCTCCTGGGTGGCAGGCAACTGGGGAGGGGCCTTAGCAGAACAGGGGAGATCAAGGATGAGTTCCATACTCTTAGCGTTTGCAAAGTGACTCGGGCTGCTGAGGATGCGGCCTGTGGAGGCCAAAGAAGAGGGGAAGGAATCGAGGCGCCGGTCCCGTGGGAGACGAGGAGCCGGGACAGAGGGGTAGCAGAGGGCCTAAGTCTGTCAAAGGGGCTCGGCACTCAGGGTGGCTGTGGCTTGTGTGGGCTCAGACGTCCTGCAAACCTCCTCTGACCAGAACCATGGCTCAAGCATTCGTGAGCTGTTTGTCACACACACACACCCTGCTGTCCACTCCCTGGCCAAAGTCTGGAACTCATTCACACTTCTAGGGCAAAAGGCAAGTCAGAGGCTGGGACGCAGCCAACTCCCAGGTCATGCTCCTACCAGTCCCCTGTGCCAGGCTGTCTTGGCTGTGTGATTCTTGAAAGCCAAGGTTGCATTTATTGCTCCTGTCCTCAAGGACCCTGTTTCAGTAGCCCCACCCAGCAGTGTGCTGGAAAGTGTCGACCCCAGCTCTGAAGAGCAGCTCGTGCATGTCCAGTGACGTCACATTTGTTGCTTGACGTTGGTTGTCATGGGACCACAGAGGTTGGCCCTGGGATCCCTGGGGAGCCAGCTGGTAAACATTCTCCAATATACCATTGCCCACACCCCAGCCTGCAGAGTAAGCAGCAGTATTTGCCTAGGTGACCAGCGTTATGCAGGCCAATAGGATAAGAACAGGAAACTCCTAAAAAATAAAAATTAAATTAAAAAAAGAACAGAAAACTCCTTTCTGAACTCCTAGGAAAGGAAATCTTCGGGTCTTTGGCAGCTATTAATTCTCATTTTTCAGAGGCAATCTGGGATTATGGGAATAAGGAAGGGAAGGCTCTACGGAGATGGAGACAAGACTGTCCTTGTCCATATCCTTGCCAATAGCTCTCCTCCTCCAGGAAGCCTTCCTCCATCACTTCAGAAACAGCACCTAGAGCCAGTCTTGTAAACCTGCCACTCAGTCTGCAGAACCTGGATGTGTTCGCCTTCTCCCCTGTAGTATTCGGATGCTTGTCTGATCCCCATATCCTCTCATCTTGCTGCAAACCAGAGACTGGGCTTGGCTTTTCCTTCATTTTGTGTGAGACAAGATACAAGCACCCAGCGAGCCCATGCCCAGGTGCGTGACTGGAAGAGCAGGGCACTTCCAGGGTTGTGCAGGCCCCGGGGGGTAGGAGCGGAGAGAGCGTGGCCACTGCGCTCCCACAGCGCTGACTGCTCTCCCCGTGGCTCAGAGTCCTCGCCACCTCCCCAGCATCCAAAACAGAGAAGGAACTTCATGAATAATTGTTGAATGAGTGTTGAAGGGATTGGCCATTTTATCCGGGACATGAGGGAGGGACGGTGAGTTAACTGACCAGTGCAAATTCCCTGGAAATGCTGTACTGGTGCCCATCTGGAAGACAAAGCCGGCACTTCTGTGGCTGAGTCCTGGTATCTGCTGCCTGCTGGGGAACCCATAGCTCCGCTATCCTCAATAGGATGCCTGTCACAAGCCCCCAGGGATGTCAAGAGACCTGATGGAGTGGTGAGGGTGAATTTCTGGCAGAGGCCAAGGGGCCCAGCTATAACTCAGAGGGAGAGTTGGTGTGTCTACGCCCATGATCTCCACCTTGGCTGCACATTGGACTCACCTGAGGTGCTCTAAAATATCAACACCCTTGATGCACCCCCCGCCCTGTGCCGGCCACAGCCAGCTCTCTGCAGCTCACTCCACCCCCCTTCAGGGGTTATTGCCAAGATCCTGTGATCATGGCAATGTTCTATTCACACTGCAAAGTGTGTGTACATGTAAGCAGTGGTTATCAGCGCCCAGAGTGCATGGGGAGGAAAGGGAGACAGTTCACTGGCCTGGCATCTGGGCCAACATGAACTCTTGTGGCCTGCCCAGTTCTTTCCACTTGGGCTGTTTGTGCTCACTAGCAACTCCACTAGCTCTGCCCGAGGACTTTGGCCCTTGCGGGGAGTGGGGGTGGGGCAGAAGGTGGAGACGAGAAAAGCAGGAGGACAGCGAAGAATGAGGGGCAGCTGGGCTGGCCACCAGCTGCTTATTCTACAGGTTCTGTTCTGAGGTTCCAGGAGCACAGGGCCTGTCTTCCAAGGTGCTCCAATCCACCCCAAAGATGGGTTTGCCCCAAGAACAGCTAAGGATGCAGCGTGGAGGGGAACACGTGACTCAGAATCCTTGCTCTTCCAGGGACACAGACCCCAGCCCCTCTGCCTAGATCGGTGTACTTCTCGGCTTCCGTGTCAACCTCAAGCTGTGTACCATGCAAAGGGACTAAGCGGAAGACATCCCTGGGAACAAGAGCACAGTCTGGGCAAGTGGGAGGAGGGAGAGAGACGAGAAAACACAGCTGGCCAGCATCCCAGCACAAGCGCAGCTCGGCCTGCTGGAGTCACGGTGTGTGAGCGAGACATGTCAGGGCTTGGGAACAGAAGCATTGAAGAGAGGTCCCCCATCTGCAGGCAAGAGGGAAGAGGAGCCGAGAGGAGGCCACTGTTCTCTCTCCAGTCATCAACCTTGTTAGGAAAGAGTGCAATCACTGCTCCCTCCCACAGGGCACCAAAGTGTTAGGAAAAGACAGAACAGAGCTGGGGCAGGGTACGAATCTACAGCCAGATCAAATTTATTCAGGGAAAATAAATCCACGGAGGTGAGTGACCAACTGCTGGCGTGCACAGACTGGGCATGTGGCCCCAGGGGCAGGCCTTTTTATATCTTAGGCGGGATGGGGTGAGGTGGGATAGGGGGCAGCAGGCAGGGGTGAATTCCTTCATACTCATCTAAACCTGGGGAAGAATGCAGGGATGGGTTGTAAAGATAATGCTGTGTGAGACTGAATGGACATTCAAGGACAAGGAATAAAGTCTGATATTTATCTATCTTTTGAGCCATGAGCGAGAATGGCTGAGGCTTATGTCTTCGTTCCATCAATCCTGACTCAGTATAGACAAGGAGATGGGACAGTTTCTTCCTGGCCAATATGGGGCATAGACGTGGGGCAAGGATTTGAGCAAGGAACTATACTGGGGATTGAATTGATGGAAGAAGAGCAGTTTTGTGTTGCTCCTGCAAGATGGCTTGAGGTATAGTTATTCCTTCCTGCAAGAACCTTTGGAATAAGTTAATTATACATGGCAGAAATAGGAGCACTATAATTATGAGGTCAAAAGGAGATATTAGAGACATTGCCCATGGTGGAGAAGATGGCCAAAATGGGCCATTACCTTGTGAATGCAGACCTTTTTATGCATTCGATCCCACATCTTACCACACCTAATTTATTGGTGCCAAAGCAGCAAACTTCACCCAAAAAGACGCAAAGTCCTCCTTTCGCGGCTGTGAGGAGGTCCAGTGTGTGACGGATCTAGAGAACCGCTGCTGCCAGTGAATCCACTTGGTCCTGGAGGGGAGATGGCTGCAGTGCCAGGTCATTTAGGTTTTCTTTGAGACTGAGAGATAAACCTTCGATTTTATTTGCCTTATCTACTGAAATGGCTAGTCCAGTCATTCCTGTTCCAATTCCTATCAAGATACCCAGATAAATTATCAAGAGGACGAGTCCAAAATCCCTCGTGACTCAGCGGGTCACAGAAAATAGAGATTGGTCTAGGGTACAGGGCACGGGGGAAACAGGAAGGCGAGTGTGCAGGTCCCCGTCCAGTGGGCGGGAGGCAGGTGTGTGCCTGGTCACCACAGAGGAAGAATGCCAGTTTCTGGTCCTATACGCGCGATCTCAAGGTAAGAGATAACCTTCCTGCCCTGATGAAGCAATAGGGTACAATGAGTAAATGCCGCTGCAGCCGCTTCCATTGGGTGTGAGGAGTAGGGGTGGCTGGTGGGGGGTGGGCCTGGCAGAGTGCCAACTAGGCCACAGGCGTCATGGGTCATGAACCCACATTCTGGGAAGAAGGAAAGAAAGTGCGCGTGATGCCTAGAGGGGCCTGTAGCAAAAATGCCTTGGACAGCTAGAGCAGATGGATCCTCTGGTTTTATTCCTCTATACAACACCGATCTCCCTTCCTCTAGCCATGCTGGCATTTCTTCCTGGCAATTCCAGAAGAGATATATGTCCTGGGGTTCTGCCAAGAGAGTTCTGGTCCTTGTAATATAATCAAGTCCACGGGCCACTTCCCAGAGCCCGGTGGGGGTGGGGAGGGCTTGCTAGCCCTTGGGGGAGGGGTGTGTGCAGATCCAGCGTGAAGAGACATTGGATTAGCTTCAAAAACAGGCCAGAGGAAATGTTGATGAGATATAAGAATTTTGGGAGGAAACGTGGGTGAGAAGTATGTGGGAGATTGGAGCTATGATAGGGCACAGGTTAGAAGCAGGAGATGGCCGAAAAGCATCCTGTCCAGAAGAGATAAAAGATTGCTAAGAGAAGTTTTTTACACAGGTCCAGTCAGTGGGACGATTGCTGTCAAGCCTATGGCCAAAGTTAGGGCTGGGTCACAGCTGCAGGCAATAGCAGAGGGTGACAGTGCATCACAATATTAGGTGTAAACAGAAGTCACAGGGATCTCCCTGGAGCCAGCAATCTGAGACCGAGGTCGAGAAGGTAGATTGGTGGAGTGGACTACCAGTAGCTTTCCTGTAAAATAATTTGGAGAAATCTGGGGAATCCAGGACTTGTCAGGGACTTGAGAATGTGGTTCTTCTCGCACTGCAGGGAGCCACATCAACCTGAGAGGTGGGTCCTGTGGGGTGGACTTACAGGAGGGAGAGGTTACTAGTTTCAGCGGAGTAAAATGTACCCGGGGAGGGGGGGGTGCCCTTTGAGTTTGGCAGTGGTGGGGGTAGTCAGTATAACCTGGTAGGGCCTGCTGCATTTTGGCTTTAGAGCAGCCTCATTTTGTTTCGGATAAACCCAGTCCCCGGATTGAAAGGCAGGAGTATAGTCAATAGGTATAGAATGCGGTTTGGGTAGATGTGTGACTGCATGGGTCCCTAAGTGAGAGCGCATTTCAGTAGGAAGAGGGAAACGCCAGGAGGAGGAAGGGCTTCAGAACTGTGTAGGGGAGGGAAGTTAGGTGAAAGAAGAGGCCTTCCCTCGAGAAGTTCCAACGGGCTAAGCGTTAGCAGCTTTCAGGGAAGAGATCTAATTCTTAACAGAGCTAACGGAAGGAGTTTTACCCAGTCTAAGTGGAGCTGGACGCAGACGTAGTTAGAGCCTGTTTTACAATTCCATTCATCCGTTCTGCTTTTCCTGAGGGAGGGGGGCAATAGGGAATGTGAAAGTCCCAGGAGATATGAAGAGAGGCAGATACTATTTGGGTAATTAGAGAGGTAAACTCCAGTCCTATCTGATTGAATGGAAGTCAGTAATCTAGATCTCGGGATAGTATCATTTAATAGTGTAGTGGGAATGGTGGAAGCTCTCTTAGCAGTAGTGGGGAAAGCTTCCACCCACCCTGAGAAGGTGCCCATCCTAACCACAACCACAGGGTAACGTGTTCGCTAACCAGTGGCGTATGGGTGAGCTCAATCTGCCAGGCCTCCCCTGGGAGCGATCCGCAGGCCTGGTGGGTGGGGAGTCGGGTGGCCTGATACTAGAGCTGGGGCTAGCAGTTTGACAAACGCTACATGCCTGAGATATGTTAGGCAAGTTTCTCATATGGTGGGAGTTAGGTATGTGTGATCTCAGGGGGTGAATAAGAGAGTTTGAGTTTGAGTGATAGAGAGAGTGAAGGTTTTTTAGAAAGACAGCAGTAAGAGAAAAGCTTGAAATGCAGAAGTGAGAGTACCCCACAAGTCCCAGGAAAGAGAGGAGGTCATGCTTAGCACATGGGAGAGGAAGAGAATTATTGCCTGCTTTCAGGCTGGGGGAGTTGCATGAGTGTCTGGCGTCATAAGAAGCCCCCAAGGTGACAGAAGTGAAAATTAACTGAGCCTTCTTTCGAGATATCCTACACCCTTTGCAGCTAGAAAGTTCAGAAGACCAGTGGTATGTTTACACGGTCTCCAGGGAGAGGCTACAGAGCAGAAGATCATCCACGTATTGAAGAAGGGTGCTGGGTGAAAGAGGCTAGATCTGCCTGGAGGACCCTCCAAATAAGTGTCCACTGTCCTGGAAACCTTGGGGTAACACTGTCCAGGTGAGCTGTAGAGTCTGGCAAGTTTCAGGGTCAGACGAGGTGAAGGCAAAGAGTGGTTGGGAAGATGTGTTGAGAGAAATTGTGAAGAAGGCAACCTTTAGGCCCAAGATGGAAAAGAAATAAGTTGTAGGGGGTATCTGGGAGAGGAGAGTGTGGCATGGACAGCAGCATTAATACCTCGGAGGTCCTGTACTAAGCAATAAGAGCCATCTGGTGTTTCGACCAGAAGTATAGCGGTGTTATGGGGAGAGTGAGTACGTTAGCTTGGCAGAAGCGGTCTATATTGGGTTTATATATATATATATATATATATATATATATATATATTTTTTTTTTTGACAGGCAGAGTGAGAGAGAGAGACAGAGAGAAATGTCTTCCTTTGCCGTTGGTTCACCCTCCAATGACCGCCACGGCCAGCGCTGATCCGATGGCAGGAGCCAGGTACTTATCCTGGTCTCCCATGGGGTGCAGGGCCCAAGGACCTGGGCCATCCTCCACTGTACTCCCGGGCCATAGCAGAGAGCTGGCCTGGAAGAGGGGCAACCGGAACAGCATCCGGCGCCCCGACCGGGACTAGAACCTGGTGTGCCGGCGCCGCAAGGCGGAGGATTAGCCTAGTGAGCCGCGGCGCCGGCTTATATTGGGTTTTAGACCTCTATGCCCTTCTGGACTTAAAGGATATTGGGGAACAACAATAGTTTTTGTAGCATCTTTTAGAGATGCAAATGGGGGTATGGTGGGCATCGATTATCAGGTGGGAGAAATCCCACACCACAGGATTAACCAAGAGAAGGGAGGAGTCTGGGGTGGAGAGGTGGAGAGAGGAAGGGCCATAATGTGAAGCATAAAGGTTTGTGCTTTACCCCTGGTGGGAATGGAGATGGATGCCCCCAGGTGGTGGAGAAGGTCCCTGCCTAGCGGGGATGAGGCAGTTAGGAAGAATGAGAGAGGAATGCAGGAGAGTAATGTCTCCGAAGGAGCAATATAAGGGAGAGGTTTTATTAGGTGTTTCGATAAGGCCTTTCATGCAACAACAGAGACTTTGGAGGGAAGGAGTGTATTGCAATATTTATTTAAAACAGATAAACTAGCCTCAGTGTCTGCCAAAAAAGAAACTCACTTGCCCAACACTGTCCCTTTTACCCCTGGGTCCCTATGCTCGTCTGACAGGGGCTGTGGAACCCGGGCCTCCTCATTCTGTTAAGCTTAACAGCGATGAGATGTCCTGTGGCAGAAGGGTTTGAGCAGAGGGCTGTTCCAGAAAGGGGGGTTACCCTCCCCAGGGGCAGCCCATCTTCCAGTGACCCCAGTGTCAGCACTTGGGGTGTGAGGTAAGGGGAGGCCTAGGGTTAGGGTAGCTCCTGGTCCAATGTCCGGTATTGCCACATTCAATGCAGGCTCCAGGAGAGCTACAGCCTTGAGCTGAGGTGGACTTTGAGTTGGAGCAGGTCTTGGCCCAGTTCCCAGCATTGCTGCATCCATAACATGGCCTCTAGGGTGGGAGGGGGACATGACTTGCAGTTGGTGGATGACAGAGGCAGGCATCTGAAACTTCAGTTTTCTATCTATTTCCTTCTGAGTCCTTAATTCTTCATCTCTATTGTTAAAAACATGAAAAGCTGCGTCTCCGGGTCCCTCTAGGGAGTTTGTGGACCATCTTGTAATTTTTGGAGTTTGTGACGGATATCTGGAGCTGACTAGGACATAAAGTGAGAATTTAGGCCAGTGCTGCGGTTCACTAGGCTAATCCTCCGCCTGCGGCGCCGGCACCCTGGGTTCTAGTCCCGGTTGGGGTGCTGGATTCTGTCCTGGTTGCCCCTCTTCCAGTCCAGCTCTGTACTATGGCCCAGGAGTGCAGTGGAGGATGGCCCAAGTGCTTGGGCCCTGCACCCCATGGGAGACCAGGAAGAAGCACCTGGCTCCTGGCTTCGGATCGGCGCAGCACGCCGGCTGCAACGAGCCAGCCATAGTGGTCACTTGGAGGTCAAACCAATGGAAAAAGGAAGACCTTTCTCTCTGTCTCTCTCTCACTGTCTAACTCTGCCTGATAAAAAAAAAAATAAATAAAAAAAAAGAGAGAGAGAGAGAGAGAATTTAAAGATAGCTGTCCCTCTGGGGAATTGGGATCAGTGTTAGTATACTTTGTCATTGTCTCTGTAAAGCAGGGCATATATACAGTAGGATTTTCATTGGGTTCCTGGGTGACCTCTTGGATCTTCTCCCAATTAACCTGTTTATGGCTGTTCTTATCCATAGCCACCAGCAGGCATGAGATCATGTGGTCTCAGGCCTGTAGCCCTGGGTCCCCAGGTTGGTAAGTCCAGTCTGGGTTGGGGTTAGTTCTGGGGATGGCTTGAACAGCTTCTGGGGCCTGGTGGTGCATCTCATCTGCATGCTGTTTGGCAGCATGCCAGGTATGTTCAAATTCATCTGGTGTTAGGGTAGAGGACAGAACTAAATACAGATCATTCCAAGTTAAGCTATAGGACTGAGTTGGGTAGAGAAATCCCTTATAATACTTGGAGGGATTCTCTGAGAACAAGCCTAGACGTTCCTCAGTCTAACATCTGACAGAGAGAAGGGCACATGGACCCTAACCAGACCTTCCACCAGGAAAGAATTACCCCAGCCAAGAACCTAAGTTCTGAGTCCTCTAGAGGAGAGAAAGAGAATCCCCACACTTAGACAAAGTGTTTCCCTGGGTGAGAGAAACCAACCAAACACCCAGGCCCTCTGAGGCGGGATGAATCAGCCCAACCGATACACCCCAGGCCCTATAAAGGGTGATGAACCAGGCCTGAGTGTCGCCCCAGCGTGCTTGAGGCAACAGAGGCCTCCTTACCAACCCGAGGAGTCAAGAATGAGATCTCACGTCGGAGGCAGTGATGAGATTTGGCAAAGGGCTCTGCCTGCGTATTCATTTGAGAAAATGAGGAAATGCAACTGGGAGCGAGAAACATGACTAAGGCTGTTCTCTACTCGTATGGGTGGTTTTCGGAGCAGTGTCTCCCAGGCCCACCGGGTCACTCGAAAGAGGACAGCCGGGGGAGTCCTGGAAGTTGCACCCTCTCCAGTCCCGAAGAGGAACCAAGTCAGAAATTTCAGTAGAAAGGGAGATAGACTCTGGGATAACCTGTCGGGCTGTCAGAGTCTGGTTTTCACCTGGAAAGTTCGAGTCTCACCGGAGAGTCGCCCTGGTCAGAGGCTCTCAGTCACCCACCAGGTTATTCCCGGTTCCACGCACCCACGGTCTCCTCCTTGAACTGAGAATGAAGATTCAGCACGCCGCAGAGGGAGGCGAGAGAGTACAGAGGAAGGGGGAGGGGCCGCGGCTCTCACCCGGAAGCTGGATCCTGTGCTCCCCTCCTCACACGGGGCACCAAAATGTTAGGAAAAGAGCACAGAACAGAGATGACGCAGGGTATGAATCTACAGCCAGACCAAATTTATTCAAAGAAAAGAAATCCACAGAGGTGAGTGACCAACCGCTGGCGTGCACAGACTGGACACATCACAGAGGGTCCCAGCCCCAGGGGCAGGCCTTTTTCTATCTCTGGTGGCCTACGGGTGAGGGTGGGGTAAAGGGCGGCAGGTGGAGGTGAATTCCTCCATACTTGTCTTTCGAGTGGCCCAGCGCCTCCGAACCTGCGGAAAAACTGGTGAGGGGGGCGGCGTACAGACAATAGGTGTTAGAATGAATTGACATTCGGGAACAAGGAATGAGGTCTGATATTTATCTATCTTCTAGACAATGAGGGAGAATGGCTGAGGCTTCTGTCTTTGTTCCATCAAACCTGATTCATTCATTCACTCATCAACACATATTTACCGAGTACCATTAGTGCATGTACTGAAAAAGTACTCCTACTTATTGAGTACTACTGAGTACTGGAAATAAAATGACAAATAGGATACAAAGGCACTCACATTCGGACATACTTCTGTCAAAAAAATAAAAGATTCCTCTCCATATTTCTAGGAGACCAGAACAGGCGTTCCCCTGCCTCTAGAAGGGTTGCTTCTGTGTAAGTCGAGAAGGGGAAGACCCAAGCCTGGGAATATGGGTTCTGTTCTCAGGTCTGCTTGTGGCTTTTGAAGCAACCTCAGATTAGATCCAGCTGCACCCACTGCCTCAGTTTGCCCCCTATCAGTGAACCACGTGGGTCTAGGATGTCCTCTCTGGTGTAAAGCCACAGTGTGTGAATTCCAGTATGTGATCTGCAATGTGTGATCTAGAGTGTGTGAGCTCAGTGTGTGACCTCAACGTGAGATCTGCAGTGTGAGAGCTCAGTGTGTGAACTCAGTGTGTGAGCTGCAGTGTGTGACCTCAATGTGAGATCTGCAGTGTGAGAGCTCAGGGTGTGAGCTCAGGGTGTGAGCTCAGTGTGAGAGCTCAGTGTGTGAGCTCAGTGTGAGAGCTCAGTGTGAGAGCTCAGTGTGTGAGCTCAGTGTGTGACCTCAATGTGAGATCTGCAGTGTGAGAGCTCAGGGTGTGAGCTCAGGGTGTGAGCTCAGTGTGAGAGCTCAGTGTGTGAGGTCAGGGTGTGAGCTCAGTGTGAGAGCTCAGTGTGTGAGGTCAGGGTGTGAGCTCAGTGTGTGATCTCAGGGTGTGAGCTCAGTGTGAGAGCTCAGTGTATGAGCTCAGTGTGTGAGAGCTCAGTGTGTGAGCTCAGTGTGTGAGCTGCACTGTGTCATTCCCAGCAACCTTTATGCCCCATTTTGACAATTAAAAGTGGGTCTGCTCTGCTCGCCGCTATAAAGTCCATTCACCGGAGATGGAAGCTGATGCCAGGGAACAGGTTTGTTCAATTGGTTAGCATCTTGGGAGGAAGGGCAGACACCTTCAGTCTCAAAAGTACTCCCCTCATCCCCAATTTGCAAGTTATCAAGACAATTTTTAAAGGAGAAAGGGAAGTTGGGGGAGGTTGTCAGACAGATTTCTAGGATTGGTGCTGTGAGTCATCCTTTCTTTCTTTAAGATTTATTTATTTATTTATTTATTTGAAAGTCAGAGTTATAGAGAGAGAGAGGAAGAGAGAGAGAGAGAGAGATCTTCCACCCACTGTTTTCCCCAAAATGGCCACAACGACCAAAGCTGGGCCAATCTGAAGCCAGGAGCCAGGAAATTCTTCTGGGTCTCCCACGTGGGTGCAGGTGCAAGAGCCCAAGCACTTGGACCATCTTCATTGCTTTCCCAGACACATTAGCAGGGAGCTGGATCGGAAGCAGAGCAGCCAGGACTCAAACTGGTGCCCATATGGGATGCTGGCCCCATAGGTGTTGGCTTTACCGACTGCGCCACAGGGCTGGCCCCGAAGTCACGCTGGATGGCACTGAAGGTGAAGTTTGACTGCCTCGGCCAGTGGTTGTGGTATCCTTCCTCTCATGAGGTCTGCTCTTTCAGCCGTTTCCCAGCAGTAATGATAACTCCAATCCTCTGGTCGTGATGACCAGCACGGCCAGATTACTTTACAAGTTCGGCTGGCTTTCTCAAGGCCAGTTACTGGAACTTTCAAGCAAGAATTATTTATCTGTTGAATTTAGTGGACCCTTTAATTAGTCACAAAATCCGCCGTGAGCTTCTGTTAACCAGAACGTGAAAAGGAAAAGAAGACGTATGCGGCACAGTTGTCAATTCCCCAGTGGCAACCCTTCACTCCCTAGACTCCACTAGGACTCCTTCCTGCTGCCTGGGGGCAAGGAGGGGTTTGGGGAATGGAAGACTTTTCATACAGAATACATCTTCTTTAGTTCTCCTCTTTAAGGAGAGTAGGTCACACACTTGTTTAGCTGTTAGTTTAGATGTTTGTTTACAAAGCTTTTGCATACAGGACATAATGATTTATAAGCCCTAAGTTAAATCCCAATATATTAACAGGAGTGCTAATCCTACCTTTAAGATCTCTTTGAAAATGGACCCAATTCCGGATGGTATCCAGAATAAATTTAAAAACCAGTCTCCAGCTCCTTGGAAGAGGGAGTTTGATGATCCAGAGTCTGTTGGAGACAGGTGTCCTGTATCAATAATACTTTTCCCTGGCCTGCAGTATTAACATAAGAGCAGCAGGAAGAATCAACCACTATATAGACACTACCCTGTTCTGTTAGAAAATAGTCTAAGGCTCATGCTGTCTAAAGCCACCTTGGTTCAAGAATTTAAGGTTGGGGTCAGTGTTGTGGCATAGCGGGTAAAGCCACTGCCAGGGCTACTGAAGAATTCAGCTAGAAAATTGCAGGCCCAAACCTCCTTCCCCAAAGCTGAAACCCTGTGGGGCGGGGGTTGTATAGTTTCGGTTCCTTATCTTTACAGCTGCACCTGTGTGAGGATAAGGGGCCAAAGCTGTGTAACCCTTGCAGGAGATGTCCTTTGAACTCCCCGCAGATGCTTTGAGTTTCCCTGCAGTGTGAGATGATTTGCTAATGAGCTTCCCTCGGTGTGAGATGATTTGCTAAATGGTACCATAATGTGTGGAATGTCTCTGAAAACCGTATAAAAACCCTGACCCTTGACTTCTCGGGGCTGCTCTGTTCCTCCGTGTTCAGAGAGCCCCAGCATGCTGGTCTGAATAACCCCTTGCTGATTGCATGAGAGTGTCTCTTGGAGTCGTTCCTGGGATGGTGGACGTTTCTCGACCCTAACACTACAACTTCTGCAGAGGGCCACCATTAAACTTGGGGGGGGGGGGGGCTGCGAGAGAGAGAAAGAGAAATACTAACTTGATACGATGTTTGATATTCTTACTCCTGATGCTAAAGTCTATATATAGCACCCACACTGGATGCTAAGAAAGCCCTTTGATCTCTTGCACATGAAAGGCAAAGCTTAAAACTGGAAATACTGGGTCTGGTGCTGTTGCTTAGTGGGTAAATGCAGTGCCAGCATCCCACATGGGCACTGGTTCGACTCCCAGCTGCTGCTCTTCCAATCCAACTTCCTGATAATGGCCTGGGGAAGCAGTGGAAAATGGCCCAAATGCTTGGGCCCTTGCACTGACATGGGTAACCTGGAAGAAGCTCCTGGCTCCTGGCTTCGGATCGGCTCAGCTCCAGCCATTGTGGCCATTTGGGGAGTGAACCAGTGGATGGAAGATCCCTCTCTTTTCCTCTCTCTCTGCCTCTCTGTAACTCTGCCTTTCAAATAAATAAATAAGTCTTTAATTTAAAAAAATGAAGAAGCCCAAGACAGACTTAATTTTTAATTTATTATATATAAGCTTTTGAATTTTTAAGATCTGCTAAGAAGGAACGATTTTGTTTATTCACTGAAAGGCTGGAGCCCTGGAAGTAAGCATTCTGTGCAGATTTTCAGACATGCCAATGTTTTGAAGTGATACCCTGACAGGAGGGACTCCATTTTAGGGCAGCTGAGCCTCCATCTTGAGAAAGCACCCCCCCCCCACTGTGAGACTATGGTCTGAAACTAACCATGGTCTACAACTAAGACAATAACAGCATGCTACATCCCACTTAGCAGAACCTAGAAACCCCGTAGCAGATGGCTACACCCTGATTAATGTTATGATTATAATTTGTCCATGTCCCACATATGATCTAGGTTGGTACCTGTTTTAATGTCAAAATTGTAATTGATATTAGTTTCACATATGCTTTAGGTCAGCTAGACCCTAGCAACCATGTATCCCCCCTCCCCTCCTTGTAGCTTTTGCCTTTATAAATCCCATTGCTTTGGGCTTTGGGGTTGAGAGTTCTTTAGGGCATAAGCCTGCTCTCCACCCTGGCAATACAGGATGGTCACATTTTATCAGTGCGTGGTGCTCCTCTATTTGCACTCATTCAGTTTGCACTCGCTCAGGCACATTTTGGAGGCCCCAATGAGATACAGAGACTACCCCTGGGGAAGACCTTGCTCTAGTCCTTCCAGGTTGGTGCTCTGGCCACAGGAGAGGCACCCCGTGATGACATTCCAGGTTCCTGTGTCCTGATTCCCTGACCTGGGAGGCTCGGCTCAATCTCTTCACCCACCAATCGGCCTTATGTCCTCTGGTCTCCCATGCGGGTGCAGGGCCCAAGCACTTGGGCCATCCTCCACTGCCTTCCCGGGCCACAGCAGAGAGCTGGCCTGGAAGAGGAGCAACCAAGACAGAATCCGGTGCCCTGACCGGGACTAGAACCTGGTGTGCCGACGCGGCAAGGCGGAGGATTAGCCTATTGAGCTATGGCGGCGCCGGCCGGCCTTATGTCCTCTGGTAAGTTGATGTTTCTTTGAAGTATTGGAGGTCTTATGAGACACCAATACAGTCTCCCTTCCATTTGAGTGTGATGGCATTAGGATGGGGATGCTGATCCTGGATATAATTTGTTTTCTGTCGTTGTGCTATTTGTCGTTACTATCATTCTTGTCTATCTCCTACTTGAAACATTAGGATGAAGATTCTGGTCAAAGACAGACTTATCAACCTTTCCTGCATATAACTGGTTTCTATCCCTGTTTCGTGGCCACTTTCCAATGTGCTGTCTGCATTTACCTGGAAGGTAAATTCTTCTCCTTGTCCTGCCTGCCTGTCTCCTTTATTCCCTTGTCTCTGGAGGCTCTCTGTGCCTTCCATTGAACATGGGTTCTGCTCAGTCTAAGCAGATGCCTTTTCAAGAATTTCTCTCTTTTGAACCTAGAAAGATTACTGCCTTAAAAATTGCCTTGTAACTTACCAAACTTGTTTTGTGACTTGGTTTTTACAGATGCAGATGAAAAATAGCAATAGGTAATCAGCGCTAAGGTGGATTTTGCAATCTCTGGTGTATGTCACTGATTTCCAGCTAGAGTTTTATAAGGAGAGTAGAATTCTGTGTAAATGTAATTTTGATCTTAATTCAGATAAAGGTATGGTATAATATCAGCATGTTAAGTCACATAGATGTAATCATTGAATATAAATTGAATAAAGGTAAATGAGATAAATGTGTCTAAATGTAAACATTGCCACACTTAACACCTTATATTATTTTTTAAAGATTTATTTATTTACTTGAAAGCCGGCGTTACACAGAGAAAGAAGGAGAGTCAGAGGCAGAGAAACAGAGAAGTCTTCAATCCACTGGTTCACTCCTCAATTGGCCGCAAGGGCAGAGCTGCGCTGATCCAAAACCAGGAGCCAGGAGCTTCTTCCTGGTCTCCCACGTGGGTGCAGGGGTCCAAGGGCCTGGGCCATCTTCTACTACCTTCCCAGGCCACAGTAGAGAGCTGGATTGGAAGTGGAGCAGGCAGGACTCGAGCAGGCACCCAACATGGGATGCCAGCACTGAGGCAGCAGCCTTACCCACTATGTCACAGTGCTGGCCCCTAACACCTTATATTCTGTAAAAGAAACTATTTGGGTTTGTTAACAAAAATGTTTTCATAAACAGTCATATACGAAAAATAATTCAACACTGCTTAAAAGCAACTAAGGTTAAAATTCGATGTATTGTCTTATTTGGAAAATGTTGTCTTAATTGAAGCTTTTTAAAAGACTATTTCAATGTCAATCAATAAATCAGCAGGTTAAAAAGGGGTCACAAGTATAAAAATGTGTTCTTGGTAATGAAGGTTGCAATAAAAATATTTATTATATACATATATAGAATATTATATATTAAATAAATATAATAAAGGTTGTAATACATATATGTTAGTGAAAATCTTTAAATATTCTTTAAATTCTATTTAAAAACTACAACATCTCTCTTTAACAGTTTTTGTCTAATTGGTGACTGTCAGTTTTCTAGCTGCTTTCAGTAAGCTATCTTCTCTTCCCTATTTCTGACTCTTAAAATTGTTCCAGGTCATGAAAACTCTTATATTCAAAGTTTTTATTTCCCATTTTGGTGACAGACCAAAAAGATATCAATTTTGTATCCTACTGAAGTAATCTTTGTATTATCTTTCACTCCTTAAGTTCTGGTTGTTTAAAAACAGCTGAGTTCTTATTAAAAGAGTTATGGTTTATTTAAATATATACTCATTCTAAAACATTTGAGTGATCACTTTGTAACAATGACCAAATCTGGTCTATATTATGTCATGATGTTAAAAGATCCTATTTCTACCAGATATTATAAACCTTCTTGGCATTTTTTGGGACACTCAAAAATGCAAGGTTCCAAACAACAACTAATTAGACTATTTGGATTACATAAAAGATACTGTCAAGATGTGAAGTCAAATAGGGTTCTGTACCTATAGGCTGGGAGCTGTGACAGGGAAGTTTGCTCTGAGACCTGATCCTACCTTTCCCCACTGGGACATCCTGTTCAACCACATCTTCAAGCTACTCACAAACCTTCCACCCAAAAACCAGCAGCAGGGCAGCCGAGTCCGCCAAAGAGAAAGCTGGCTCTTGGCAGCCACCTCGCATTCAGGCTGGCACCAAAAGGCCCCATCCTTTGTGTTACTGGACACATGCTTCTTCAGCTCTATGCTTACCACGGACCTGAGGGAGGACACTTAATCTCCCCCTGACCTTAACTATTGCCAGGGTCGTGCTGCCGTCTTGTTACTTTCATTCCTGCCTGGGCTCAGCACAGCAGCCTTGGTTTGGGGTGAGCCAGGTATTTCCCAGGTGCCAACATCAGCCACCTCCCATCTTCTGGTGAGTTCAAGTCTCTTGCAGGGGTTGTCCTGCAAAATAGCCTCCTCCTCCTCATTGTAGGCCCCTGAATTCTTGACTGGTTACTCAGTTTCACTAAACAAAGTACAGCTTCTGTTAAACTTATGTATAGGCACACCTATCACTCTGCTCTAAATAACCTTCCTGATCAATGGCATCATGTGACTAAAGCAAGAATCTGATTATTGTCAAAACACAAAGAGGGGAATCAAGCGACACCCTGACAGTAGGGACTCCATTTTAGAGCACCCAAGACTGATGGGACAAGGACAGAAGCCTCGGCCATTTTAGGTTTCTTCTTATCTCTGCCCTCTCACACCCTGCATTGTTCCCCACCCCATTTTTCTCCAGATTTGGAAGCCCGTGGGCCAGACCTGAAGAACCAGTATGGAAATGTTCATCTCCTACCCCCCACCCCCAACCCCGGTCCACCTAAGACATAAAAGGGCCCAGCAGGCTGGAGTCCGGACCTCTGCCAGGAGTCTGCTCTGTGAGTCTGATGGCAATTGGTCAACCCGTGCGGATTTATTTTCTCTGAATAAATTCGGTCTGGCGCCAAGTTTGTACTCTGTCTCCTCTCTGTTTTGCACCTCTTTTCCTAACATTTTGGTGTCCCGTGTGAGGAGGCACCAATCTGCACTCTTTTCCTAACACTTGAGAAAGCAACCCCCACCATGATTCTATGCTCTGAAACTAACTATGATCTACAACTAACACAGTAACAGTACACTACACCCCACTTGGCAGAACATAGATTCCCTGGCATGATCGATCAAGCTTAAAACAGATGGGCTGCACCTGGATTCATGTTTACATTGTAATTTGTCTATGTCCCACATGTGATTCAGGTCGGCACCTGGACTGATGTCCAGACTGTAATTGGTATTAGTTGTGCATATGCTTTAGGTCAGCCAGACCCTAGCAACCATGTATTCCCCCCCCCTCCCCTCCTTGTGGTTTGTGCCTTTATAAACCCATTGCTCTGGGCTTTAGGGTCGAGAGTTGTTTAGGGCATGAGCCCACTCTCAACCACCAGCAAAAAGTTCATCAGTGTGTTGCCCTCCTCTGTCAGCACTCTCCCAGGCACAACAGTTTCACATTATATTCTATTAAGAAGAGATCAGATCCCTTAATGGATTTTTGCAAATAGTCACAATGCCATGAAAAATAAAAATATCCATTAGTAACTTTTGAACTCCAGAGGAATTCAGTATCAAAAAGCAAACTTTTTTAAAAATCTTTGTTTACAAAAGCATACTTTACCAAAGTGTTGCAAACCCTAGAAATCTTGGGAAAAGTTTTGAGCCTAAAAGAAAAAACATTTAGGTATAGAACCAACAATGTTATAAATACCCTTGATGGGAAGGGCAATCTCAAAGATCTTTTTTGTTGTTGTTGTCTTTGAAACATCACTATACAGATATTTTTATGGTATACATATCAGGTACACAGTTAAAAAAGAATAAAAATCCTACTCTCTAGAACATAAGAACACAATAAATAGAACAGAGATATTATACAAATGTAATGAATATACATAAGATGTAAGTATATGATCTTCAACCACATTCATATTACATACATAGTTTTTAAACTAATCTTTTACAATTCACTTATCTGAAATTTTAGTTACAAAAGCATGTATGAAATGAAAATATTAGTTCTGGGACTTACAAAACAGCTTTATTGGTGGATTTATATATGGGGAGAAAATGCTTAACTGAATATAAATTTTATTTTGCTGGAGTCATGACTGAGAAGTAAAGTTGTTAATGAGGAGAAAGCAAGTATAAATATTTGATCATTTTAGAAATGATACCTCAACAAGATTGACATTTATTAAATATTATATATTCCCTTTCCTAATTCAATTCTAATAGTTTATAAACTATCAAATGAAGCTATGGAAGTTAATGTTTTAGGTAGTCAATTTATAAAAGGAACTCACTTTAAAGTTTCAAATATCTACAAAATGTGGCTTCTTTTCTTTCTTACACAAAGAACCCTCTTTTAGGAATAGGCTCTTTGTCCTTTTTGGTGACCTCAGTTGTAATTAAAAGAAAGAGGCCAAGAGACCAGAGACACAGGCTATCACTGATGAAGTGACAGTGAAGAACCACGAGCTGTCCAAGAGACACAGCAGGGCACAACAGTGTGGGTAACAGGAATCTGGTGGAAAAGCAAGCCAAACCTCGTTGTATACTTGAAGGCAGTTGTTCTACTCAAAGAAAAGTATCACAACTTTTAAAATGCAAAACTAGAAACTTTATCAAGAATATTTTATTTTCTGATGATACATCTCTACTGTACTTAGATTTAGTAAAGAAGCTAACATGACCAAACCTGTTTATAGTCTAGGAACACAGTAAATTAGCTGTTTTAAACTATTTATTTTAAAGAAAATTGTTGAGATTGACAAGGCAGGATTATGTTTTCATTGCATAGAAAGGCAATGCCTGTTATAAGATAAATGTTAGTAAAGGAGCTCACTGTCATGAATACTTAGAATAGTTAGGGACTGGCCAGTGCCGTGGCTCAATAGGCTAATCCTCCACCTAGCGGCACCAGCACACCAGGTTCTAGTCCTGGTCGGGGCGCTGGATTCTGTCCCGGTTGCCCCTCTTCCAGGCCAGCTCTCTGCTGTGGCCAGGGAGTGCAGTGGAGAATGGCCCAAGTGCTTGGGCCCTGCACCCCATGGGAGACCAGGAGAAGCACCTGGCTCCTGCCTTCGGATCAGCGGCGGTGGGCCGCCACAACGCGCCAGCCGAGGCAGCCGTTGGAGGGTCATCCAATGGCAAAAGGAAGACCTTTCTCTCTGTCTCTCTCACTGTCCACTCTGCCTGTCAAATATATATATATATATATATATATACACACACACACTTAGGGACTTGGCGATCTCCAGACCAAAAAGAAATACAAAGCCACACAAAGGACAACACTCAGGAATAATCTGTTGTGTTGGTCTCGGAGATCATCGTGCAGAGTGCTACATTAGGACGGCAGACAAAAGCGTCGGTTTCATTTCCCAGCTCTGTTAACTGCTCCAGTAAAGACAAACAAGGATAATGGTCTTTTAACATATCTGGCAATTTGGAAGTCTTGTCTTGAAGACGATGGGAACGTCTCACTGGTGTCAGAAATTTCAGCTCTTTAAATGTAGAATTCGTTTCATCAAATTGCATCTTCTTTTTTACACTTTGCAAGTATGGTGTAGTGGATACATTATATTTAATTATGCAACTTGCTCTGGTTTCAGTATTGGGGGTTTTAACATCATTGGTTGAATCTTTTGTTTTATCATCTTGTTCTTTTTCACAATCTTGAAACACCACATTTCTATGATGTTTATTTTGTATTTCCTGTTTAACTGGTTCTAGATTAAGATCTTTATCTTCAGTGTTGCCTTCTTGGATTTGTACCTTGGTTGCATAAGCCTCTCCAAAATTAACTTTTTCTTTTTTTTATTATTTAATAAATGTGAATTTACAAAGTGCAACTTTTGTATTGTTGTGGCTTCCCCCCCAACCTCCCTTCCTCCCGCGGCCCTCCCCTCTCCCACTCCCGCTCCTATCCCACCCTTCATCGAGTTTCACAAAATTAACTTTTTCTTGACTCTCCATTGTTAGTATATCTACGATCGTGTGCGGCATCTCTTCAATGGGCTGAGCCCCTGCCAGAATGGCCTTCTCATAGGTTGCAATAATATTTTCAATAGGACTTGTGATTGGTTCAATACGTGCAAGGCAAATCCAATACTTAACAAGCTTTGTGGCATCTGGAATATTTTTAATCAGGTCATTCAGTGTGATCAGCATTTCTTCTTTTGGGCACCCCTCAGTAATCAGGTTCAGGCATTCAGAAATCGTCTTGTTTACTTTTTCAGTAAATAGCCTTTGCTCATCTTCTTCTGCCATGGTAGTCCAGAAGGACCCCACTGGTTTTTCAGCTTGTCCCTCAGGCTCAGGTTGTTGAACTACTGGGTTAGAAGGTCTTTTCAATACTCTTCCTTTGCCAGCTTTCCACTCATTCAGACAAGCTTTTCTCTGTTCTGCAGTTTCTTTGGGTTGACCTGACCTACTACTAACAGTTGCTGTTGCTATAGTAGGTCTTTGCTGGTCAACGGGTTTTGACTTTTCTACCAATTTGGTATTAGAAGATGAAATAGGCTTGGCTACCATTTCAGATGCTATGCCTCTTGACAGTGCCTTGTTTCTTTTTATGTCCTGAGAAGAAGCAGTTTTGACACTAGATAAAGCTGTTTTTGATTGTAATAATTATTTTTCCCAAGGACCTTTCCAGATGGTAACATTGGCCGAGGTCGTACTGATGCTTTGCTTCCCCATGTTTTGGGTATTATCATGGTGACTTCTATTTTTATTTATTTATTTATTTTTATTTTTTGACAGGCAGAGTGGACAGTGAGAGAGAGAGACAGAGAGAAAGGTCTTCCTTTGCCGTTGGTTCACCCTCCAATGGCCGCCGCAGCGGGTGCGCTACAGCCGGCACACCGCGCTGATCCGATGGCAGGAGCCAGGAGCCAGGTGCTTCTCCTGGTCTCCCATGGGGTGCAGGGCCCAAGCACCTGGGCCATCCTCCACTGCACTCCTGGGCCACAGCAGAGAGCTGGCCTGGAAGAGAGGCAACCGGGACAGAATCCGGCGCCCTGACCGGGACTAGAACCCGGTGTGCCGGCGCCGCTAGGCGGAGGATTAGCCTAGTGAGCTGCGGCGCCAGCCATCATGGTGACTTCTAATAGGAGGTCTCACAAGTTGTGTATTCTGAGATGTAGTGCTCACAGATTTAGTGGCGGCTGTCATATTTGAGGGTTACTCACTTTTCACTGTTTCACTGCTAGTGTTTATAGGCTGAGGCTTTGTGGCTTTAGAGACAGTAGTTGCAAGTTTCGTTGTTGTTGTCAAACTTGCATCTTTGACTTGTAGAGTTTTCTGAAAGAATTAATCTTTGATTGAACAATTTGACCACGGTAAGCTCCAAGCACAGGTTTTTTGGGCATGTTAGCATCTTGCTTTGGCTTTTCTGCAGTCACTGGTTTCTTTTTATTGTTGTTTGTAAGGTGAAACGCTTGGCTTACTGTCATATGTCGACTTTGGGGATCATCTTTAATTGATAACAACTGCACAACTTGATTATCATCACCAAAATTCTTTGCATCAATTGCTGTGGTTGAGTTGTTTAATTCATTAGACAGTTTTAAAGGAACACAGTTTTTGTCCACCATTGTATTTTTGTTCCCTGTAGGTCTATTGAGATTTTCTTTATGAGCCATTTTTTTTTAAAGATTCAGAGCTTTTGTTCCTTTTTGGACCTGGTCCTCAGATGTCATCACTGTCTGTTCTCCACAACTGGATAATGTCTGATTTTCCTGTTTGTATGAAAAAAAAATGTTTTTCTTCTTAACATATGTTCCTTGAATTTCTGTCTTCTTTGTTCTCTGAACGAGGACTGGGCCCTCTGACTCGGGGGCAGCTGCCGGTCCCGGGGAACTGCCGGCGGCGTGCTCACAGCAGCCCGTGGTCGGAGGATGTGCGTCTGCTCGGAGCGGCTCAGACTCCCTCAGGCCACGGCCGCCGGACACTGCCTCAAAGATCTTTTAAAGACACCCAGGCCCTTGTTGTTTGTTTTTATTCAGATAACAGTTGTGACTCATAACATCACCTCAGGACTGCCAGGCATAAATGTTACACAACCTCTGGAATACTTGCATCAACAACACCTTTATAAATGCAACTTCAGCATGATGTTACAACTCAATAATACTTTCCATTCACTCTGAGTAAGTCTGATTAGTTATTATCTCTGCAAGAGGAGAGGACTCCCAGGGTCCAACTGGGAATCTCAACGTCAAAAGACCTAATTTGAAATTTTAAGTTGAAAAAAGCCCATCGAAGATGTGAGAGGTGAGGCTAGCACCGTGGTACAGCAGGTTATTCCTCTGCCTGCGGTGCCGGCATCCCATACGGGCACCAGCTGCTCCTATTTTAATCCAGCTCTCTGCTATGGCCTTGGATAGCAGTAGAAGATGGCCCAAGTCCTTGGGTCCCTGCACCCATCTGGGAGACCTGCAAGAAGCTCCTGGCTCCTGGCTTCGGACTGGGGCAGCTACGGCCGATGCGGCCATTTGGGGAGTGAACCAACAGAAGGAAGACCTTTCTCTGTGTCTCTCCCTCTCACTGTCTGTAACTTTAACTCTCAAATAAAATAAATAAAATCTTTTAAAAAAAAGTGAGAGGTTTAAAACATTTTATCAAAATATGACCCCAGATTATTGTGAAATAATAATCATCTTTTCTATCAGGGTGCTTTAACCAGAGTTATAGAGCAGATTGAATTGTAGATATAAAGCTATCACTCAAATATTTCAAAAGAAGTAGATATCAAAAACAATCTTAATTCTATTAAGATTCAGTTGTCCCCGAGCAGTAAGAACCCAGTGAAGGCACCGGAGCATAACAGAGTGTAACCAGTTTCGTCCCCACCAGCCTTGGATACAGATTTTATGCAGTTCCAGAATCTCTTCCTAAGTCTGCAGTTCCTCTGCCAAGATTAATGCATTAGCGAAGGGAGTGACACAATTGCCCCTGGAGTTCACGTAGCATAGTTCAAATGGTTGCTACCTCAGTGCTAGCCTCAATTCCGAGAGCTTTTCCAAGAACTCACAAACAGAATTGCAGGCCTTAAAATTCATTTATTACCCCTATAACTAAGAGCCCAGTGTTAGACTTTAGTTGAGATTTTTTTTTTTTCCAGGAATTTACAGGCCAAACAAACTAAACTAAAACCCAATCCACCCTTAGACCCAGACAGACTGGAGCCCACCTCTGCCAGTCCAAAGGAAACACACTGGGCCCTATCGCTGCCCAGTCGAAGGGAGGCCACACCCACTGTGGACCAACCGGAGGCCCACACATGAGCTGATGGTGTTGCTCACCTGCAGCACTGAGCTCTAAGTCTCACTGCCTTTGCGCCCTCCCTCGGGAAGTCCAGGAATTGAGCGCCAGCTGCCTGGCTCCTTGCTCTGCACTTTGCGATAAATGCGTATTTTTTTTCAACCACCACACTGTCGGTGATTGGCTTACTGTGTACCAGGCAAGTGGACCCAGTTTTGGGGTTCCATAGCAACTTCTAGGATTCATTTTTGAGGTTGTTCCATAGCAGGGATGGGGAATGTCCAGGCTGCAGCTGCATGAGGCCCATGAAATCATTTGGTCTGGCCCTGACTAGGCAACTGTAGGTGGGACTTGAAATTTAATAAATCAATAGTAGATTAATTTTTTAAGTTGATAATTTTTATGGCCCACAAATGATGTAAGTATCCAAATGGTCTGTGGCAGAAAAAAAGTTTCCCCAACCTGTTCTAGCAAGACCATCCCAACAAAATTCGAAAATCCTTATTTCCTTGGTCAGTCACCAAAAAGGCAAAGAAAAGGGGCTGGGGTTGTGGCGCAGCAGGCTAAGCCGTTGCTTGCAATGCCAGTATCCCATACGGCTGTCCCAGTTCGAGTCCTGGTCACTCCACATCCAATCCAGCTTCCTTGTAATGCACCAGGGAAGTGGATGCACTTCCAAACAAAATCCCCCTTTTTTAAAAAAAAGAAAAGATTTTATTTATTTATCTGAGAGGTAAAGTTACAGACAATGAGAGGGGAAGACAGAGAGAAAGGTCTTCCATCTGCTGGTTCACTCCCCAAATGGCCACAATGGCCAGAGCTGAGCTCATCCAAAGCCAGGAACCAGAAGTTCTGCATCTCCCACGTGCGTGCAGGGGCCCAAGGACTTGGGCCACCTTCTACTGCTTTCCCAGGCCATAGCAGAGAGTTGGATCGGAAGAGGAACAGCCAGGACTAGAACCAGTGCCCAAATGGGATGCCAGCACTGCAAGTGGAGGATTAACCTACTGTGCCATAATGGCAGCCCCCAAAATCTTCCTTGTGGAGTCTGGGAATCTTATCTCCCAGCAACAAGTGCCGGAGTAAATTACCTAGTAGGTCCATATGGCGGAGACAGAGTATTCTCGCCATGCCTCTGGCTCCACTTACTAGTCTTGTAATCTGTCAACTCCTTGCCTAAATTTAAAGTCCATCCACACCCCTTGAAGTGCTATTTCCTTTCACCAACAAGGCATTTATAGGCAGCCAATGCTGCATCAGGGAGAAAAGGGAGAGTCCCCAGGGAAAAGGATTCTCAGCAGCTGTTGTGATGCCCTTGAATTCCCAGCCACGAGCAGCTGGTGCTCAAGAGTGCTCATCGTGGTTCCCCACGGGTGAGAGAAGGCTAGACCACTTGGAGACTGCACTCCTAGGCTCCTGGTCCTGGCTGGCTCTCCACTTGACACCAGTGGGCTGCTTTGCGCTGGACAGCCAGTTCACCAAAGGTGAGAGCTGATGCCAGGGGCAGGTTTGCTCAAGACGCTGGTGTCTTGGGAGAAGAGCAGACACCTGCAGTCTCACAAGTGCTTCCCCCTCCCCCTACTTTGCAAGTTAGCAGGAGGATTCTTGAAGGAGTAGGGGAGACGGGTGAGGTCGTCAGAAAGGGTTCCAGGGTTGGTGCCAGTGGCCACCCCTGAGCTGTGTGGTGGCGGCTGCTTTGATAGGAAGCGTGACTGTCCAGGCCCGTGGTCGCAGTGTCCTCCCTCGTCTGAGGCCTGCTGTTTCGTGATGACCAGGGTGGGCCAGATTGCTCTGAAACTTCAGCTGGCTTGCTCAAGGCCAGTTTCCAAGTTGTCCAGCATTATTTGTTGAGTTGAACAGACACTCTAATGAGTCCCAGGATCAGCAGAGAGCTGATGAGAATGTGGGAGGGGAACGGCAGAGGTGCGATCTCACACCGCCTCAGCCGGCTTTCTGCTCTGATCACTGCGGCGGCCAGGTGCACATGGGTGTGGCTTCCAGGCAACCTCGCCTCTCCTCACTTCATATCTCTGGCTTTTTTTTTTCTTTTTAAGATTTATTTGTTTATTTGAGAGGCAGAGTTACAGACAGAGGGAAAGACAGAGAGAGAGGTCTTCCATCTGCTTGTTCACTCCCCAAATGGTTGCAACAGAGCTGGGCCGATCCAAAGTCAGGAGTCAGGAGCTTCTTCCAGGCCTCCCATGTGGATGCAGGGACCCAACTTCCACTGCTTTCCCAGGCCATCAGCAGAGAGCTGGATTGGAAGGGAGCAGCCGGGACTCAAACCTGTGCCTGTGTGGGATGCTGGCACTGCTGGCAGAGGCCTAACTTACTACGCCACAGCACCAGCCCCGTATCTCTTGTGTTTTGCTCCAGGACTTCCCTACTGTAGCCAAGTGAGATACCTGTGAAAGGCTGCCCAGCCGTTTCAGCCCAGATATGCACCTATCTGGCGGACCAGGAACTTAACGCCAGTGAGGCACCCCTCAATCAGTGGAGAACAGGAGCCAGTGTGCAGATAAATACTCTCCTCTTCCACGGCTCAGGCAGATGATTCCAAGACACACTCTACCCAGCTCCTCAGAGGGTCTTAGCAGGACTGAGCCCGGGGGCCTCCAGTATAACACCTTTGCCTCCTTCCCTGGCAGCTCCCCCCAGAGCCCTCACCCCTATTCCCTGGAGTTACTACCTATCAGCACACTCAGAACTTGGGGGAACCCAGGTTAAAACTTACGGTTGTGTGACTGTGTGTGAATGAGGCGGTGCTGTGGTGACAGGAGTCAGCAGACAGGGGTCAGAAGATAGGGGTGGATCTCTGTGCTGATCCCATTTTAGTGCCTAGACAGCGCAGTGGCACCTGAACCAATGGGCAGCTCTTACAGCCTGCCCCGGGGAAATCACAGAACTCGAGCAGCCTGTGTGAGCAGCCCCCCAGTTGGCAAGGAAAAAGATAGGAGCCTTGCTCGACTTCAGAAGCCGTAAGGAGAGGGGTGTGTCCGGCACACCACAGGAAACGCAGTCCACTGTGCCCAAAGGACCTAGTTCCTCGCCTCTCTGCATCTGCCCTGCCTTCCGCCTCTCGGTGTTTTCCCTCACTGGGAACTGTGACTCTGCACTTTTCCGATTGGCTCTCCCCAGGGACAGCTACAGGAGCTGGCAGTGTGGCCGCTGGCAGACAGGGCCCTGGAAGAACCCCGGTAGGAGAGCCGGCAGCCCTGTGCCCATGGGCTCGGGTCTGTGGACACTGAGGGCCTCCCCTCCAGCCTTCGCTAGCCCCACCCACACTGGCGTCTCCCAGACACAAGGTTCTGATGGGCTCTGCCCATAGGGGCCTGGCTCTCACACCCACTGCCTCCTCATCAGGGGCCTCCCCACCCTACCTGAGACAGCAGGAGCTTCCCCTAAGAACATCGTATTGGATGTCTGGTCAGTCTGCGATAGAAACGCAGCCCTGGGCAAGTTGCCTGCGCTCTCTGAGTCTCAGGTTGCTGACCTGTAGGACAAGGGCTGTAATAGTACCTACTTCACAGTGGGGTTTGGCGGATTAAACGGATAGCGTGTGTTTAAAGTCTCCAGCCCCCACACGGAGTGCCCCGAACGTGTCAGCTTAACATTCTTATTGCTGTGTTTGTTCAGGTTGTGCCCCATAAAAGCAGAAGGGGTGGGGCAGCCTCTAACCTCTCCCTGGGCGTCTCTACCTTCTGAACTGCTGGCCCCCTGCAAAGGACTTGTTTCAGAGTAATCCCGGTGGCCCCTGCCTGCTGCCTGAGCCCGGGCATGTGCGGGACAGACAGGGAAGGAGAGGGCTGTGGAATGTGGGCAGGGCACATGGAAACCTGGAAGCCGGCAGGTTCCATTCATGCACCATTTCTGTAAGGCAAGCCCAGGTTCTGCCTCCAGAGGAATCTGGGGGCCTTTGGCCATGAAGCCATGATCAGGTCCCTGGAATGAACAGATCGGGGTGTGCTGGGCAGCATACTGAGCTGGAGAGCTAAATTCTAGGCTTATTGTTGTGTGATCCTGGCCAAACAGCTTCCTTCTCAGGCCTTTAGTCTGCCTGTCTGTTCAGTGGGAGGGTTGGGCAAGGTCCCACCTCGCTCTAACATTACATATCTGAAAGGATCTGACACCCGGATGAGAGAACCGAGTTAGCACAGAATCGTGGCTGGGAGTCCGAGCGCAGCAAGGACGCAGAACTGCCTTTCTCTCTCGTCCAGCCCTCGGCCGCTACCTACCTGATTCCGCGTTTTCAGCACTCAGAGCCCTTCCTCCAGGAGCCGTCTCTAAGGCCACCATCATCCCCACACTTCCGTATTTGGCTGTCTGTGGTTCCTTCCCTGTGTCAAAGTTCGTTTGTTCACAAGCCTCCCTCCTGTCATCCTCCAATCTGAGACCCCAGGCCCACTAAGGCCCCTCCCCCTCCTCAAAGGCAGGAACTCACCAGATTCAACTCTGGTGGCCCATGGCTGCACACTGAGCACGGTGACCAACCATCGGAGTGTCTCAGGCCATGGAACTTCCAACAGCAAAACCAGGGCAGTCTTGGGCGCACTAGGACCACTGGTCACCAGTAGTCCTACAGCTGGGCTAGTAACAGCTTACTGAACTCAATTAAGAGGAAAAGAATCACAGGAAACTTGGGGCTCCTTTTTAATGAATTTTTATCTCAGAGAGAGAGGAGAGAAATTACTGGTCTCAGTAACACGACAAGGCTGCAGCAAAGATGCACAGAACTGCAGACTTTGGAAAGCAGTTTTTTAAGCATAATCTCCATGGATTCTCACAAAACCCTGCGAGTTCATTGAAGAAAGAAACCTAATCCTGATCTCACCAGCCACCGAGGTGCAGAGAGGTTAATTTGCAGAGAAACGTAGCAAATCCACGGAAAAGAAGACTCCGTATCTCACAGGTGGCACTTGCTGCTGAAGTAATCCACAACTTCAGTGCCATCCCCAACAAAACAGGAATTGTCGTGGGACTTACGAGATGATCCTAAAATTCTTATTAAAGAGTGAGAGGCTAAATATAGGTAGAAGAATCTGGAAAGGGATAGAGGGGTGGGGTATGGCGCTGTGGTGTAGCAGGGAAAACCACCACCTGCAGTGCCGGCATCCCATATGGGCGCTGGTTTGAATCCTTGCTGCTCTACTTCCTATTCATCTCTCTGCTATGGCCTGGGAAAGCAGTGGAAGATGGCCCAAGTCCTTGGGCCTCTGCACCCAAGTAGGAGACCTGGAAGAAGCTCCTGGCTCCTGGCTTCGGATTGGTGCAGCTCCAGCCATTGTGGCCATTTGGGAGTGAACCAGCGGATAGAGGACCTCTCTCTCTCTCTTTCTCAGCCTCTCCTTCCCTCTCTGTGTAACTCTGACTTTCAAATAAATAAATAAATATTTTTTAAAAAAGGGATATGGAGACTTATTTTAAAGCTGTAACAGTATTAAAAAGTAAAGTAATGGCAAAAAGAAACAGAGAGACTGACAATGATAGTAAAATTTCATATATGACAAAAGTAGCCTTAAAAACCAGTTGGGCTACATGAGATTTCCAACAGATGATACTGTGACTGTTGATTGTACACATGGAAATGGGGAAATTAGATTCCTATCTTACATCACACACAAACATTCTAAGTGGATTAAAGACCTGAACATTACTTTCTAAAGCTTTAAAACTTTGAGAAATATATCACATGAAAGGAAAAAATTGAAGCATTTGACCACATTATAATTTGAAATTTGTATATGACAAGAGATATATAAGAAGCAACATTAAAAGACAATTCAGGGCTGGCGCCGCGGCTGAACAGGCTAATCCTCCGCCTAGCGGCGCCGGCACACTGGGTTCTAGTCCCGGTCGGGGCACCGGATTCTGTCCCAGTTGCCCCTCTTCCAGGCCAGCTCTCTGCTGTGGCCCAGGAGTTCAGTGGAGGATAGCCCGGGTCCTTGGGCCCTGCACCCCATGGGAGACCAGGATAAGCACCTGGCTCCTGGCTTCGGATCCGCCGCGGCAGCCATTGGAGGGTGAACCAACAGCAGAAAGGAAGACCTTTCTCTCTGTCTCTCTCTCTCACTGTCCACTCTGCCTGTCAAAAAAAAAAAAAAAAAGACAATTCAAACCAAATCAGATATTTACAAAACATGTAACTGACAAGAAATCAGTATCTGAATATATACATATTCACAAATAATAAGCAAAAGACAAACATCCCAACAGAAAAGTGAGCAAAATACATAAAAATGTATTCATAGAAAAAGCCTCAGTTGCCAAAACCAAGGGAAAGAAATCAGGGAAATGAAACTTGAACTACAAGGCAAGCCCATTTCATGTCCAACAATTTAGCAAAGGTCTTCGACTTTGACAATACTTGGCAAGGATGTGGATAATCAGAAACCCTCATCTGTTTCTAGCAAGACCATAAGCTCGAGGGCAACGTGGAAATGCTCATTAAAATTATAGAAAGACAAAGCACAAACCTCACCTCCCAGTAATTCTTCTAGCCACAAACCAGTCCCCACACTAGCACCTGGACACGAGGCAAGGTATTCCTGTAGCTACGCTTCTCTCAGTAGGAAAGCAGATGCATTAGCAGACATGGCTGGAATAGAGGCTCTGGTCTTCCCGTAGGAAAAGAATTTTGGACGTGAGACAGAAAGCAGTGGTAAGCAAGGTAGCAAGGTTGAGTGAGGAGGGCGTCCGTCAGAGCAGTGGGCACCTCTCCAGTGGATCTGAGTGTGCCCAGTCACTGACTGGGGTGAGCCAGGTAACAAGGCAAATGAAGAGAAAACCTGACAGACCAGGCGGGCATCTCAGCAAAGAACTGAGAGCTGAGTGTCCTGCGCATTTAGATGTGGGCGTGTAACGGTCTGGGGTCTGGGTCTCCCCCGCCCCATTCCCCCTGTTCCCCTGGACAGAGGGCTGGCTGGGTGTGAAGTAGGTAAAATTCCTCCTGGGTTTTACTAGCCGATGTTATCGGACTGGGTAGCCCTCTTGACACGGGGCAGAGGCGTCTCCTGGTGCTGCCTTCCTTGAAGGGAAGGCTGGGACGCCCTAGAAGGTTACTGGGCTGTGGGCCACTTCCAAGGCGTGTTTCCTAAGCTGCTGCTACCTTCCTCTCTGCGTGTGCTTTGCTTTCCTCGGGCCCCTTCCACACACGTAGGCTAATTCCCACCTAACAGATACAGCAGTTAAAATGAATCCTTCAGTCTACCTATATCAATACAGAGAAATCTCAAAAACAAAACCAAGTGACAAGAAGGAGGAGAAAGTTGCAAAAGCAAATAACTGGGGCCACATGACAACGCAGCCACCACCTGCAGTGCCAGCATCCCATATAAGTGCTGGTTCGAGTCCTGGCTGCTCCACTTCCTTTCCAGCTCCCTGCTAACGTGCCTGGGAAAGCAATGGAAGATGGTCCAAGTGCTTGGATCCCTGCAACCCACGTGGGAGACCCAGAAGAAGTGCCAGGAACCTGGTTTTGGCTTGGCCCAGCCCTGGCTCTTGCCACCATTTGGTGAATGAACCAGAAGATAGAAGATATCTCTCCCTCCCTCTCTTTCTCTCTCTCTCTCTCTCTCAATCTCTCTCTCACTCTCACTCTCTCTTTGTAACTGTGTCTTTCAAATAAATAAATCTTTTTTTTGATAAATCTTTTTTTAAAAAAAAGCAAATAACCACTTCTGTAAATTTTTCAAACACAGGAAAATAACACTACATCTCATACATACACACACTCCGCATGCAGAAAAAGTACAGAAGGAGCCAGTATTGTGGTGCAGGGGATTAAGCCACCACCTGGGACACCAGCATCCCATATGGGCACTGGTTTGTGTCCCAGATGCTCCACCTCTGATCCAGCTCCCTGCTAATGGACTCAGGAAAGCAGCAGAGGAAGGCCCAAGTACTTGGGCCCCTGCACCCATATGGGAGAATGAATGAAGCTCCTGGCTCCTGGGTTTGGCCTGGTCCAGCCCTGGGGAGTGAACTAGCAGATAGAAGATCTCGATCTTGATCTCGATCTTTCCTTCTCTCCAAAATAAATAAATTAATCTTCAAAAAGAAGGAGAGGAAGAAGAAGTGGAGGAGGAAGAGGAACAGACAGAAAAAGGATAAAAGCTGGCTTGGTGATTTCAGTGGAAACAAAAGGCAACAGCCAAAGATGATCAGGGCAGGACTTCAGCTACATCCAGCATTTAATCACCTTCAAAAGGTAGGAAGGAACATCTGAAACAAACACCACAGTTAAACACTCCCCTCTGGTAAACCTGGGAGGAGGCTCATTTGGCATCTGGTCTTGAGAGTGAAAGGTTCGATTTAAGGCAGCATGGTAGGGGGACATGGGAGGCAGCCCCGTGGTGGGCTTGGAGCAGTGACGGAAGCAGCCTTGGAGGGGACATGACTTGGTGCCAGGTGGCAGCAGTAGAGGCTGTGGCAGTGAGGCTGGGGTCTCTGGAGCTTCTGGTAGCAAATACGATGTCCTCTCTGTTCCGGGGAAGCTATCTAAGCCAGATGCCACCGGAGGCGGTCTTGTGGCCTCCGCAGGTCCCTGCGAGGACAGCAGTAGAAACCCAGCGAGAACACAAGGCATTCCAGAGCCTGGGAGGAGATCCGGCCAGCCTGCCGGGGCAGTGAAAGCAGATACAAAGTAAGTAGTGCCCCTTCCCTTCTGCAACCCCTCCGGGTGAACTTCTGAACCCTTGTCCAGGACCCCGCACTCATCCCTGGGAAATCTCATCGGAGTGAGTGTGGCCTCCTCACTGCCTGCTCACGGCCTCTTGGAGGCCACCGTTAGTCTCCTAGCACCTTCATTCTCCCTCCCAACGCTGCATCGCGGACAATATACTGAGCAGGACTTCCCTGTGTTCGTTCAGAGCAGACGACGGAGATCCAGCACAAGCTATGGGCCCACCGGGGCTCTGCCAGCCTCGGCACCAAATCAGCCAGATCCAGCGCGAAAAGAAACCCACCCCCCGACAGAGGGGGACATACCCCACCCACTCATCCTCTTGCAAAGGCGGCACCAAAGCCCCTCCCCTTTCCTGGGCCTTCCGGGACCCATCTCGCTACCACCTCTCTTTTTTTTAATACTGAGTTTATTTCACATGTATGTTTTTGTCTCCCCACTATTTCCACATCTGACCACCGATACTACTGTGTCCTGTCGTAACATTCCATACACAATTAAAACCAGGCAAAGGGCGGATTCCATCTTTAAAAACTAAACAGGCGGGGCTAGCGCTGTGGTGCAGCGGGTTGAGTCACCGGCTGCGGTGCCCACATCCCTTGTGTGTGCTGGTGTAGACATCGACTGAAGTCCTGGCTGCTCCTCTTCCGATCCAGCTCCCTGCTAATGGCCTGGGACAGCAGCAGAAGATGGTCCACGTGGGAGACCCAGATGAAGCTCCTGGCTTCGGCCTGGCCCAGCCCTGGCTTTTGTGGCCATTTGGGGCATGAAGCAGTGAATAGAAGATAGAATCTCTTTATCTCTCTCTGTAAATCTGCCTTTCAAATAAATAAATCTTCAAAAAAAAAAAAAAACTAAACAGGTATTTTAGACAGCACATTCTTGGAAATGGAACCTGGAACATTTATCAAACATGGCACGGGAAGTTCTCACTCTGCATCCAAAAAGGACAGCCAGATACCAACTGTTACAGAAATAAGACAGGACATTTTAACAAACTGTTTAAAGTGTTTTCTTAAAGAAACTTCCCAGAAGCAAGTTTTTATGTAATGGATGAACTTGACTTCCACTTTGGGAAGAGAACCACCTTGTTCTATGCATGCTTGCATTTTTGCTTTAATGTCTTCTCCAGAACTAGGTCCTTTTGGTGTTGCAGGAGATTTTTCCTGTTTTTCGCAGGATGCGTGACCTTTTGATCTTGGTGTTGCTAGTGTTGAGCTTTCTTCCCTGCTGGTTTGATTTTTGTGCATTTTTGGCTGGGAATCTCGTATAGATCTCTTCACTGGAGGTTTTTCTTCAGTTTTCCTTGTCATCAAAATCATTGTCATCCCCATCTTTGTCATCTTTGTCATCCTCATCAGCAACAAGTTCTCCTTTTCTCCGTGTCACTCCGATGACATTTCCCAGTGCTGCCTCCTCCAGGGTGCATCGCTTTCCAGATACACCTACTAGTTTCACGTCCTCCTCCTCTTCATCTGCCTCTGCGTCTTCCTCCACATCTATTAAGTGGGTTCCACTAATGCACCCACACCCGGAACCACACTTCAACTTGATGGCCACAGGTGGTACTATTTCTTTATTTTTTTTTAAGATTTATTTATTGGGGCTGGTGCTGTGGCGCAGCAGGTTAACACCTTGGCCTGAAGCGCCAGCATCCCATATGAGCACTGGTTCTAGTCTCGGCTGCTCCTCTTCCAATCCAGCTCTCTGCTATGGCCCAGGATAGCAGTAGAAGATGGCCCAAGTCCTTGGGTCCCTGCACCCACCTGGGAGTCCCGGAAGAAGCTCCTGGCTCCTGGCTTTGGATCAGTGCAGCTCTGGCTGTTGTGGCCATCTGGGGAGTGAACCAGCGGATAGAAGACCTCTTTCTCTGTCTCTACCTCTCTCTGTAACTCTGTCTTTCAAATAAATAAAATAAATCTTAAAAACTTATTTATTTATTTAGAAGTCAGAATTACACAGAGAGAGAAGGAGAGAGAGAGAGAGGTCTTCCATCCGATCGTTCACTCCCCCAGTTGGCTGCAGTGTCTGGAGCTGCTCCGATCCAAAGCCAGGAGCCAAGAGCTTCTTCAAGGTCTCCTACACGGGTGCAGGGACCCGAGGACTTGGGCCATCTTCTACTGCTTTTCCAGGCCATAGCAGAGAGCTGGATCAGGGGTGGAGCAGCCAGGACTCAAACCAGTGCCCATATGGGATACCGGCACTGCAGACGGCTGCTTTACCCGCTATGCCACAACACCAGACCCAAGTGGCACTATTTCAAAGCCACCAATGGGAGCCACCAGTTTTCGAAGTTGCCAGAATGACTTTCACAGGACGGCCTTCCTAATTCATCGCCTCTGCTTCAACAATGTGCCGTTCCGCCTTCGCACCTGCACCTAAACCGACCGTTCTTAAAGGTGCTCGTTTTGGTCATGGTCCACTCTAAAGTGATCATCTTTGTTGGTCTTTAGTTCACAACTGAAAAGATGGTTCTGGGACCTCAGGGGGATCATGTCCATGTCCATGTCCATGTCCATGTCCATGTCCATGGGAACTTAGGTGGGATATAAGGTGAATGGAGACAGGCGCCCACTACTACAAAGAATAGCCAATGGATCTGGCTGAAAAGCCCATGAGAACATTTCAGGCATGGAAAGCCAAGACACTGTGATGAAAAATGATCTACTTGAAAAATTTACGTGAGTGAGATCCCAGTGGAAAGAAGGGGTCATCAAAGAAGGAGGTACCTTTCTCTGAAGGGAGGAGAGAACTTCCACTTTGACTGTGGCCCTGTCTAAATAATGTCAGAGTTTGTGAACTCAAGAAGCTTCCATAGCCTTGGCAGCTCATGACAAGAGCCTCAGGTGATCACTGACGTCATAAATAAGAGTGTCAATTGTTAAATCAACAACAAGAGTCACTGTGCACTATGAAAATTAATGGTAAAACTTGTCTTCAAACAGTACTTTATACTTTGTGTGTCTGTGTGGGTACAAACTGTTGAAATCTTTACTTAGTGTAGAGTTTATCTTTTTTTTTTTGACAGGCAGAGTGGACGGTGAGAGAGAGAGACAGAGAGAAAGATCTTCCTTTTGCCGTTGGTTCAACCTCCAATGGCTGCCGCGGCTGATCCAAAGCCAGGAGCCAGGTGCTTCTCCTGGTCTCCCATGCAGGTGCAGGGCCCAAGAACTTGGGCCATCCTCCACTGCACTCCCAGGCCACAGAAGAGAGCTGGCCTGGAAGAGGGGCAACCGGGACAGAATCCGGCGCCCTGACTGGGACTAGAACCCGGAGTACCGGCGCCACAGGCGGAGGATTAGCCTATTGAGCCACGGCGCTGGCCAGAGTTTATCTTCTGTATATAAAGATAATTAAAAATGAATCTTAATGAAGAATGGGATGGAAGAGGGAGTAGGAGGTGGGACAGTTTGGGGGTGGGAGGGCAGGTATAGGGGGAAGAACTATAATCCAAAAGTTGTACCTAGGCAATTTATATTTATTAAATAAAAGCTTTTATAAAAAATAAAATAAATGCTGATAAGTAACTTGGGAAAAAAAGGGACAGAATCATGCCAGGGCCCATGCTCAGGTGCCCCCCTCCTCCTTTGGCTTACACCCCTCACGCTCAACTTTCTAGATCTTTCTAGATCCCTCCATCCCTCTGTGGCTCCCACACCTCTCTACTGGGCCACTCTGCTTGGATTTGGTGTCCCAGAGTGACCTCCCAGGACACACCCTGAGGAGTCTGATGCCAGCTGCTCTTGCAGTAGCTCAGGTAAAAGGCCTCTTCTCCCCACCACAAGCTACCAGCCTCTGCCACAGCCTTGGCCTCCCCATGGATGGCAAGAACCTGTCTCAGTCCACGTATCCCTTCTCAACACCAGAGGTGACTAAGGAACCCCAAGTACAGCCAGAGATGCTTATCAGCATGCCAGAGTGGCAGGGACTTGCCCAGCATCTGGGCACAGAAATGGAGTGCTCCTCGGAATAATGTCTCTGCTAGACCTCGAGTAAACCACCCCCCCCCAGCACCCACCTCACTGGCGTAGCCTCCCCTTCTGACAGCCCAGCCCCGGCTCACTCTAAGCAAGGTTCGGAGAGGGTGGGCTAAGCCACCTACTCCACAAAACCACCTTCCTGCCCCTCCCTCGCAGGCTCAGTCAGACTCAGCGCCTCTGCTCACGCTAGCAGCTCTCCTTCCTACTCCCCTCTGCATTTTTTTTTTTTTTTTTGACAGGCAGAGTGGACAGTGAGAGAGAGAGAGAGGCAGAGAGAAAGGTCTTCCTTTGCCGTTGGTTCACCCTCCAATGGCCGCCACGGCCAGTGCGCTGCGGCCGGCGCACCGCACTGATCCGAAGCCAGGAGCCAGGTGCTTCTCCTGGTCTCCCATGGGGTGCAGGGCCCAAGTACTTGGGCCATCCTCCACTGCACTCCCTGGCCACAGCAGAGAACTGGCCTGGAAGAGGGGCAACCGGGACAGAATCCGGCGCCCCAACAGGGACTAGAACCCGGTATGCCGGCGCCGCAAGGCGGAGGATTAGTCTAGTGAGCCAGGGCGCCGGGCCCCTCTGTATCTTACTCATCCCCCGGGACCTAGCTACAGCGCTCCCTGCTCCCCCAGCACTGCCTGGAGCCTCCTTTCTCAAATCATTGAGTCCTGTAAGGAATTGCTCAGTGAGCATGAAATGCAGAAACAGAATGTGGCATGAATGACTTATCCGCCAAGGATGGAAAATCTACAATCTTTGTTTATAAAACAGTCACATAATTCAGATGAAAACTCAAGCATTTAGGGGTGAAGTACCTTGTTGGATGATTCAGAACACGTGTGTGTGTGTTGTATATAGAAGATGTAAGTATGCAAACAATACACAATAATGTGTTTATATATGTAATTCACATGTATATGTATGTAGAGTGTTTTTATACAGAGAAAGGGTCTGAGAGAGAGTTAATCTAAGTTCTGCACAGAGCAGACACCAAGACTGGGTTAAGTGTGCAGGGATTTAGCTTGGAGAAATGCCTACGTGAGCACTTGGGGAGGAGGCCTGAAAAGGCTGGGAGAGCTGCCAGAATAGGCTGCAAGTGTGGCCCTGAGCGGCAGAGAGAGAGAGAAGAAAGTCTGGGTAGCAACTGCCTAGGTTTCTGAATAGTTGAATTCGGTGAGGAGTCCTTGGGCCAAAGGCAGCCATCAGAGAAGCCCCAGGTCTCCCAAGAACAGGCCAGCCCAGGTGTCCCTGCCACACACAGTCACTGTCCAGGGTCAGCCCCAGGAATGACTTGGAAACTAATGTAGTAACATACTTGGGGATGACAGCCGCTGGGCCCTTGGCCACTTGTGCCCTTTGTAGTTGGAGGTCTGCAAAAGTGTTTTCACAGCTGCCATAAGGAGAACGCTAGTGTGGTGCGTATGAATTACTGAAACCAGGTGATCCTTCTAGAAAGAAAGATGTGCCAATTAAAACAAAAACTTATGGGGCTGGCATTGTGGCAAAGTGGGTAAAGCTACCGCCTGCAATGCCGACATCCCATGCCAGTTCAAATCCCAGCTGCTCCACTTCCGATTCAGCTAATGTGCCTGAGAAAGCAGTGGAGGTGGCTCAAGTGCTTGGGCCCCTGTGCCCACATGGGAGACCTGGAAGAAGCTCCTGGCTCCTGGCTTCAGACTGGCTCAACACTAGCTGTTGCAGTCATTTGAGGAGTGAACCCGTGGATGGAAGACCTTTCTCTGTCTTTGTAACTCTTTCAAAGAAATAAGTAAATATTTTTTAAAAATTAGATTTATCTTTTTTAAAGATTTGTTTATCTGAAAGGCAAAGTGACAGAGAGAGACAGAGACAGAGAGAGATCTGCCATTGCTAGTTTATCCCCCAAATGTTCACAACATCCAGGGCTGGGCAAGGCTGAAGCCAAGAGCCAGGAACTCCATTTGGGTCTCCCACATGGTAGGGGCCCAAGGACTTGTGCCTTCATCTACTGCCTTCCCAAGTGCATTAGTGGGGAGCTAGATTAGAGTGAACATAGCCAAGACTTCAACCAGTGTTCCTAGGTTGGCTGCAAGCATCATAAGCAGTGGCTTAACCCCTGTACCATAACACTGGCCCTTAGATTGATGATTCTAATGACACACTTAGCTAATCCAAAGGGAGAATTTTAAACTAAAAGAAAGTGTGAGAGCATGCTCTATAATGTAACACAAAGAAATTAAAAAAAAAATGCATGAAGTTGCCATCAGCTAATGCCTCAAGCAACAGAGAGCTCTTTATTGTGACTCACTTCTACTTCAAGACTGCAAAGCTCCAGAGCACCTGATGTTTTCCGAAGTTGTTTTTCATGTTTTCCGCTTTATCCCATGGAGCAATGTAAGCACTAGCCACCAGAGCTGGTCTAGACCCACTGCAAAGGCAATGCCCACGCAGATGTGTCAGGGAGTAGCCAAGCGTTGCCCTTTGCTCTAGTTCAATGCTAAGATCTCAGGACTCACTTCAGCCTTATCATCATAGCATCTGACATGTGTTGACATGTTTCTAAACTGCACCTGCGTGAGCTTATACCTACCCCTTCCTGTGATGACAAGTTTCCCCCCTGGAATACTCATTTCTCCCGCAAATAAAAGATGCCCATTTGCCCTTGCTCAGGGGTCATGGCTTTGGGAATAATTCACTATGGTCAACTCCCTTATTGGCTGTAAATGAATTACTTTGTGTGATAACTACTTCTAATGGAGGTGTTGATTCCTGCTCATCAAGAAGCAAACTGCTGTGCTCTGGTGACAATGCTGGTTCGCTGGTTCGTAAACATGGAGAATAAAGTGAAGAAGTCTAACCTACCATGTGTGTGAGTTCTGGAAAAAGAGAAGAGGGAGTACAGAGGACGGACAATTGGAAGAAATAATAAATAAACATTTTCAGAACTGATGTGGAACACTATGCTCAGAATGAGTCCATCACAAATTTTCTGTATGGCTTAAGTGGAAAGGAAATCAACATCTTAACACAACACAGTGATTCTTCATAGTAGTAGAGACCAAAAGGAAGGAAGGACAACGCGGCCAGTGATGGTGTTATTGACAGCAGCAATAAAGTCTAAGAGAATTTTAACCACCAACCAAGACTTGTACGCCCAAAGGAATTCTCTTTCAGCAATGAGGAGGAATTAAGACATTTTCAGAAAAACAGGAGCTGAGATTTTTCTCACTAAAACCAACAGACTCTGCTGAAGAATGAAAAGCAGCTCCCAGAAGGAAAGTGTGGATCGCAATGGCGAGTTCAGAAAGTGGCCAGCGATGGGGTCGGTGCTGTGGCGCAGCGGATTAAAGCCCCGGCCTGAAGCGCCGGCATCCCATATGGGCGCCGGTTCTAGTCCTGGCTGCTCCTCTTCCAATCCAGCTCTCTGCTATGGCCTGGGAAAGCAGTGGAAGAAGATCACCCAAGTCCTTGGGCCCCTGCACCCGCGTGGGAGACCTGGAAGAAGCTCCTGGCTCCTGGCTTCTGACCGGCGCAGCTCCAGCCATTTCGGCCATCTGGGGAGTGAACCAGCGGAGGGAAGATCTCTCTCTGTCTCTCTCTCTGTAGCTCTGTCTTTCAAATACATAGAATAAATCTTTGAGAAAGAAAGAAAGAAAGAAAGAAAGAAAGAAAGAAAGAAAGAAAGAAAGAAAGAAAGAAAGAGACGAATGCGTGGGCAAATGTATATAAACACTGGTTGTAGAAAACAGCAAGAATAATGCCCGTGGCAGATAAAGAATTAAACGGGCTAAGATAACAGGCGGTAACACTGAGAAGGTGAACGTTGAGGTGCTCAAAAGTCCTTGAATCACTCAGGAGGGGATGAGATATTAACTTTCATTTGTTTCAGAAACATGCATGGTCAAACTTTCAGGTAGCCACTTAAGAATATAGTTTAACCACTTTTAAACTTGTAGGAGGAACATGGAATGAGGAAATAGTCAATAAATCCAAAAGAAAACAAGAGCGGCAAGAAAACATTAAAGGCGACGCAAATAAAAGCACACAATAAAATGGGAAAAATACAGGAGCTTTGGCGAGGGAGTGAGAGATGAGGGGCGACGCCGGGCCCAGCTGAGCCGCAAGAGAGCAGGAAGGGCTGGAGGCAGACTGAGCGGTCCCGGGGGTCCTGGGGACAGAACCCAGGGAGCTACGACTGTTTCTCATAGCCCCTCTGCAGCCACCTGCAACCTCCAAGAGCCTCCCACTCAGGCCGCCCTCAGAAATAAAACATAGATAAAAGCAAAGCACTTGTATTGCAAATTCAGAAACAAGTGCTCTAGGCTCCCGAAACATACCACCCATTCCAGCCAGTCCTTGTGAAGCCTGGATGCCATGGCCCAATTTGAAAACGCAAGGAAAGAGGGGACTTCTCACTGGGCTCCCCTGAGCCATAGGACAGAGCAGAGCCAACCGCTTGCATTCATCAGAATACAGCAGGCTTGGTATCAGACCCAATGAGGAAACAACTCTAACAGGTAGCACTGCCTGGAGACACAGAAGGGACCAGGGAACAGGAACTCACAGTTAAAGAACTCTCACCGTAACAGGCTCATTACACAACCAACATGCCAGGCAGGTACCTCTGAGCTTGGATAGTGAGCCCCCCATCACCACAAGTAAGCACCCCAAGACTAGGACTCCCCTGGTGCGGAAGAGGAAGGGAACTAAGTTAAGGCCCTCAGAGACTGCTTCTTGGGAATGGGACAGCTTTAGTAAACTAGGCTGGTGGCAGTGATGTGGGGTAGGCAGGAACCAGTTAGGTCTCTGAGCTGGAAGTCACAAGCTCCCATGTAATTCTATCTCCCTATTTGTCAATCAAAATGCACCCTTTCTCAGGTGGCTTCATGCCTGGAGATGCCACCCCTCAGCTCATAAAGGAAACCAACAACAAAGAGGGACCTCTCCGTGGCCATAGACAACAGCTGGAGGGGCAGTCGAGTGCTCTCTCTGCTTCCCACTATGACCCGTTCTCCTTTTGGGCAATATCGTAGCCCACTGCCCACTCATGACTGGGCAACCCATGCTCTCGTGTGTGTGTGTGTGTGTGTTCACTTCCTCACCTTTAAAATAAACTTTATCATTTTGTGAACCGTGTACATGTCAGCACTTGGTGTGACAAGAACCTGGAGTACAAGAATTAATATATCCTTGACCACATCAGTAAATGGTGGTCCAATCACCAGCAAGGTACAATGAAGGAATATTCCAGGGAGTCAGACTCATTTAAGCATTATCACTGCCAGCCCCAGGTAGGTTTTGTGGACCCTGGGACTTTGTAAGGACTTGGGATTTGGGACCCAAGTGTGATCAGCCTGGGGCCAGTCTGGATGACCAGATGGGTGCATGTGTCACTCTCTTCCAACCTTGGGCCTTCAGCAAGAGGACACAGGGCTGTGTCTTGAGACTTATTGCTTGGTTAGTAAAGCCCTAAGGGTTTCCATATTGAGGCAAGTGCCTGTGGACAGAGGTTCTTGACTTAGGCCAGCACCAGGCAGAGACCTGCACCTTGGTGAGAGAGACTTCCTCTGGCAAGAGACTTCTTGCAGGCCTGGTGTGCATCTCCAAGATTGCACCAGGCATGGTGACTGTGAGACCCAGGGGTGACCCATGTAGGACCTGCCTCCATGACTCCTCCCATAACCTTGGACAGACAGTAAGGAATCACAGAACTGTTTGAAACTTAGTCAAAGGCTGATGAAACTCAGCATTGGACTAATGGTCCCTTTCCCCAGGCCAGTGCCTACAGAGTGACCTCTGGACATGCTTCAGTGCCCAGCAGAGCTCTGTGGCCCTGGCTGAGTGGTCTTCTACCCCAGCCAGCACCACACCTGTGGCTGGCAAGTGCAGTGCTGGGGGGCCCCACCTCAGAGGCAGACAGGTCATAGCAGGGTGAACTTCAGCCTCATCTCTAGGCTGCACTGGTCTTGGTAGGCTGAGGACCCTGAACATCATGTAGCCTTGTGGCATTTGTGGACATAGGACAAGGAGTCTGACCTACCCTGGTCCAGGGAGAAGCTTTTAGGGACAGACCACTCCTTTTCAGGCATGTCTCCAGTTCATGCTAAAGAACACATCAGCTGAATATTTGGGAAAAAATTGAATTTGGAGAGTACTGTATGATTGAGTCAGTAAAAAGTATCCATAGCAGACCTGGGGAGAACTGCAGCTTAGGGTGCTGTCTCGTACTGAAATAGCAGACGTATCCATGGACTCAGAAAAAATAAATAAATTATTCAGAATGTCTAGGACAGCCACAAATGAAGCCAGATTATTGGAATGAATCCTTCCACACGAAGATGATATCATGCACAAACAAGCATCAGGAATTTCCAGGGAACTCTGTTCTCACCCAAAGAGCAAAACAAGGTACCAGAAACCAACCACCCAAGAATTGAAATTTAAAAATTCTTGGATGAAGGCTTCAAATTAGCTGTTTGGGGGCTGGCACTATGGCGCAGCAGGTTAATGCCCTGGCCTGAAGCGCCAGCATCCCATATGGGCATCGATTTGAAACCCAGCAGCTCCACTTCCAATCCAGCTCTCTGCTATGGCCTGGGAAAGCAGTAGAAGATGGCCCAACTCCTTGGGCCTCTGCACCCACCTGGGAGACCCGGAAGAAGCTCCTGGCTTCAGATTGGTGCAGCTCCAGCTGTTGCGGCCAACTGGGGAGTGAACCAGCAGATGGAAGACCTCTCTCTCTCTCTCTCTCTCTCTCTGCCTCTCCTCTCTCTGTGTAACTCTGCCTTTCAAATAAATAAATACATCTTTTAAAAAAATGGCTGTTTGAAGGAAGCTCATTGGAAGTCAAGACAACACAGAGAAATGATGCAACACTCTACCGGAGAAATTTGATAAAGAGATGGAAGTAGTTAAATAAAACTAAGCAGAAGTCTTTCTACTGAAAACCACACTAAGTGAAATTTAAAACATGATAGAAGGCATCAATAACATAAGAGATCAAATGGAAGAAAGACTCAGCTTTCTAGAGGACAAGCCATTTGAAAATACAAAGTTGGAGGAGTTAAAAGGAACCAAGAGGAATGAAGAAAGCTTATGGGGAAAATGAGATAACATGAAAAAAGGAAATATTGGGGTTATTGGGGTTCAAGAGGGACTTGAAATACCACAGGGATAGAAAACATATTCAAAGAGATAACAACAGGAAACTTCCCAAGGCTGCCGCTGTAGTGTAGTGGGTTCAAATCCTGGCTGCTCCACTTCTGATCCAGCTCCCTGGGAAAGCAGCAGAAGATGGCCCAAACTGTAAGAAAGGGATGCTAACAAGTAAGAAAAAAATATCAAATGTAGAAAATTAACTGGTAAGAATAACTATACAAATTCTGAATTCTCTGTTCTTGAAAATGTGATGTGTAAACTATTGATATCATGAGGCTGGCGTTGTGGCATAGCAAGTTAAACTGCCACCTATGATGCTGGCATCCCATTTGGGCACGGTTCGAAATCCAGTTGCTCCACTCCCAATCCAGCTCCCTGCTAATGCATCTGGGAAGGCAGTGGAAGATGAGCCAAGTGCTGGGGCCCCTGACCCACACAGGAGACCCGGAGGAAGCTCCTGGCTTTGACCTGGCCCAACCCCAGCCGTTGTGGCCATTTGGGGAGTGAACCAGCAGATGGAAAATCTCTGTCTCTCCTTGTCTCTCTGTAACTCCACATTTCAAATAAAAAATGCATCTTTAAAAAAAATACTATTTATATCTTTATTGTGAAGACTAGAAAAATTGTAATCATTACATTAAAATGTTAAAAGGCAATATTGAAAGCGGTCAAATGTAACATTAAAAATTCGAAGTGTGGACAGGAATGGAGAACAAATGTAGAGTTCTTTATTAGAATTTCTTATCTCTTGTTTGTCTCTTTCCTTATCTTTACTATCAATATTAACTTTTTTTTTTTTTTTGACAGGCAGAGTGGACAGTGAGAGAGAGAGACAGAGAGAAAGGTCTTCCTTTGCCATTGGTTCACCCTCCAATGGCCGCCGCGGTGCCCCAACCGGGACTAGAACCCGACGTGCTGGCGCCACAAGGCGGAGGATTAGCCTAGTGAGCCGCGGCACAGGCTCAATATTAACTTTTCATCATTTCAAGATAGCTTGTTATAGTCAAAAGAAGTTTGCGTAAGCCTCATGTAACCACAAAGCAAAAACCTCTGATTCCTTGCCTATTGCTAAGTCTATTAGAGGTTTTTGCTCTGTGGTTACTCTGAGGCTTACAAAAACTTCTTTTGACTATAAATAAGCAAGGAATCAAAGAACACCACTAAAGAAAATCACTTACCCAGTAAGACAGGGAGAAAGAAAGAAAGAAAGAAAGAAAGAAAGAAACTATAATAAAGACACAAAATGAGCATAAAAATGGCAGTAGGAGGACATTGCCTATCAATGATTTACCTTAATTGTCAACGGACTAAAGTCTCCAACTAAAAGACATACAGGCTGCATCAAGAAACGCACTTCACCTCTTAGGACACACATAGACCAAAACTGAAAGGATGTGACAAGATATTCCATGCAAATGGAACTCAAAAGAAAGCAAGAGTAGCCATTCTCCTATCAAACATGATAGATTTTAAATCAAAAGCAGTAAAAAGAGACCAGGAAGGTCAATATATAATGATAAAGTGCTCAATCCAGCAAGAGGAAATAACACCTGAAATATATATAAACCCAATATTGGACCACTCAAGTACATAAAGCAAATATTAATAAACATAAGGGAGATAAAGACTCCAGTACAATAATAGTAGACTTTAACAGTCCAGTTTCAGAAATAGACAGCTCATCTAGACAAAAAAAATAAGAAACAGCAGAGTTAAATTGAGCCCAAGATCAACTGGAACTAACAGACGTCTACAGAAATCTCCACCCAGCAAATGCAGAATATGCATTCTTCTCAGCAGCACATGGCACACTCTCCAGGACAGATCGTACGGCAGGTCACAAAACAGGCCTCCACACATTCACAAGAACAAAAATCACATCCATTGTCTCTTCTAACGACAATGCAGTCAAACTAGAAAATAACAACAACAAAAAAAACTTTGGAAACTACACAATGCACATAAATTAGGCAACTTCATCATGAATGATCAGTGAATCAAGATGAAAATTTTAAAATTTCTTGAAACAAATGAAAATAAAAACACAACATTAAAAAAATCTATTAGGACACAGCCGAAGCAGTACTGCAAGAGAGGTTTATAGCAGTCAGTGCCTGTATTAAAGAAAAGTAGAGGCCGGCGCCGCGGCTCACTAGGCTAATCCTCCGCCTAGCGGCGCCGGCACACCGGGTTCTAGTCCCGGTCGGGGCGCCGGATTCTGTCCCGGTTGCCCCTCTTCCAGGCCAGCCCTCTGCTGTGGCCAGGGAGTGCAGTGGAGGATGGCCCAGGTGCTTGGGCCCTGCACCCCATGGGAGACCAGGAAAAGCACCTGACTCCTGGCTCCTGCCATCGGATCAGCGCGGTGCGCCGGCCGCAGCGCGCCGGCCGCGGCGGCCATTGGAGGGTGAACCAACGGCAAAGGAAGACCTTTCTCTCTGTCTCTCTCTCTCACTGTCCACTCTGCCTGTCAAAAAAAAAAAAAAAAAAAAAAAAAAAAAGAAAAGTAGAAAAATCTCAAATAAAAAGAACTTACCACTACAATTCAAGGGGTTAGAAAAATAAGAATAAGTCAAACCCAAAATTAGTAGACGGAAAAAAAAACAATTAAATTCAGAGCACAAATAAAATGTGGAAATTAAAAACCATACCCCCCCCCCAAAAAAATCAATGAATCAAAGCACTGGTTCTTAGGAAATAAAAACAAATTTGATAAACCTTGACCTAGACTAACAAAGGAAAAAAAGAGAGGATTCAAATACATAGACTCAGCGATGAGAATGGGTCATTATGACTGACACCACAGATATACAAAGGATCATTACACACAACTACGAACAATTGTATGGGGACAGATTCAATTATGCAGAGGGAATGCACAAATTCTTGGATAAATACCCTTTACCAGGATGGAACCATGAGAAAACAGAATGCCTAAACAGCCCAATAATCAGTAGTGAGAATCAATCAGTAACAACAACAACAACAAATCCCATTAAAGAAAAGCTCAGGAGCACGTGGCTTTGCTGATGAATTCTATCAAATTCTAAAGAATTTCCACCAAACCGAAAATTCTTTCAAAAAATAGAAGAGGAAGAACTTCTTCCAAATTCATTCTTTGAGATCAACATTATCTTGATACCAAAACCAGACAAGGACATAACAACAGAAGCCAATATCCTTGATAAACATAGATGCAAACATCCTCAACAAAATGTTAGTAAACAGAACTCAACAGCACATTGAAAATATCATTCACCAGGATTAAATGAAATTCAACCCAGGGGCCAGTGCTGTGGCGCAGCAGGTTAAAGCCCTGGCCTGAAGCGCCGGCATCCCATATGGGCACCGGTTCTAGTCCCCGCTGCTCCTCTTCCGATCCAGCTCTCTGCAATGGCCTGGGATAGCAGTGGAAGATGGCCCAAGTCCTGTGGCCCCTGCACTCATGTGGGAGACCCGGAAGAAGCTCCTGGCTCCTGGCTTCAGATCGGCGCAGCTCTGACTGTGGCGGCCATCTGGGGAGTGAACCAGTGGATGGAAGACCTCTCTCTGTGTCTCTACCTCTCTCTGTAACTTGTAACTCTCTCTTTCAAATAAATAAATTGTTTAAAAAAAAAAAGAAATTCAACCTAGGGAAGCACGGATCATTCAATATACACAAATCAATAAATGTGATGTATACATCAATGAAGTGAAGGGCAAAATTATGTGATCATCTCAACAGATGCAGAAAATGCATTTGATAGAATTTAACATCTCTCGATGATAAAAACCCTGAACAAATTAGGTATAGAAGGAACATACCTCAACATAATAAAGACTGCATATAATAGCCCAACAACTAGTAGCATATTGAATGGGGAAAAGCTGAAGCTTTCTCTCCAAGATCTGAAACAAGACAAGGCTGCCCACCTTCACCATTCTTATTCAACATTGTACTATAAGTCATAGCTAGAGCAAGAGAGAGAAAAATGCACTGGGGCCAGCGCTGTGGCATAGCAGGCAAAGCCACCGCCTGCGATGCCAGCATCCCATGGGCACCGGTTCGAGTCCCGGATGCTCCACTTCCACTCCAGCTCTCTGCTGTGGCCTCGGAAAGCAGTGGAAGATGGCCCAGGTTCTTGGGCCCCTGCACCTATGTGAGAGACCTGGATGAAGCTCCTGGCTCCTGGCTTCGGATTGGCACAGCTCCAGTTGTTGCAGTTACCTGGAGAGTGAACCAGCGGATGGAAGACCCCTCTCTCCCTTTCTCTGCCTCTGCCTCTCTATAAATCTGCCTTTCAAATAAAATAAATAAATCTTTAAAAAAAAAGAAGAAAGAAAAGAAAAATGTACTTTAATGCATCCAAATTGGAAAGGAGGAAGCCAAACCATTGCTATTTGCAAATGACATGATGTTATATATAGAAAACCTAAAAAATTCCACCAAAACACTATTAGAACTAATAAACAAATTTAGCAAAATCAGTCAGTGTATAAAATTCAGTAGCATTGTTATGCGCCAAGAGTGAGTCATCTGAAAAAGACATCAAAAAGCAATCCCATTTCCAACAGCTGCAAAAAATAATCCTGGGAATAAATTTAATGAAAGAGGTTAAAGAGCTCAATAATGAAAAGTATACATCATTAATGAAAGATATTGAAGAGGACACAAAGAAATGGGAAGACATCTGTGTTCACAGATTGATAGAAGCAAGATCATTAAAACATGTATGATACCCAAAGTGATTCACAGATTCAGTGCAATCCCTATCAAAATTCCAGTGACAATTTTCATAGAACTAGAAAAAAACACTCCTATAATTTGTATGAAGCCATAAAGATTACAAATAGCCAAAGCAATCTTGAGCAAAAAGATTAAAACAGGAGTCATTATACTACATGATCAAATGATATATATTTAAAATATATTGCAAAACCATAGTAATTAAAACAAGATGGTCTAATGTTCAACAAGTAAAAAGTAGTAGAAAAACATTATTCCATAGGACATAAGAATGGCTATAATGATTATAACATGATGTCAATTTCATTCTTGTGTATTGTGTTTTTTGTAATCTATATTAACTACTACATATAAGAGAAAACATCTATTGCCTTTGTTGTCACTGGGGTATTTCACTAAGCATAATGGTCATGGTCTCAGGTTGCATCCGTTTTGTTGTAAAAGATGGAATTACATTCTTTTTTCCAGACTGAGTAGTATCCCATTGTGTATGGTTGCCATATTTTTATTTCATAATGCTTCTGATTCTTCAATTTTGTCTTTGATGTCATGTCTTATTCATATACTACTATCCTTTTTCAATATAATATCATCATTTATATGAAAAAAAAAAAAACAAGATGGTCTTGGCATAAAAGCAGATACATAAACCACTGGAAAAGAATAGAGACTAGAAGTAAAGCCACACATCTACAGTTAACTGTTTTGACAAAGATGCCAGGAGTATCCCGGCTGCTCCACTTCCCATCCAGCTCTCTGCTATGGCCTGGGAAAGCAATAGAAGATGGCCCAAGTCCTTGGGTCCCTGAATCCACGTGGAAGACCCAGAGGAATCTCCTGGCTCCCAGCTTCGGATCAGTCCAGCTCCAGCTGTTGTGGCCAATTGGGGAGTGAACCATCAGATGGAAGACCTCTCTCTCTGTGTTTCTCCTGCTCTCTCTGTGTAACTTTGACTTTCAAATAAATAAATAAATCTTTAAAAAAAAAAAAAAGATGCTAAGAACACACATTGGAAAAAGATAGGTTTTTTTTTTAATAAATAGCATTGGGAAAATTGTATATCCACACACAAGAGTATGAAACTAGACCCTGGTCTCTCACTATATACAAAACTCAACTCAAAATGGATTAAATACCTAAATGTGAGACCAGAAACTGAAACTATTTTTTTTTTAGGGCTCTGAAAAGAGCCTTTGGGCCGAGGATGGAAAGCGGAGACGAGGGCGCGCTGCCTAAGCCCGCTCGCCGCTGATGCGGCGGGCCAGCTGGATGTCCTTGGGCATGATGGTGACGCGCTTGGCATGGATGGCACACAGGTTCGGGTCCTTGAACAAGCCCACCAGGTAGGCCTCGCTCGCCTCCTGCAGCGCCATGACGGCCGAGCTTGGAAGCGCAGGGCCGTCTTCAAGTCCTGCGCGATCTCGCGCACCAGCCGCTGGAACGGCAGCTTGCGGATTAGCAGCTCGGTCGACTTCTGGTAGCGCCAGATCTCGCGCAGCACCACGGTGCCCGGCCGGTAGCGGTGCCGCTTCTTGACACCGCCCGTGGCCGGCGCGCTCTTGCGGGCCGCCTTGGTGGCCAGCTGCCTGCGCGGCACCTTGCCGCCCGTCGACTTGCGCGCCGCCTGCATCGTGCGGGCCATGCTCCCCTACCTGCGATCTCACTCCCCGGCGCGCCGGCACCATCTCCGAAACTGAAACTATTAAAAGAAAACACAGGGAAAACATTTCAAGACATTGGAACAGGCAAGGATATTCTAGATCAGACTTCAAAGCACAAGAAATAAAACCAAAACCGTGTGCTCTACTCCACATAAGAGTAGGACTGAGAAGCCTGTAACAGGTGTTTTTGTGAATAAGAGTTGGGGTGCCGGATGCATCCCTTAGAAAAAATGAAAAAATGTTCTACGTCACTATCATCAGGGAAATGCAAATCAAAACCACAACCCGATATCTCCCTCCAGTTTTGGCTGTTACCAAAAAGACTGAACAGGGCCCAGCGCTGTGGCATAGAAGTTAATCTGCCGCCTCCAGCACCAGCATCCCATAAGGGTGCCAATTTGATTGTCTGCTGCTCCACTTACAATCCAGCTCCCTGCTAATGCACCTGGGAAAGCAGCAGTAGATGGCCCAAGTGCTTCAGGCTCTGCACCCACACAGAGACCTGAAGGAAGATCCAGGCTCCTGGCTTTAGCCCAGCCCAGCTCCAGCCATTGTGGCCATTTGGGGAGTGAACCAGTGGATGGAAGATTTCTCTCTCTCTCTCCCTCTCTCTCTCTCTCTCTCTCCTTTCTCTGTAACTCTGCCTTTCAAATAAAATAAATAAATCTTAAAAAAAAAAAAAAGCTAACAAAAGCTGGCAAGGATGTGGAGAAAAGGGAAGCTTTGCACACTGTTGGTGGGTATGTAAATCAGCACAGCCATTATGGGAAACAGCATGTTCCTCAAAAAACTGAAGATGGAACTACCTGTGATCCAGCAGTCCCACTCCCCACTGCTGGGTACATGTCCAGGGGAAATGACATCCGCCTAGGAGAGAACCATCTGCTCCTGCATGATTATTGCAGCACTGTTCACAATAGCCAAGAACTGGGAAAAACTCTTCACCTAGGAATTAACAAAGAAAATGTGGGGACCAGCGTTGTGGTACAGTGGGTTAAGCTGCCACCTGTGATGCTGGCATCTCATACGAGTGCCTGTTCCAGTCCCAATTGCTCCACTTCTGATCCAGCTCCTTGTTAATGCACCTGAGAAAGTAGTGGAAGATGCTCCAAGTACCTGGGCCCTTGCACCCATATGGGACACTCCACTTAGATGCAGTTTCAGGCTCCTGGCTTCAGCCTGGCCCAGCCCCAGCCATTGCAGCCATTTGGAGAGTGATCAGCAGATAGATTCTCTCTCTCTCTCTCTCTCTCTCTCTCTCTCTCTCTCTCTCTCTCTCCCTCTCTCTCTCCCCCTTCTCTGTAAGTCTTCCTTCCAAATAAATAGATAAATCTTTTTAAAAAGATAATGTTTTATATATATATATATACATACACACAATGGAATATCACAAAGCCATAAAAAAGGATGAAATCCTGACATTTGCAGCAATATGGATAAGATTAGAGTCATCATGTTAAGTGAAATAAGCCAAATGTTACATGTCCAAAAAATGGAAAAGGATTCTTTAAGGTCTCTGCAGATGGCTAAGACAAAACAGACCCTACGTACACATGACCTGAGGCAAATTGACCTTAAGGAGGAAGTCAGCAGCTCTGTCCAGCCACTGCTCAGACAAGTTTCAATATATGTTTCTCTTGCAAGCTCTTCGGACTTTTTAGGGGCAGTTTGTTCTCGATGTCTATCATACATAGCAAAGGTGAGGCTTAAAAGGAGGAAAGGGGCTTGCCAGGGTCACACAGCGCATCAGTCGGCAGCTGGCATAGAACCCAGATGTCCCTATCCTGGGGCAAGAACACAACCCGCAAACCGGAATGCGGTTTGAGTCCCCTCCCGGAGCTGCACCCTCACTTGTAGCTGCCTAATTGTCTGTGCTCTAATCCTATTATTCTGTATGCCCTGAGCCCTGGGTAAAAACCAACTCCTGGAGCCCAGGAGCACTGCCCACCCCACTCCCCTGCTTCCTTGGCCAAAGACAGCCTCCCCAGGGAGTGATTCAGCCACCCCGCCAAGCAGGTCTGGACCAGGGACCGAGCCTACAATCCAAAGCTTGGGCTGGAGTCCCCTTCAGGACTCTAGAGAAACACAGATCAGAAATATCCACAGCAGCCCAGAGAGAGCCTTGGTCAGCCCAGGAGCCGGGATATGCTTTGAGCAGGGCAGCACTAGGGTCGGGATGTGAGGACGGATACAAGGCAGCCGGATGGAAAGGGGCGTGCGAAGGGTGTTCCCCGTGAAGGGAACAGCAAGGGCCGAGGCCGGGAGGTGGGAGAGGGAAGAGGGCATTCAGAAGGCTGCAGGTTTGGGGTGCCCATGGAGAAGGTGCAGTCAGCAGAGCAGAGGGAGAACAGGTGCAGAGCTGAGAGAGGCCAGAAATTCTTCCCGTACAAGGAAGAGGGTGGCACTGGGCACTCAGGTGGGGAGAATGGAATGAACAAACACAAGGGAGGGAGCCAACAGGGAGCTATTTGAAGCACAGCACTGCCCTGCCTAGAGCCTTCCCATGGCTCCCACCTCTTACAAAGCCAAACCCTCTGCTTCCCAGGCCTGCCACAAGCTGACTCCTGCAGGCCACCCAAGCTCCCCCACCCCATGCACCCTGCAGTTTCTCCTCATCAGCTACTCATCGCCCAGGAAAATTCCACCTAGAGTGCTCTCTCCAGCCAAAACATCACCTCCTCCAGGGAGCTCTCTGTGGACCATCCTTAGAGTCAGTCTCTCCTTTGCCTGCCTCAGGGTCCCCAGCGCTGGCTTCCATCAAGGCTCTGGCTATGCATTTTATAATTATAGAATAAAGAGGCAGGTGTTTGGTGCCAGGGTAAGATGCCCCTTGGAGCACTCACATCCCATATCAGAGTGACTGGGCTTGAGCCCTGGCTCCCTCTGGATTGCAGCTTCCTGCTAATGTGCACCCCAGTGGGCAGCAGGTGATGGCTCAAGTTTTTGGACCCTTGCCACTCACATAAGCCTGGCCCAGCCCTAGCTGTTGTAAGTGTTTGGGGAATAAACCTCCAGATAGGAGACATCGCCCCCTCTTCTCTCTTTCCCTGTATTTGTGTGTGTGTGTGTGTGTCTGTCTGTTTCTGTCTCAAATGAAATAAATAAATTTTTAAATTATGTAACAAGCAAGGGGAAATTACTATGTGTAACAGTCATCTGCAGTCTGGACCAATTGGCCTGGGAAAAAGTGGAATTGTTCTTAGGGACAACATGTTCTTTTGCCTAGAGAGAGACAAGAAGTGATAAATTCCAAAATGAAACAATCTGGCTACAAGTTAGAGGAGATGTGAGCGCAGCCAGGACTCCTGCTATCTCTGTGTGTTCCTCCCACCCTTCCTGCCCGATTCCCACACCAGAAGCTAGGCCTGCAGTGCTTTCCAGTCCAAGTTCAGTTCTTGATTAGAGGCTTCAAAAGGCAAGACTCGAGTGCAAAAACCCAGGCTTTTGAGCTCCAAATGCCCAAGCCTTGCAGGACTGACAGAATAAATTCTGTAGCACCAGTAAATGGACAGAGAAACCCATGTCCCCCAGCTGAGGCCAGAAGTGCACCTGAGGGGGGCAGCAGAGGAAAGAGAGAGAAAAGTTGGAGGTGAGAAAAAGAGATGAAGACAGATGATGAGTCTGTGAGAAAGGTCCTTCTGTTACCTCTGCGGGAGACTTGGAGGGTGAAAAAGGACACATGTATATCCAATCAAATTTAAGATAGCAGCAAAGCCCACATTGGCTCCGGGACGGTGGCGTGGCGGGGAGCGAAGGAGCGCTCTTCGCACCCAAGTGGCATTCAGGGCTAGCTGGGAGGGAGTCGGGCCTCGAGGGGGCTTGCGCTGGAAGTGGGGGATGACATAGCAGTCGCCTCCGTGAACTAAGATGAGACAGAACCACTCACAGTCCAGGGCTTGCCTGCAAGAGCAGACGCCACGAGCCCCCATCTCACCAGGGTTATGGCGGCTCCTAGAACTTGACACAGGCCTGAGTGCAAGGGGCTGGATGTTCAAGTCCCCCACGTGCATCAGGGTGACGCACCTAGGAACACCGAGGGAGGGGCTCCCTGTGACAGGGACTAGTGTCGTAGTAGCAGAAGTCCCGGAGTGCCTCACCCCCCACACACACACGGGAGTGCACAGCTAAAAGATGTGTGCTCACCTGACCCCAAGTCTGCCAGTGCCTTGCTCTTGGGCTGCCTACCTCCAGAACCATGAGAAGGGCATTACGGTGGTTTAGAAGCCACGTGGTCTGTGGCATTTTGTTATAGCAGCTCCAACAGGCTGAGACACGTGATGAGAAGGCAGAAGGCCCTGAAGTCCCTGGGATTTGTTTCTGCCACCTAGAGGGAAGGTGCTGGGGAAAGGAAAGTTTAAATGCGGACCAGTAGCTTCTCATTTCTTGCAGCTCTGAGTTTCTGGACTAGGAACCTAATTATTGGATGGCTCCTTACATGGAACCATGAATCAGTGGCTGGGGACTGATAAAGAGGGGGTCCACGCCGATGACAGGAAGGTGTGGCTGAACAGCGAGTGGAACCGGCAGGAAATGTGAGGGGGATGGAGCGCCCGTTTCACCCGAGAGAGTCTCGGCTCAGATCTGCCTTCTCGTTTGTCCTGGTCTTTGCCGCAAACCCCCGTGTGGCCCCATGACCATGCACTGCACACTGTCTTCCATTAGTGATGCTTTGTGAGGATGGGGGGGGCGGGGAGTGGTGTGTACGCAACCAAGCAGCAAAGCAAAGGACAGCACCCCAGGACCTCAGCTGCCACTGCTGGCTGAAACGCCTCCACGCGGCTTCTCTGTGTGCCAGGGCTTCCTCACAGCATGGCGGCTGCATTCCAAAAGCAAGCATGCAAAAGCAGAGAACCGACAGGTGCTCTCCCTCTCAGCAGTTAGGCAGCGTCATTTCTGCTTCATTCTGTCCCTGAAAAGCAAATCACTGAGATGGGCCCTCCTGCGAGGAGGGGGGAGTCAGACTCCAGCCCTCAGTAGGAACTTGCCGGCGATGCTTTAAAACCGCCGGCACACCGGGTTCTAGTCCCGGTCGGGGAGCTGGATTCTGTCCCGGTTGCCCCTCTTCCAGGCCAGCTCTCTGCTGTGGCCAGGGAGTGCAGTGGAGGATGGCCCAAGTCCTTGGGCCCTGCACCCGCATGGGAGACCAGGAGAAGTACTTGACTCCTGCCATCGGATCAGCGCGGTGCGCCGGCAACAGCACGCTGGCCGCAGCGGCCATTGGAGGGTGAACCAATTGCAAAGGAAGACCTTTCTCTCTGTCTCTCTCACTGTCCACTCTGCCTGTCAAAAAAAATTTTTTTTAAATAAAATAAAATAAAATAAAAGCCACCTCAGGAGCCAGCACCGCGGCTGAACAGGCTAATCCTCCGCCTAGCGGCACCAGCACACCGGGTTCTAGTCCCGGTCGGGGCGCCGGATTCTGTCCCGGTTGCCCCTCTTCCAGGCCAGCTCTCTGCTGTGGCCCGGGAGTGCAGTGGAGAATGGCCCAGGTGCTTGGGCCCTGCACCCGCATGGGAGACCAGGAGAAGCACCTGGCTCCTGCCATCGAATCAGCGTGGTGTGCCAGTGTCAGTGCACTGGCTGCGGTGGCCATTGGAGGGTGCACCAACGGCAAAGGAAGATCTTTCTCCTCACTGTCCCACTCTGCCTGTAAAAAAAAAAAAAAAAAAAAAAAAAAGAAAGAAAGAAAGAAAGAAACGCCTCAAAGAGAGACCACCAGGAGAAAGGGAAGGCCCTGAAAATACGGACTGTGGGGTGGTGCTGCTTTTCCTACCATGCAAAGAAACGGGGCCCAGATGATTCCATTGCAGTAGCAAAGGGCAGAGTGACCCCAGAGGCTGGAGGACGTTGGAGAACCCCAGGCAGGCTGCTGTTGGCCTGGGTGGCACCCCCCCCCCCATCGACAGGGAGATCTGCGTTGGTGAATGAAGGACCCAGAGCAACTGGAACCTTCAGGGTTTCACTTTCCATAGGGAGCATGGGTTTGCCTTTCAGCTAACAAATGTGGAGGATCAAGAGAACATGAAAGAGGGGCATCCCATGTGGGTGCCAGTTCTAGTCCTGGCTGCTCCTCTTCTGATCCAGCTCTCTGCTATGGCCTGGGAAAGCAGTAGAAGATGGCCCAAGTCCTTGGGCCCCTGCACCCACGTGGGTGACCGGCAAGAAGCTCCTGGCTCCTGGTTCCTGGCTTTAGATCAGCACGGCTCCGGCCGTTGCGGCCATTTGGAGAGTGAATCACCAGAGGAATAGACCTTTCTCTCTGTCTGTCCCTCTCACTGTCTGTAACTCTCCCTCTCAAATAAACAAAGTCTTTGAGAGAGAGAGAGAGAGAGAGAGAGAGAGAGAGAACAAAGCCTAGCGATTTGCAGACTTGGGGATGAGCTTGTGGCATTGACTTCGGGACGACCAGAGCTCTAACAGACAGCCAGAGGTGCCTGATGGTTCCTCCAAGGATTAAAACTTACAGTCAAAATCAGCACAGACAGATTAAAAAGACGAATCCCTCCGCAACATGGCTATTGCCTAAAGATAAAACAAGCAAACCATACAGATTGCAAACGTGTGTGAGTGGGAGTGAACAAGACAAGGACAGAACACATGAATCAGGTTTTGGTAAAAGAAGAAGAAAAAGCCCTGGGGTGTGGCAGTTCCAGTGAAGAGTCTCCCTCTGGGAGATCCCCAGGCTCCCAACAAGAATCATCCATCCCCTTTCATCAGGGCTGGCCGGGGCACCGAGAAGATGGGAGCCCTGGGACATAAACCTATTACTCGCCTGTCTCCAGCCTCCCCCTCCCTCTCCCCCTTTCTTGATAAACCACAGCAACAGGAGTTGAACGCAGCAGGAGGTTGGAAGCTACACGGGACTTTATAGAGGCTTCTGGATGGACTTTGCAGAGGGAAGTGGGTAGGGGAGAAGAGAGGAGGAATGTGTCTCAAAGCTTATGCCAAGAGGTAGCATTCAAAGGCGAGCTCTCCCCCAGGCTGTGGGGGAGGTGGGGGGGGGGGGCGGTCAGGGCAGCCAAGTGTCTTCAGCAGGACACCGCAGGGAGGTCAGTGAAGGGAGTAGTTTGTCCCAGCCCGGGTGGCAAGGGAGGAGAGCAGCTGCTAGAGCTGAGACCAGAACGAGAACTAAGTGTTCCTAGCAGAGGACATTGTGTAGAGGCTGGGACGGCAGCTAATTGTTGGATAGAGTGGGCCACTGGACGTAGACGGAGCAGGGAAGGGACAGGAGAACAAGCCACGCCCAGATGGTGAAATCACTTACCTTTATTTTAAAATTATAAATCATTCTAATGTTAAGATTTCGAGAGCCTTTGCCATATATTTAGATAAGAATTCTAAATATAGGCTCGAATAAAGCAGGCAACATGGTAAGGTTTAAAATTTATTTGGGGGCACCAGCGCTGTAGCATAGTGGGTAAAGCCACCACCTGCCAGTGTCAGCATTCCATAAGGGCCCCGGGTCAAGTCCCAGCTGCTCCACTTCCAATCCAGCTCTCTGCTATGGCCTGGGAAAACAGTGGAAGATGGTCCAAGTCCTTCAGCTCCTGTACCCACATGGGAGACCCAGAAGAAGCTCCTGGCTCCTGGCTTCAGATCGGCACAGCTGCAGCCATTGCGGCCAACTGGGGAATGAACCAGCGGATGGAAAACCTTTCCATCTGCCTCTCTTTCTCTCTCTGTGTAACTCTTTCAAATAAATAAATAAATCTTTTTAGGGCCGACACTATGGCGCAACCTGGCCTGAAGTGCTGGCATCCCATACAGACGCCAGTTGGAGACCCGGCTGCTCCACTTCCAATCCAGCTCTCTGCTATGGCCTAGGAAAGCAGCAGCAGATGGCCCAGTTCCTTAGGCCCCTGCACCTGTGTGGGAGACCCAGAAGAAGCTCCTGGCTCCTAGCTTTAGATCAGCACAGCTCCAGTGGTTAGGGCCAACTGGAGAGTGAATCAGCGGATGGAAGACCTCTCTCTCTCTCTCCCTCGCCTCTCTCTGTGTAACTCTGACTTTCAAATAAATAATTCTTTTTTAAAAAAAATGAATCTTTTTTAAAAAATTATTTGGGGAAGTGAGAGAAATACACAGAAAGCTGAGGGCTTTATTTTAGGGAGAAAGGGGTTCAGAAAGGTGAACTGGGGAGTCCACACCAGGCAGAGAGCAGGCCAGGAGCCATGTGAGAGAAATCCACAGGCTGGAGCCACACAGAGAAAAACGTGTGGTTAGGAGTAGCCATAGGTAGCTCAGCCCACGAGCAGAAAAAGCAGGAGTGAGCCCTGGGCGCTTCATGTCTTTTCTACATGTCCAAAAGGGGAGTGGTTATGCAGTCTGATTAACACGTGGGCATATACAGGTGGGATCAGGGCGGGGTGGGGCATGGTTATCCAGACCATGAATTAATTAAAGTTATTAAATTTATTGATTTAATCCTATCTGCCAGTCTATATCAATAGTACCTGCCTTTCAGGCCAGGCTGGGGAATTAGTTTTTACCTTGGAGGCCATGAGGGACACTGGAAAGTTTCCTAGGAAATGGGGCATTGCCAATGAGGTCCACTCTGGCTGTTATGCAGAGGTTAATGGGGAGGTCGGGCAGGGAGGGGAGAAGGGATGGGAGGGTGGGAACCCTGAGGAGGGCTGGAGAGAGAGGACAGAGGCTTCTTCCAGGGCAGTGGCCAGTAACGAGCACCTGGGGGCAGGGTGAGCAGCAGCAAGGCCAGGATGACCCATAAGAGCAGAGGCCAGTGGTCAGGGCCCAGCCCAGGCTGGGGTCCCAGACTCTAACTCCAAGCACCTGGCTCCTGCCCCAGCCTCAGATGGCAAGGAAATATCCGAGGCAGCTTTGGGGGTGGGGGGATGCATCACGGAGACGGTAGGTAGGCCGAGCAGAGCGGGGAGGTGGGAAGCGGGCAGCAGAATGATTCCACCCTCAAGGTAGGGACCAGCACTCAGCCTGGAGCAGCGTGAACGTGAAGAAACTGAGCAGTTGGGAGGAGTAGGGTGGTTGGGAGGGAGGAGGACCCTTCCTTTACTCCAAAACACAAGTTCATTCAACAGACATTTCTCCCGGGCCCGTTAAGAGAGAGGCACCAAACCAAGCCTTTGAACCCAGCAGACCTGGTTCAAATCCCAGGCAATCCATATACCCTCTGAGGCCTAGTGCATGTGACTTAATCTCTGAGCCAGCATTCCCATCTAGAAAATGGAAACAGTCATCCCTGCCAACCAGGTTATTGGGGGGCTTAGAAATAATGCATACGCTAGGAACTCGAGCACACAGTAGGTGTTCAGGAAATGGCAGTCATCCTCGTTTACCTAGAACTGCTGAGGTTCTGATCATGTCAGGGAAGGAGCAATGACAGAAGTTTCTGTGACTTGGTGCTTCCCTCTGCTGGCCAGAAGGGACAGACTCGGCTGCGGAGAGAATCCCAGGATGCCAAGACCAGACACAGCTTCCTGCCCTCCTGCTCAGACTAGGAATCCCACATCCTGCAGGGGAAGGACACCAACCTTGGCATGGATTTTTCCAGGGGCTGCAGATAAGTTGCAGCACATAGATTCCCCAGCTACATCTGATCACATGTGACCAGAGCAGTAGGTATGAACTTGGAGACATCACTTCTCTGAGCCTCAGTTTCTTCGGCTATAAGACGGGGAGATCATGACTCAAAGAGTTGCTATGAATCCTCAAATGAATTTGTATCTTTGGGACCGTCTAGAAAAATCTGAGCTACCCCACACATATTAGTGGTCAACCACTTTCTGATGGTCCTTCCCCCTCCATTCTGGGTGCTGGAGACCTCAGGAAGATCTAAGAAGCTGGCCCTGCCCTTGAAGAGCTCTGAGCCGGTGCAGAGACCATCACACTTCAGACAAGTGATGAGGGGGTCAGAGAAGGACTTGTGTGCTGTTCCACCAGCCTCTTCCAAGGCCCCCAGTTTTGTAATCCTCAAAGAGCAGAGCAAAGCCCACATCCATGATGATCTGCAGGTCTCCAGTCATTGCTTCTCTTGGCATAATCCTTCCCTCTGCTCCTCAAGCCCATCTCTCATGAAGCAGTGATCAGGAGAGCATGGAAGGAGGTGGCCAGAGCCAACTGGCTGACAGCACAGCTGCCTCTCAATGCAAACCACCTTGAGTAAGGCTCTCGAGATGCACATCCTTTATAATACCCTCTCTCCTCGGTCAACTTCTTATATTAATCTACTTGAAAAAGAGAGGGAGAGAGAGAGTCAGAGACAGGGAAGAGAGAGAGAGAGAGCTCTCCCATACACAAGTTCACTCCCCAAATGCCTGCCAATAGCTAGGGCTGGACCAGGCCAATGCCAGGAGCCAAGAACTCCATCCAGTCTCCCACGGTGATGGCAGGGGTCCAAGCACTTAGGTCATTGTCTGCTGCTTCCCAGGATGCATTAGCAGGGAGCTGGGAGCTGGGTCAGAAGCAGAGGTGCCAGGGCTCAGACTGGCACTCCAATATTGGATGCTGGCATCCTGAGCACTGGCTTACCCTGCTGCACCATGGCGTCTTCTCACGGGATAGCATGGGTCAACCCCTAATGGGCTTCACAGTCATTGATTGCACTTCCAAAGTTGTGTTTTGACTTCACTACACTAAACTTGTTAGCTCATCCCAGGAGGGTTTCCACCAGGGGGATCATGCTAGCCCCCCAGACTTACAGAAATTCCTGAAGACATCAATGTGGGCAAGGAATCACAGGGATAAGAGAGGTTCAGACAGACAGATAGGGACAGACTGGTGGGAAAACAGAAGTACACTTGGCCCTTCCTTAGAATTTCGGATCAGGGGAAAAATACTTATGTTTGACAAGTAAAACTATATAAATAAGAAAATGCTGGTTTCTTGCAAATGTTGATAACTTTTTCCATGAAAAGGGGGCTCCACAATCAATTAATTAGACTGGGAAAACTCTGGATGGAAAAAATTTTTTGATTTTTGCTACAAGATGTCACAGAGCCTTCATTATACAATGCCATGAGGAATCTTCAAACAGGATGTAGGGGCTGGGGCAATACAGGCAGTGCTTGCCAAGTTTATTTGACTAAGGAACTGCTTATTCAAGGCATTCTTATTTACATCTTATGGCTCTCAATGGATTTCATGAAATGAAATTCTGATATCTGTTGTGGTTTCCTTTGTGCCTTGGCTTTCAGGAAGCTCAAGGCTAACCATAAGGCTCGCTTGCAATTGCAGGAAGTATGTAGTTTAGATCTGAGATGTAACGATACAGCCATTACTCTGCAGCAGTGTAGGACAGATGTCGCTATAAATAGGGGCACATTTCCTTCTGCTCCTAACTACCTTTGGCTCCAGACCAGGCTCACTAACATGAGCCCTAAATCTTGGATCTGGCTAAGTTCAGGTGCCAAGGGCTGGCCTTGGGGACTGCCCCTTATAAATTCCCAGGCTGAGGCCTCAGGGCCATTAGGCTACCAAGCCTGTAGCTGGATTAGTCAGCAATCATATGATGTCTGAGGAATTAGAGCTGCCTGGCCACTCCTTGGACAAGGGAAAGTCTTGGCCTACCTCTCCAATTGCCTGAATTGGTAGGAGCTGCCCCAGGAGAGCAGCCCCTGTGACAGTCCTGCTAGACTTTGAACCTCCAGCATAGTCTTGTTCCCCAAAACAGCTGAAGGGGTCCCAGAATGTAAAATGGGCCTCCCCATGTCAGCAGGGACACCACTAGATTCTCCTGAGGCAACCAGAACCAGTAGCTTCAGGGAAAGGGGGACCCCAAGGAATCTTCCTAAACCCCCTAGAGACTGAAGGAGGCACCCTATCCTTCCTCCTTCCCATTCACTCAGTAATTCCCTGGGAAAGCCATAAAGAATGGGGATTAAGAGAAAAGTGTTAGGAGTTACATCCAAGTTCAAACTCAAGGTCAGCCTCCTTCTAACCATGTGACCTTTGTTAAGTCCCTTAACTTCTCTGAGTCTCAGCTTGGTCATTTAAAAAAAAGAGATAATCACATCATCTAATGGTATTGGTAGGAGGACTAAATGAAGTTATTTATGTAAAATACATGGCACAGTGTGCAATAAATGATTACTATCACTCCCAAACACTCACTGTAGGTTCAAGACTTATTGAGCATCATGGATCTGAAGACCAATTATTCTACATCCTCAAAGAATCCTCAGGTTAGTAGATAGACAAGTGATCAGGCAATAATAATCCAGTACCATCAGAACTATGCTTAAGGGTCACATAGGGACTTAGAGAACACAAAGGAGAAATCTTAGCCCAAGTAGGTGAAAAAGACTTTCAGGCAGAAGTGATTGGAAAGGAAGAAATAAAACTATAATTTTGTGCACCTAATATGATTGCATAAAATGAAACAAAACAAAACAAAATCCATGGGCAAATTGTTAGAATTATTTGGAGAGTATGGCAAGGCAATTAGATGGAAGATCATGACCCAAAAGTCATTATGTTTCTATATATCAACAACAAAATATTTTCACAGACAACAATATTTAAAAGATGTCACCTAGGGGCAGGCATTTGGCACAGCAGTTAAGATGTTGCTTGGAATTCCTGCATCCCCTGTCAAGTGTTTGGGTTTGAGTCCTGGCTGCACTCTTCATTCCAGTTTCCTGCTAATGTGTACCCTGGGAAACAGTAGTGATAGCGCAAGTCGGTGGGTCCCTACCACCCATAGGGGAGACCTAGATTTAGTTAGTGGTTCCAAGCTTTGGCCTGGCCTAATTCTGGCTGTTGCAGGCATTTGGAGATTAAACGTGTGCTCGCTCTCTCTCTCTCTCTCTCTCTCCCTCCTTTTCTCCCTCCCTCCCTCCCTCTCTTTCTCTCTTTCAAATAATGTTTTAAAATATGTCACCTTTAATAGCAACAAAATTACAGTGCTCCTTCACTTAAAATGGGTTTGTGTCCTGAGAAACTCACTGGAAGTCAAATGCATTTAATACACCTAATCTTTCAAAGGCCACAACTTAGCAACACTGCACACTGGAGAGTATCAGTTGTTCTACCCCTGATAGTATGGCAGACTGTGTGCCAGGCTCACCACTCCTGCCTGTGGGGAGCAACTCGGACTAGACTGTTACTGGAATTAAGACTTATTCTATGCATCTGCTCTCCCACAATATGGCGCTGAGGAGGGAGTAACAACTTCTACGCAGCTGCCTCTCGCCAACTTGAGTGATGACCTGCAGGAGCTGATCCTGCTCCTGATTGGAGGAGAGCAGCATACTCGGCGTGTGGGTAGCAGAGTTGGGATTGGTGGAAGAGGACTATAAAGGAGGAGAGAGACAACATGCACCAAGAACATCTATCTGAAGGAACACCTGTGCAGCCCCCGAGAGAGCTGGCCGGCGGTGTGCCGCTCCCCCGTGGAAGTGGGGAAAGTGGCAGGGGGAACCGCCCTTCCACGGAGGTGGAAGGGACGGTAGCCAACCCGGGAAGAACCAGCAGCAAACCCGGGAAGGGCCGAGCAGGCAAAAGAACAGCGCAGGGTCCTGTGTCGTTCCTCCGCGAAGAGGGGGAGCGACATAATGGTGCCGTGACTCGGATATGAAGCCTAGGCAGCGTTTAGTGTCGTTCCTCCATGAAGAGGGGGAGCGACACCTGCCCAACATCACTGGAGAAGATCATAGGGCATGTGATTAACCCAAGGAGAGATCAAACTTCAAAATTTAATGAACAATTTCTACTGAATTCTTATTGCTTTTGCTGCATGGTAAAGTCAAAAATCCCAAGTTGAAGTTGGGAGCCATCTGTATATATAGACATAAATGCAATACAAGATTGTATAAGACCTATGTTCAAATAATTATAACAACTCTTTAATCAAGCCACCAATCTACTATCAATTATGTGCACTTAGAATTGATACACAGGGCTGGCGCCAAAGCCACCACCTGCAGTACCAGAATCCCATTTGAGCACCAGTTCAACACCCGGCTGCTCCACTTCTGATCCAGCTCTCTGCTATGGCCTGGAAAAGCAGTAGAAGATGGCCCAAGTCCTTGGGCCCCTGCACCGTGTGGGAGACCTAGAAGTTCCTGGCTCCTGGTTTTGGATCAGCTCAGCTTCAGCCATTGTGACCATTAGGGGAGTGAATCAGTGGATGGAAGACTTCTTCCCCCCCCCCCCTTTCTGCCTCTGCTTCTCTGTAGCTCTGCCTTTCAAATAAATAAATATTTTTAAATGGCAGTATAATGGTATAAACTGGCCAATGTGGATTAGAATAGACAACCTCAAAACAGAAGATCTATTACAGAATACAACAGAAAGAAAAGAAATGAAATTAGATCCCTATATTTTCACAAAAAAAACTCAATCAAGATGGAATAAGGACCAAAATTAAAAATAAAACTTCAAAGCTTTTAGTTTAAGAAGTGTGTTAATATTAAGAGAAAGCTCTTGAGTACTCAAGATGGATGAATGGAGAAAAGATGTAGTGATTTTGAACATGGAAAAATAACAGAAGAAAAGAGAGGAAGTGGGGTCAGTGTCGTGGCGTAGTGGGTAAAGCTGTGGCCTGCAATGCTGGTATCCCATGTTGGAGCCGGTTCTAGTCCAGTTGCTCCGCTTCCAATACAGCTCCCTGCTAATGCTCCTAGGAAAGCAACAGAAAATGGCCCAAGTGCTTGGGCTCCTACACAACACAGGAGACTCAGAAGACACTCTGGGCTCCTGGCTTTGGCCTGGCCCATCCCCTACCATTGTGGCCTTTTGGGGAGTGAGCCAGTAAATGGAATCTCTCTCTCTCTCTCTCTCTCTCTTCTCTTCTCTTCCCCCCCTTCCTCTCTCCCTCCCTCCCTTCCTGTCTGTCTGTAAATCTTTCGAATAAAGTAAATAAATCTTTAAAAAGAAAAAGAAACTATGATATATATACACGATGGAATAGTACTCAGCCAGAAAAACAGAATGAAATCCTGTCTTTTGCAACAAAATGGATGCAAATGGAGACCTATAATGATATAATCTTAGTGAAATAAGCCAGTCCCAAAAAGGCAAATACTATATTTTTCCCTTGTTTGTGGTAACTAATATACAAAATATATATGTACAATATATAACTAATATACTAATATAACTAATATACAAAATAAACAAAAATATATGTATGCGGGCCAGCGCCACGGCTCACTAGGTTAATCCTCCGCCTGCGGCGCCGGCACCCCAGGTTCTAGTCCCGGTTGGGGCGCCGGATTCTGTCCCGGTTGCCCCTCTTCCAGGTCAGCTCTCTGCTGTGGCCAGGGAGTGCAGGGGAGGATGGCCCAAGTGCTTGGGCCCTGCACCCCATGGGAGACCAGGAGAAGCACCTGGCTCCTGCCATCGGATCAGCGCAGTGCGCCAGTCACAGCAAGCCGGCCGCGGCAGCCATTGGAGGGTGAACCAATGGCAAAGGAATACCTTTCTCTCTGTCTCTCTCTCTCTCTCACTGTCCACTCTGCCTGTAAAAATATATATATATATGTATGTATGCAAAATTGACTTTTTGAGATTTGATTATTGTTTACAGTCTTTGTCTATACTCTTGGGAAACAGTGTTTTTTCTATTTATTACTTGTTGGATTCTTTATTTTGTGGAGGGTTCAGCTTGTTATTATAAAGAAAATTGAAAGCATGTAAAAATTAAGAGAAAAATAATGAGAGGGTGGGAGTGAGGGATGGATGGTACAGTGGGAAGTATCATTATGCTTTTAAAGCTGCACATATGGGCCGGTGCTGTGGCTCACTAGGCTAATCCTCTGCCTTGTGGCGCCGGCACACCAGGTTCTAGTCCCGGTCGGGGCACCAGATTCTGTCCTGGTTGCCCCTCTTCCAGGCCAGCTCTCTGCTGTGGCCAGGGAGTGCAGTGGAGGATGGCCCAAGTCCTTGGGCCTGCCCCCCATGGGAGACCAGGAGAAGCACCTGGCTCCTGGCTTCAGATCAGCGCGGTGCGCTGGCCGCAGCGCGCTGGCCGCGGTGGCCATTGGAGGGTGAACCAACGGCAAAGGAAGACCTTTCTCTCTGTCTCTCTCTCTCACTGTCCACTCTGCCTGTCAAAAAAATAAATAAATAAATAAATTTTTAAAAGCTGCACATATGGGCGGGAGCGTGAAGGAGGCTGCGAATTCCGTTTCAAGGAATCTCTCAGCGCTTGGAGCAGACACCATGAGCAAAGCTCACCCTCCCGAGCTGAAAAAGTTTATGGACAAGAAGTTGTCATTGAAATTAAATGGTGGCAGACATGTCCAGGGAATCCTACGGGGATTTGATCCCTTTATTAACCTCGTGATAGATGAATGTGTGGAGATGGCAAATAGTGGACAACAGAACAATATTGGAATGGTGGTAATACGAGGAAATAGTATCATCATGTTAGAAGCCTTGGAACAAGTATGACTGTTCAAAACCCATGTTCCCTCTCCAAAGGACCTGTTTTACTATGATGTAAAAGTTGGGTCATGTACATTTTCATATTAAATTTTTTGTTAAATAAACTTTTGTGAGTCAAAAAAAAGCTGCACATATGAAAATTGTTTCCTTTTATAATAAAAATTTTAAAGAGTATATTAATAACTTTGTAACATTGACCTAGTAAACAATTTCTTAAACAATTTACATGAAAAGGAGTTAATCATAAACAATTAACAAATTAATATATATTTAAAATAACTACTTTTGTTGATAAAATCAAACTGGGGGAAAATAGTTACAAAAGAGAAACAACAAATAGTTTATATCTAGAATCTGTAAAAAAAAGTCTCAAATCAATCAAAGAAGGAAAAATAAACAAAAATCATGGTTAAACACTTCACAGAAAATGAAACCATTGGCTTAACCTCATCTTATGAATACAGAAGATTTTGGGAAATAAAAATAAAGATTTGGGAAATAAAGATTTGGGGCAAGTGTTTAGGATACTGGTTAAGCTGCCACTTGGGATGCCCTCGTCCCATTTCAGAGTGCCTGGGTTTGAGTCCCACTCCACTCAGGCAGCTTCCTGCCAATGCTGGGCTTGTTTGTTTTGTGCCAGTCCTGGGATCTGAAATGGGAACACAGGTGTGCCTTCTAGAGGTGGACACAGAGACTTACACATCAGCACCATGGACAGAAGCCCAAGTCATTCTCTTCACAAGGTTCAGGCCACAATGAAAAGGCCCAGGAAGGGGTGGGTGGTCCTCGACAAATCTCCAGCAACCTTGACCCTCCAGGCTGGAAAAAGGACATCCCATATCAGGAGACCATTGGTCCTGTTCCAATCTGCTTACTCTTGCCCCTTTGCTTGTCTTCCTGCCCATAGGTTCACCTCCATCTCATCCCCTCAAAGCTAACAAAGCAATCCTTCTGAGTTGTGAAGCTGACCATGACATTGTCTTTTTAGAAAGACTTCAGTGATGCTCTTAGTATGACATTCACTCATGGCTCCCCAAGCCCTTATTGTTAACACCGTCAGTAGACTCTGTTCCTATACACCTTTGTTCATAGCAATGCTTTCCCTCCTACTTGTCTGATAATTTCTCCCATCTCCACCCAGCGGGGGGTTGGAGGTCCTCAGAGTTCAGTTCTTGTGACTCTTGCCCTTCTACTCATCCCATTACTAATCTAATCAAGTCTCATGGCTTTAAATCTAGACCTTGCCCTGAACTTTAGATTCATATCCCTCACTACTTTATAGATCCATGTGGATGTCCAACAGACATCTAAAACTGAACAAATATACAACAAAACACTTGATATGCCCCTTACAAAATGACGTCTGCTGTCTTCCTCATCTAATAATTCACAACTCTGTGTTCCAGTTGTCCAGAGCTTGATGTCTCCATTTTTCCTTTTTCTTTCTTTCTCTTTCTTTCTTTATTTATCCATTTCTTCATCCTTTTCTCCTTCCTTCCTTCATTTATTTCTTTCCTTCTTTCATACCCCATAACCATTTCATCAGCAAATTCAATCAGCTCCACTCTCATAAACAACCAGTTTGCACCTCCTGCACCTTAAACCAAATCACTGTCACCTGTGATTATTACAGTAGCCTCTAAATTGATTTCCCTGCATCTGCCCTTGCTCACCTTCACTCTATGCAAACATGGCAACCAGAGTGATCCTGTTAAAACATCAAGAGGGATAATAGATTCCTCTTATCAAAGCTGTAATAGTGGGGCTGGCATTTAGCCTAGCAGTTAAGGTGTCCATATCCCATATCAGAATGCTTGGATTTGATTCCAGGTTCTTGCTCCTGATTCCAGCTTCCTGCCAGTGCAGACCCTGGGAGGCAGCAGATGGTGGCTCAAGCAGTCGGGTCCCTGCCATCCACTTGGAAGACCTGAACTGATTTCCCAGCTCCTCCCCAAGCCCAGCTGTTGAGGACATTTGTGCAGTGAATCATCTGCATCTCTATGTCTTTCTCTATCTCTATCTCACTGTGAAACAAATAAATACATACAGTTTCCTGACTCGTTTGGGGTAAGACAGCCTCCGCAGCAGTTATCTGGCCTCTATTATCTGCCAGACATCATCTCCTGCTGCTCTCTGCATTTGGCCACAGCCTCACTGGGATCTCACTAACAAACTTTCTCCCACCTCGGGTCGTTTGCACTTTCTCTTTTCCCTGCTTGAATTATTTTCTCACGAGATTTCCACATGGTCTGATCCTACACTTTGTTCACATCTTGGTTACTGTCACATTCTATTAAATCTTGGACTCAAATAGTGAGGAACTTCCAGCTTCACCCTTATTTTTTTTTTTTTTTTTTTTGACAGGCAGAGTGGACAGTGAGAGAGAGAGATAGAGAGAAAGGTCTTCCTTTGCCGTTGGTTCACCCTCCAATGGCCGCCGCGGCCGGCGCACTGCGGCCGGCGCACCGCACTGATCCGATGGCAGGAGCCAGGAGCCAGGTGCTTTTCCTGGTCTCCCATGCGGGTGCAGGGCCCAAGCACCTGGGCCATCCTCCACTGCACTCCCTGGCCACAGCAGAGAGCTGGCCTGGAAGAGGGGCAACCGGGACAGAATCCGGCGCCCCGACCGGGACTAGAACCCGGTGTGCCGGCGCCGCTAGGCGGAGGATTAGCCTAGTGAGCCGCGGCGCCGGCCTTCACCCTTATTTTTCAAAACCTTCTTGACTATTTTAAATTCTTTGCATTCCTGTATGTATTTCAGGCTTGACTTGTCAATTTCTACCAAAGGAAAAAGCACTTGTAAGCATGAATAATGATTATCTTAACAACCTTGTCTTTCAATCTATGAACATGATAAATATCTTCATTTATTTAAGTCTTATTTTGGTCTCTCAGCAATATTTTGTAGCTTTAGTGCACAGATTTTACACATAATTTGTGAAACTTATCTATAAATATTCTACATTTTGTTATTGTAAATGGCATTGTTTTTTAAATTCTTTTTTCCAATTGTTCATTCCTAAAATACAGTGTTTTATATTGACCTTTTTTATTGTGACTTCGCTAAATTGATATACTAGTTTGAATAGTTCTTTTGTTGATCCCTTAGGGGTTTTCATTTACATAATCGTATCATCTGTAAAGAAAGAAAGCTTTACTTCTTCATATCTAGTCGTGTGGTTCTTGTTTTTGATTTTTTGTTTGGTTTGATTTGGTTTGGTATTTCAGCTCATGATACTAACTAGGACCTCAGTATAATGTTGAACAGAGTTGTGAAAGAAGATATCCTTGCAGAGTCAGCGCTTTGGCACAGTGGGTTAAAGCTCTGACCTGCAGTGTCAGAATCTCATATGGGCGCTGGTTCGAGCCCCAGCTGCTCTGCTTCCCATCCAGCTCTCTGCTATGGCCTGGGAAAGCAGTGGAAGATGGCCCAAGTCCTTGGGCCCCTGCACCCACACAGGAAACCTGAAGGAAGCTCCTGGCTCCTGGCTTTGCAGCTCCTGCTGATGCAGCCATTTGGGAAGTGAACCAGTGGGTGGAAGATCTCTCTCTGTCTCTACCTCTCTAACTCTGCCTTTCAAGTAAATCTTTAAAAAAAAATTTTTTTTTAAAAAAGGAGACATCCTTGCCTTAGTCCTAATTTACAAGAAAAGTTTTCTGTCTCTAGCATTATCTACAATAGGTAGATACAGGCTTTTCATAGATGCCCTTAATCACACTGAGGAAATGTCCTTCTACTTCTAGTGTTCTTGAGTTTTTATTATGAATAGATGATGGATGTGGTCAAACGCCTATTATGAACATACTGTTAGGATCACACTGTTTTCCTACTTTTTTCTATAAAGTCATAAATCACATTGAGTTTCAAATGTTATTTTTTAAAGATTTATTTATTTATTTGAAAGTCAGAGTTACACTGAGAGAGAAGGAGAGGCAGAGAAACAGAGAGAGAGAGAGAGAGAGAGAGGTCCTCCATCCACTGATTCACTCCCCAATTGGCCGCAACAGCCAGGGCTGTGCCAGTCTGAAGCCAGGAACCAGGAGCCTCCTCCAGGTCTCCCACATGGGTGCAGGGGCCCAAGGACCTGGGCCATCTTCCACTGCCTTCCCAGGCCATAGCTGAGAGCTGGATTGGAAGAGGAGCAGCCGGGACTAAAACCGGTGCCCATATGGGATGCCAGCACTGTGGGTGATGGCTTTACCCATCATGTCACAGTGCCAGCCCAGAGTTTCAAATGTTAAACCAATCTTGCACTTTTATAGTGAACTCCACTTGGTTGATATATCCTGTTTGTATATTGCTGATTTTAATTTGCTAATATTTGTTAAATATTTTTGTATCTTTTTCTATAAGAAAGCATCATCTTTTCACTCCTTATATTATCTTTGTCTGATTTTAATATCAGGGTAAAATTGACCTTAAGAAATATTAGAAAATTTTTGAACGAGTTGTATTAAATTAGTATTATTTCTTCCTTATAGGTTAAACAAAATTCAGCAATGAAGTTATATAAACCAGGCTTTTCTTTTCTTTTTTTTTTTTTTGTAAGGGAATATTTTTTCTACAAATTTAATTTATTTAATAGATATAGGACTATTTAGGTCATCCATTTTTTTCTTGAGTAAGCTTTGGCAGTTTGTGTTTTTCAAGGAATTTATCTATTTCAACTAAGTTTTCAAATTGACAAATTGATGGTCATAAAATTTTTCAAAATATTATCTTAATATCCTTTTTTTATTTATTTATTTATTTATTTATTTATTTGGACAGGCAGAGTGGACAGTGAGAGAGAGAGACAGAGAGAAAGGTCTTCCTTTGCCATTGGTTCACCCTCCAATGGCCGCCACGGCTGGTGCGCTGCGGACCGGCACACCGCGCTGATCCTTTTTGTGTCTGAAAGTTGTGTAGCGGCGGCTTCTCTTTCATTTATCAATATTGATCATTTGCATCTTCTCTCTTTTCTCTTGATTGGCCTCACTACAAGTCTATCAATCTTATTGATAGTGTCAGAATACCAGTCTGTGGTATAATTTTTTTAAATGTTTGTTTCCTATTTAATTTATTTAATTTTTATTTTTATTATTTGCTTCTTCCTTCTTGAGTTTACTTTGCTCTTTTTTGTAAAGTGTTAAAGTATAAAAATAATTAGTTTTCAACCTTTCTTCTTTTCCAACATAAATGCTTAAGTAAGTTCAAGCACTATTCTCAAGCTTTGGTATGAGCTTTGTCCTCTTTTCATGTCTTCTTTTGGATGGAGGATTTTTTTTTATCATTTCGTTTTGTTTCTGCCACTGGCTTACTAGTCATGGATGTTTCTCTGCAGTTTATAATATACATCTGTAACTCATCACAATCTACCTTTTTTTAAAATTTATTTAACAGATAGAGTTAGACAGTGAGAGAGACAGAGAGAAAGGTCTTCCTTCCATTGGTTCACCTCCCAAATGGCTGCTACGGCCAGAGCTATGCCAGTCTGAAGCCAGGAGCCAGGTGCTTCCTCCTAGTCTCCCATGCGGGTGCAGGGCCCAAGCACTTAAGCCATCCTCCACTGCCTTCCTGGGCCACAGCAGAGAGCTGGACTAGAAGAGGAGCAACCGGGACTAGAACCCGGTGCCCATATGGGATGCCGGCACCACAGACAGAGGATTAACCAAGTGAGCCACAGCGCCGGCCCCTACAATCTACTTTCAAATGAAATTATACCACTTTACACATATTGAAGGAAGTACAATACAATTCCCTATTCTCCATCCTATGAGTTGTAAACATAATAACACATTGTTATTGTCGCTTTAAATAGCCAACTTAAATGTTTTAACTATTTCCAGTGGTCTTCATTCCTTTGTAGAATTCCAATTTTCCACTAGTATCTTACTATGGACTGAAGAAAATTCTTTAACATTTCTTATAGTACAGAAGAACTGTTGACATAACTTCTTTCAGTTTTTTTCCAAAAAGTCTTTATTTTGCCTTCATTTTTGAAGAGTACTCTAGTTTGATTTCTTTTTTTATTTCTGTTCTTTAAGAACATAATTCCATCATTTTTGGTCTAATGGGAAAGCAATGATAATTGTTAAGTGTTATTCCTGCTTAAGATTGTTGAGCTTCTTGGATCAGTTGTTTATGGTTTTCAAATCTGGAAAAATACCTGATGTTATTTCTTTTAAATATTTTTCTGCCTCTACTCTCTCTGAGACACCAACTATACACACCTTAGACCTTTTGATACTATCCTACAGGTACTGAGTCTCCTTCCTATCTTTTAATCTTTTTTTCTTTCTGCACTATAATTTGGATATTTTCTATTGCTATGTTTTCAACTTCACTGATTTATCCTTTGGTATCTAATCTGCTATTAAACTGTATAATGCCCTTTTTAGCTCAGGCATTGCACTTTTTTACTTTATTTGAAAGGCAAAAGGGTGGAGAGAGAACCATCTTCCATACATTGGTTCACTCTCCAAATTCCCGCAACAGTCAGGGCTGGACCAGGCCAACACTAGCAGCCCAGATCTTAATCTGGGCCTCCTATGTGGGTGGCAGAGACCTGAGTACTGAGGTCACCATCTGCTAATGTACGTCTGCCTCCCAGCATGCACATCAGCAAGAAACCGTATCAGAGTGCAGTAGCCAGGACTCAAGCCAGGACTCCACAAGAGATGTGGGCATTCCAGAAACAACTTAACCCCAAGATATTACACTTTTAAACTCTAGCAGTTCCATATGGTAATTTCTACTTCTCTCCTTGTGTTTATGTTTTTTTAAGCATTTCATGTATTTTTACTAATTCAAAATCCGTGTCTGTTAATGTCATCATTTCCATCACTTCTGGATCTATTTTCACACTGTGGTTTTTCTCCAGTCCTGGGTCATCCCTTCCTGCTTCTTTACCTCTCTGATCATTGTTGGATGTTGGATATCATGAATGTTCAATGGCCAAGGCTCTGAAGCTTTGTAAGTCTCCTGTCAAGTGTGCTTAAGTTTGTTTTATTTTGATAGGCAGTTAAGTTACTTGTCAATCCACTTTTGACTTTTGAGGCTTGTTTTTAAACTTTTTAGGTGAGATTCTAGAGTAGCCTTTACACCAAAACTAGGTTAGTCTTACTATCAAGACCCTTTTGGGGTCTCTATTAAATGTTCCAGGTACTTGACAAGTTCTTTCTACTCTGTCCAGCGAGAATTTGAGTGTCTGCTAGCCCTGACTGAATTGTGGGAAGTATTTGTCTTATATTCTTCTAGTCATTATTTACCTATTCTATGGAGTTCCGCCCTATGCAGGAAAATTTAAAGTTTAGAAAAGAACTCAAGGGAGATCCCTGTACAAATGTCTGGAGGTCTTTTTCCGGAGAACACTGCCCTCTCTGGTACTCTTCTCTGAAATCTCTACTCTCAGACTCTCCGGGTGCCAACACCTCTGTCTTCGACAAAACCACCTTTGTTCTCTACTTGAGTTTCCCCCCTTCATCTGCCAGAAAAAGCCTTCAAGTAGAAATCTAGGGTGCTCATCAAACTCATTTTGTTTATTTCTTCCAGAGACCATGTTCCTATGCTGTAATCCAATCCCTAAAGTGTTGTTTCATTTATTTTTCCAATTTTCAAGTTTTTTGAGCAGGACAGAAAGTCTGGTATATGACTTAATCACATTCAGAAACTAAAGTCAGGCCGGCGCCGTGGCTCAGTAGGCTAATCCTCCGCCTAGCGGCGCCGGCACACCGGGTTCTAGTCCCGGTCGGGGCGCCGGATTCTGTCCCGGTTGCCCCTCTTCCAGGCCAGCTCTCTGCTGTGGCCAGGGAGTGCAGTGGAGGATGGCCCAGGTGCTTGGGCCCTGCACCCCATGGGAGACCAGGATAAGCACCTGGCTCCTGGTTCCTGCCATCGGATCAGCACGGTGCGCTGGCCGCAGCGCGCCGGCCGCGGCGGCCATTGGAGGGTGAACCAACGGCAAAGGAAGACCTTTCTCTCTGTCTCTCTCTCTCACTGTCCACTCTGCCTGTCAAAAAAAAAAAAAAAAGAAACTAAAGTCAAACATTACTTCGAAAATTGTAATCACTACAGGCTGGCGTTGTGGCATAGTGGGTAAAGCCACTGCCTGAGACACCAGCATACCATATGGGCACCAGTTCTTGTCCCAGCTGTTCCACTTCTGATCCAGTTATATGCTAATGACCTGGGGAAAACAGCAGAAGGTGGCCAAAGTGCTTGGGTCCATGCTACCCACATGAGAGACCTGGGAGACACTCTTGGCTCCTGGCTTCAGTCTAATGCAGCCCAGACCATTGTGCCCATCTGGGGAGTGAACCAATGGATGGAGGATCTCTCTGTCCTTCCCTCTTTCTCTGTAACTCTCATTTTCAAATAAATAAATAAATAATAAATCTTTTTTAAGGTCTTCCTTCCGTTGGTTCACCCCCCCCCCAAATGGCTGCCACGGCCAGAGCGCTGTGCCGATCCGAAGCCAGGAGCTAGGTGCTTCCTCCTGGTCTCCCATGTGGGTACAGGGCCCAAGCACTTGGGCCATCCTCCACTGCCTTCCCGGGCCACAGCAGAGAGCTGGACTGGAAGAAGAGCAACCAGGACAGAATCTGGCGCCCCAAGTGGGACCAGAACCTGGGGTGCTGGCGCCGGAGGCAGAGGATCCATACTCTCATCAATGCTGTATGCATTTACCTATTTCAGTTATGCACTATTCCACTTCATTAGAATGTGAGCTCCATGCAGGCAAGGGTTTTTAATTTTTCCCTGTTGTTGCCCCAGCACAAACATACAGCTTGTAATACATTAAGGCCAGAATAAACATGATAGATATGAATGAATGAATGAATGAATGAACGAACGAGAATTACCCATGAAGCCTGTTCCTGATGCCATCCCTGTGTTTTCTGCATCTTATATTAGTGTTGATTGCACTTTTTAACATTTTGTTTACTTATTTGAGAAAAAGAGAGAGGTCTTCAGTCTATTGGTTCACTTTCCAAATGCCGGCAACAACAGGGACTGAACCAGGCCCAAGCCATGAGCCAAGGACTCCATCTGAGTCTCCCATATGGGTGACAGGGACTCGAATACTTGAGACATTCTCTGCTGCCTCCCAGGGTGTGCATTAGCAGGAAACTGGATCAGAAGTAGAGAAGCTGCGACTCGAACCTAGGCATTCCAACATGGAATACTGGCATCCCTAGTGGTATCCTAACTGCTGTGCCAAACACCTACCCCTCATGACTTTATGGTTCTCTCTCTCTCTCTCTTTCTCTGCCTCTCTCTCTCTCTCTCTCACACACACACACACACATGCACACAGGCACGCACACCAGGAGCTCTTAAACAACAGGAATATAATCTTGTCTGTCTGTTGGAGCCAACGTAGGAGTATAAATAGAGGAGCTGCCATTTTTTTCTTTTTTCTTTTTTTCTGTTTTTCTTTTTTTGCGTTTTAGAAGTATGATTGTCCAGAACACCAGCAGAGGGCAGCACAAGGCTGTGCCTGTTTTTCCCATCTCCCTAGTATTGATCTCAGCTTAAGGAGGGGCTGGTATCAATCAGGTGGAGCCGGCACTGCAGTCTTGCACTTGGACACACAGAGCCAGTGCTGTTCCCTCAGAAAAGAGCTCTGGAGGACCCAGGAGGCCTTCCCTAGGGATCTCACACATGGCCTTGCTGACTCAGCATCTCCCACCATTCACTCCCTCATCTACACACGCCTTGATGGGGGAACACACACACACACACACACACACACACCATGTGCAGCAGGCCCTTCCTCAGAAAATCCTTCTCTTTACAATCCAACTACTCATCTTCTCTCCCAGCCTATGCTGTTTAAGCTCCCGGTTCAAATGAGATTTCTCAGGGCCCCACTTCCTGGCCGCCCTGGCCACTCGGTACACTGAGCAATTCCCTTGAAGCCCCGGATGCCCACCCTTTACATTTAGCCCTTACCCCTAGCATGGTCAGGAGGCGAGCCCTGTCAGCAGCAACTTACAGATGAGGAGACAGACTCTGAGAGGGAAAGGCATAGAGTGGCTGGGATTCAGCCCAACAGCACCGCCAGGGGCTCCTTCCCAGCCAGTTCCAGCCTCCTCTCCAGCTCCTGCTGGAGGGAGAGAGGGCAGGAGTAGAGGCAGGGGCGGGGGGGCTGGGGGCCATGTACAGGCTATTTCCTCCCAGGGTTATCAGTCTCCTCCTCAGGTACACACAGTCATGCCAGGCTTGCTTTCTAAGCTTTTCTGCAGTATTTACAAGGGGATGGGGGAAGGCAGCACACTTTATCAGCTTCCTGGGAGCTTTTGCAAGGCAGACCTTGGTGTTATTGGTGCATTCCAGGGCCTCACACAGAATCTCCAAAACAGTGGGGGCTCATTCAGGGCAGATTGGTTGCGTGGATGGATGGATGGATGGATGATGGATAGATGATTGATGGATAATGGATGGATGGATGGATGGATGGATAGATAGATACGCTGATAGATACATATATACATAGATATATAGATAGGTGGATGGATGATTAGGACTGTCAAGATGAAGGACAAGGCCTGGAAAGTGTTTAGAGTCTCATCTACTTCGATTAGTTATGCCCCAAACAACCAAGGCTCCCCTCCCCCAGGACTAGGCCCTGTTCCGGATGCTAAAGACACAGTTTGTACATGGGGAAACTGAGGTCACTGCTTAGTGGAGACACAACAGCTTGCAGAAACCCACAAGTGGCTATGCCTGGAACAGAAGGAGAAGCCGAGCGGGGGCTGCCCTCACCCCTGCCCACAATAATGCTGGGAACCGCTTGCTGCTTCCGCCTGCTCAGGACCCGCCGGAAGAGAAGCCATTGTTTAGCTCGATGCTTGGCCTCTTTCCTACCACCCAATCCTTCCCCTTCCCATTGTCCTCAGGCCCCTCATCAGGGTAGAGGATGCAGCTGCCAGCACAGCCGCAGAAAGAATGGGAAGGGGCTGGGGGACGCAAAGCAGGCCATCCCGGGAGAGCTGAGCGGCTTCAGCTGGCAGCCGTCCCTTTCCTTAGGAGCTGTAGACAATGGCCCCCAGGAGGGAGCTCTCCCAGTGCTGAGCACCAGCTGCAGAACCCAGGCTTCACAGGTGAGCTGCTGCAGACCGGAGTCCCAGCATCTGCCGCTGATGGGCTGCGTGCCTGTGCAAGCCTCTTGCAATCCCTGAGCACCGGATTCCTTCTTGGGTAGAGCAAGGATAAGACACTGGCCTAGGGGAATTCACTGCTGCAGTGAGGAGGAACACAAGAAGACCCGATACCTAAGCGCTCACACACTCATTTCTGTTCCTCTGCACCAGCTTTAACCATAGCAAAGCATCCAGAGAGATGATGACAAAGAAGGTTCATGTGGCAAACGGAAGCTGGGTTTCCCATTAGGTAAATGAAGATATATTCCTACAACTGAGTCATCATCAAGATCATATTTAATAAATCGATGATAAATCTGTTAATAATTTATAATCACATAATGGAACAGCTGGTGTTTGCTAAGCACCTCCTATGTATCACGCACATGACTTCTGTGCAGCTACTTTGGGAGCTGGGTACTATCGGGACCAGCTGCATGGTTGCTGACCAGTGCAGCTACACAGAACCCCCCTACTCAGAAGGGTGCCCCAGGGGCCAGTGTTGTGGCCTTGCAGGAGAAGCTACCATCTGCAGCACAGGCATCCCCTATGGGTGCAGTTTGTGTCCCGGCTGCCCCGCCTCCAGTCCAGCTCCCTCCTAATGGCCTGGGGAAGACAGCAGAGGAAGCTCCAAGTATTTGGGCCCCTGTTACCCTTGTAGGAGACCTGCATGAAGTTCCTGGCTCCAGGCTTTGACCTGGCTCAGCCCCGGCTGTTGCAGTCATCTGGGAAGCAAACTAGCAGATGAAGACCTCTGTCTCTCCCTCTCTCTCTGTAAGTCCGACTTTCACATAAATCTTTTAAAAGGGGGGTGCCCCACACTGGAGGCTTAATGCTCTGTGGTTACTATCTGGAAATTCTCAATAATTTTATCTTTGACCTTGTGCTTTGTAAGTGAAGTCTAATGAAGCATACACTGGGATTTGGAGGCTTGGTTCACACATGGCCTTCCTCTCTCTGAGCTGGCTTCTCAGCTGCCTCTTCCTCCCACCCCTGCCAACTACCCACACCCGCCACAACTTGGTGCCAGACAAGGGCTTAGATGCAGGCACAGGGAGAGGAAGGCGAGGTGCATGTGGGCAGCGCCCCACACCCCCGTGATGATTTGCACTTGGTTCACATCGCCAGGCCCATGAGAGCACAACATTAAACGAATAGGTGAGTAGTAAACAGCGTAACAGGTTGAAAGAGCAATGGCAGAAGAAAGAGAAAAAGGCTACTTTCTGGGTTCTGAACAAGGGGCCACGCATTGCATTTTCATATGCGCTTTGTAGCCACTGCTGGGTACGATTTTCCCCACCATTCCACAAAAGTCACACTGAGGCTCAGGGCTCCAGAATCTGCCCAAGATTACACAGCTGCCAAGTGGCAGCAATTCAGACACAGACTGGACCCCAAGTGCGAGAGGACTCCAGGTCTTTAAGAACTTCAGCTCTTAAAGGAAGTGGGAGGCCTGGGTGTCCCTGGGTGAATCTGTACCCTACTCTGTGCCTCAGTTTCCCCAAGTGAAAGCGCTCTGTGGAACCCTGCAACGTGACAAGGGCTCTGAAGATCTGGCTTTGCCATTAACAGGCTGAGGTTCTGAATGCAGTGAAATCCTGTTTGCCCACGCACCCCCACAGAGCTGCTGGGAGCCTGCCACAGGTGACAGCCACTGGCTCTGCATGACAGTTCACAGCACATCAAGCACTCTCATGTCACTCCCTTCCCCAGGTGACACCGAGCAGAAGGCTGGGCAAGGAACCTTATGAACCCCATTCTACAGACAGGGATGTTCAAGCACCAGAACTGCAAAGGGACTTCCCCAACTCACTGTGCATCTCGGGCAAGGTTTGCATAGGTTAAGAGGGCCCTTCAGGCAGAGGGCCAGAATATGAATGTGCATACAGGAGGAGGAGGGTCCTGACCTGGGGAGGGCAGCACGGGGTCAGAGAGGTTTGCCCAATCCCTGACCTCGAGGGTCCCACATTTGAGGGAGGAGGCCAGAGAGGTGTCCAAGAGCTCCTGAGAGCCGAGAAACACCTGGCCAGCAGCTTTCAAAGGGTGACTCAGCATCCTGTGGGATGTTTACCCAACACAGGCGGAGTGTTGTCCACAGATCGGGGCAAACAGGCGGACAAAGGGCTGAGGCAGCAGCCTCCCCACCCACCACCAGCTCCCCCCATGCATCCCTGGGGGAGCCCCTTACCCCTGCGGAGAGGACTGCACGTGACTGACCGGAAGCCATGCGCTGGAGTGGTACATCCTTGGCCCTGCCTCTCTCTCCTGGGTTCCTCAGCCCCTGGTTCCCATGGTCAGGCTGTGCTTCTACCTCACAGGAGGGCCCACTCACCCTGAGCCAGCTCCTCTCTCGCCTGGGGCTCCTGGTGACCACAGGATGTGTTTGTGAAATGGTTGCTGAAGTCAGAACCCTGACCTGTCCATCCCCAGTCCTGCAGGGAAGTACTCGTGCACAACTGTCCAGTCCCACATTCTGGGATGCTGGAATTGTTCCATTCTGTGCTGCCTGGTAGCCACCAGCCACATATGGCTACTGGACACAGTGGCTAGTGAAGCTGAGGAACTATTGCCAAATTTCTACATCATTTCAATTAAGTTAAATATAAGTGGCTGGGGCCAGCGCTGTGGTATAGCAGGCTAAGCCTCCACTGGTGGCACCAGCATCCCATGTGGGTGCCGGCTTAAGTCCCAGCTGCTCCACTTCTGATCCAGCTCTCTGCCAATGGGAAAGCAGCAGAAGATGGCCCAAGTCCTTGGACCCCTGCACCCATGTGGAGACCCAGAAGAAGTTCCTGGCTCCTGGCTTTGGATCGTTGTGGCCATCTGGGGAATGAACCAGCAGATGGAAGACCTCTCTCTCTGTCTCTCCCTCTCCCTGTTTGTAACTCTACCTCTCAAATAAATAAATAAGATCTTAAAAAAGAGAAAAGTGGCCATGTGTGGGTAATGACTACTGTTTTGGGCAGTGCAACTCCAGAAGCAAAAAGGGACAATGCAGATGGAACTGCACCATGACCGGGGGCTTCCAAGGTGCTGCCACTATCATCTTCTCATCATCTGTCCTGTGAAATCAATGGTCATCTCCATTCTGCAGCAGGAAAACAATGCATTCATGCTGGCAGAACTAGTGTTAGGTTCATGATTTAATCCCGGGCCTCTTAACTCCCAAACTCCACTCCATGCTCTATGCCGCACCGCCCACTTATGCAGTCACCACATATTTGTAAGGTCTTTGTCACTAACACCTTAACCACTTCAAGTCAAGTTAGATCCAGACCCAGGCTTTGGTTGGGAATTCTCAGACAAGGGCTGTGTGTCACAAGAGATTACTTCAAGTGACTCTTCTATGGTTCAAAGCATGTTGCTTTAAATATCATTCATATCTGATGACATCTCAATTTCTACTGCAGGTCCCAGTCTCTACTCAGAACCCCCAGAGGATATACCATCTACCTGACATTCTCCATTTGAAAGCTGAATTGACTTCCCAAGCTTGCCCCATACCTGGCCAACTCCATCTCAGTTCCACCGTCTCCCTCTTATCCCACCTCAAGCCCCTGAAGTCATCCATGAGCTTTTTGATAATTTGTTTTTGATGCCTTTCATCTAAGGCATCAGCAGACATTGTCTGCTCTGTCCTCAAGAAGCATCCAGAACGCTCTCTCCATCACTGCCAGTCTCGCCTATGGCCTCCATCTCCAGCTGCAGAAATCGAAAGAGAAAATACGGGATGCCCAATTAAACTTGAGTTACGGACAATCTTTCAGCATGAGCATCTCCAGATGTTGCATGGGATCTAGTTACACTAAAAAGTTACTCGCTGTTTATCCAAAGCTCTAACTCTACTGGTGTCCTTGTGTTTTTATTTGCTACACTTGCAACCCTATACAGGCAGTATTTTGTTCACTGGAGTATCGCCGGCTCTAGAAAACCTCTGACACGTAGCACTCATTAAATATTTGTTGGATGAATGCGTATGCTCAACTGGGTCATTAATCTGAAAGACGCCTAAACTTTTAGTAAACAGCCTGCGAGTCAGCGGGGCGGCGCCTCTGGGCTGGGTTAGTCCAATGCACAACCCGGGACCAGGGAGGCAGAAGAACTCTCCAAGCAGGTGGCCCAGCTATTTTGTTTTGTCTACCCCGCCCCCGCGCCTCCAGAAACCAAATTCGGGCGCGGCTCAGGTGAGCTCAGGTCCCGGGCGGCGCCCCTGGGGACGGGGCCTCCCTAACCGGCGAGCGGGACGCAACCCTGGTCAGAGTCAGGGCCCCTTTAATGCCCCGCCTCCCACCTCCGCTCGCGCCCTCCGGCGTGACGTCACCCGGCGGGCAACCAATGGGGGCACGGCTTACTGGCAGGCGGTGCCGGCGGCCGCTGCCAAGGGGGAAGTGAGCTGGGGCTGGAGCGATGGCCCGGGTCTGGACCCCGCGGCCGCCGCCGCCGCCGCCGCTGCTGCCGCCAGCCCGTCGAGAGCAGCCGCGGCCGGAACCGGAGTGGGGCCGGGAGTCGCGGCTGGCGTGGGAGCGGCGCGTGTGAGTTGCCGAGAGTCGCCGGTGCCGGAACACCTCAAACTCTGGGCGGGAGGGCTTCAGGTGAGCTGAGCCGCCTTCGCCCCTCAGCACTGCGCCCCCCAGGCCCAGACAGCAGGGCTGGGGGTCTCCCCTGTCGTGGGACTGGCTCCTTTCAGGCCGGGCCCTCAGAGTCGGGCTGCGGGTCGCCCTCGATCTCGGGCTCTCTTCAGACTCAGGTCGGAGACGGGAGGACCGGGATCAGCCCAGACCCCAGCCGGCTTCCCGGCCCCGGCATTCTCTGGGCGGCCGGGAGCCCCATCCTGCTCCCACCTCTCCAGACTGGGAGGGACTGGCGAGTTGCCACTGGCTAGCTCTGCACCTCTGCAATTCAAGAACAAGTTTCTTTCCCCGGATCTCCAAAATAAGTAGCCTGTGTGTTCTTCCCCGGCTTTCTGAGGACACTTAGAAGTATTGTCAGGGCTGAGACGCTCACGTTCTTGACTTGGATTTGTATCCGCTGTGGGAGATAGGTTGCCCCTCTCCCCCCGCCCCTTTCCACTCAGTGACACTCCATGCCCGTTCGGATCACAAGCTCCCCGGCCATCTCTATGTGATCTCTCCCATCCCACCCCCACCCCGCCCCCAATCTGAGTTCCAGTTTCCTCTGGGCTCCAGTCTCCAGCCCCCAGCGGTTCTGGTCAGTCCCACCCCAGGGTGGGAGTGACCAGGGGGCTCTGGCCCAGGATACCCCACCCTGGAAGGCAGCTCCAAGGCAGCAAGGGAGTTGGGCGTCGGATACGAACCTGGCAGCTCAGGAGTGGCCGCTCCGCTCACCCCACACAAGAAGATGAAAAAACGCAGAGAGCTCAATGCGTTGATCGGCTTGGCCGCGGACAGCCGGAGAAAGAAGCCCAAGAAGGGCGCCAGCAGCCACCGCCTGCTCCGCACGGAGCCTCCGGACTCGGACACGGAGTCCAGCTCTGAGGAGGAAGAGGAATTCGGTGCGGCTGGAAACCGCTCCCGCTTTGTCAAGTGAGTGAGGCCGCGGTAGGGATGGGCTGGGGACTAGGCAGCCCCTTCACTCTCAGGAGGGCGAATTGTTGGGAAGGGAAGAAGGGTGTAGCTAGACCTTGGAAGGCCAAGGTGAAAGGCGCTAGGCAGGAGACGAGCTCCCGTCCTTAGGTGTGGAGAGAGGCGCTCTGAGCCGAGGGCGCATGTGCAGACCTGGGGGTGTGCCAAGAGCCCAGGGAATCATAAAGGGACGAACAGAGACAGCGAGGCAGCATGCTCTCACTTAGACAGCTCTTAAACATGTCGACACAGGGACTTCCAGACTGCAAGCCGTTTGTTTCCTGTGCCCTTGATGAAGCTGAGTCCTGAGAAGATGGGGAGGATGTAGTATGGAAGGCACAAGCCGGGGCGAGGAGAGGCAGGCAGGCTTTTTCCCAGGCCATTTCTAGGTGGAGCGGTCATGAGCTTTGTGGACACTGGGCATTGGGGCTCACAGTGGGAGAGATCTGAGGGAACCTTGAAGGTGCGCCTGGAGCCTCTCAGGAGGAACACGGAAAGAGGATTCAGCCGAGGCTGTGGAAGCAGGAGCTAGGCGGAAGGTTGGTGCTGAAAGACTTGAATCCTCTGGTAGGAATGTCTGTGTGCTTTTATGTTGTTAGATTTTGGTTTCTTCTAAGTAAGTGTCAGATCGGATAGTTGAGGGCTATCCAGAGTTGGAGCTATGAAGGCGCAAGGATGTATTAACCCCAGGACAGCTACCCTGGCAGCTTGGTCTAGACGTTGAGGGCTAGTTGAAGTTTGGTGTGAAATCTAGCTGCTTTCTGTTTCCTTCCTTCTGAGCCAATAAGCTAGAGTATACCAGGTGTGTGCTTCAACCTGAAGATCCTGTTTCTCCCATTCCGCTTACACTAAAACTTGCTCTAAAGTTTGTGAAGTTCCAGTAACCTAAAACAGGTCCGCTAGGGAAGCATGTGTGAGTTAGAGGAAGAAATGGATAGGCAAATTACAGTGCAGTGATGGAATACAGAGAAACGCCGGTCTTTATACTTTTCTAATCTGCGCTTGTCTCCAGAGACTTTGGTCCTGAACTGATGATGCAGGTCCTTCCCATGACCCGTAGAAACTCCCTCTGCTTCATGTGAAATCTGAAACCCTTGTACCCAATAGAGGAACTCTACATAGGCCGTGTTACGTAGTCATTTTCAATCTGCTCTTCAGATTTAAGTACACTGCCCTATCTCCCCGGAAAATCCACTAGTTATTCATTAGAGAAGATAATTGCATGGCAACACATGTTTACCATTTCTGATAAAGCTTCCCAGCCCTCATTACCACCTGTGTCCTCATGGTTGGATTTGTTCTTATGATCAGGGGAGACTACTTACGATGCTGCAAGATCTGTTACCCACTCTGTGCTTTTGTCATCCTCGCTGCCTGTGTTGTGGCCTGTGTCGGCTTGGTGTGGATGCAGGTTGCTCTCAAGGAAGATCTGGATGCCCTCAAGGAAAAGTTTAGAACACGTAAGTGGTCCCCCTTTTCGGAGCATAAACTCAGACTCTTTGCCAGGTCCAAGGATAAAGTAGTCTATGCTAAGTTACAAATTTTGCCCACTCTGGTGAAGTGATCATACATTCCCTTTCAGCATTTTTATGCTGCTCCCTTAGCTGTCCGCTTGCAAACTGTTGGAACACTTGTTTTATACTCACTGCTTACGAACCCTCAGGACAAATAGCACCTGAAACAGTAGCACTGCAATCGATGCTTAGACTGCAGAAGGGAGGGGCCTGAACTCCCCTGAGTCTAAAGTGGCAGTGACGACACTGGGCTGTTTCCTTCAGCCTCACAGGGGCAGCTGAAAGGAACGTGAGAGTGTCTGCCAAATGATTTCCCCTTAAGAAGACCATGCAGGAACAGAGGAATGGTACAAATGCTAACATTTATGGAGTAATGTGCTGTGCCAAGTCACAACTTGTTTTATTCCCAAAACAGTCCTGTAAGATAGGTATTATTTTTATTAATTTTATACTCCTAATAAAACAAGCTTAGAAGGATTAAGTGACTTACTCAATGATTACGTGTGACAGAGTTGAGATTTGTACCTGGTCCTCTTGTACCTTTGCTGCCCAAGTCCATGTTTATAACCCCTGTTATATTGTATCACTTACTTCCAAGAGCAGTGTCAGCCAACACACATTTCTCCAAGTGCCCACAGATGTCTTTGATATCAGCCTGGGTCCGTCATCTAAAAGAAGTTAGTAGAAGTATTAGAAGAGCTGGTTTTCTACATATTTATCAGTTTTCAAGCTTAGGGCAAGAAACTAATAGATTTCTCTTCTGTCCTTGGCTATTCTTGTATCTGTGATATTGTCTGTTTGGGGCAGAAGGAGGTGCCCTTTAAATACGATTCATGAGTGTCACTTGTGTTATTTTAAAGTTTTAAGAAACTTTTGTGGTTCTTTGAATTCTTATATATCATGATGGGTCTATAAAGCCATAGTAATGCCTACCTCAAACACTGTACAACTGGCAGAAACGTTTGTCTCATGAAAGACTTTCAAGCTTTAAAGGACTTTCCAAGTTAAAAAAAATTTGTATAATTGCGAATTTGTATTTTATAAATCCAAACTACTTTTTTCTGAAATGTGTTTGCATAATAGTTTCTATATGACCTTTTTTAGCAAAAATGAAATGTTTCTAGATTTTGAGGGTTCTTTTCTTTCTTTGTTTCTCTCCTCCCCTCCCCCAACATTCATTCATTGATTTGAAAGAACAACAGAAAGAGAGAAAGAGAAAGAGATCTTCCACTGCTGGTTCACTCCCCAAGTGGCCACAACAGCCAGGTCTGGGCCAACTTGAAGCCAGGAGCCAGAAGCTCCATCCTGGTCTCCCACATGGTGGCAAGGGCCTAAGTATCTGGGCCATCTTCTCCAGCCTCCCAGATGCATTAGCAGGAAGCCGGATTGGAAGCAGAGCAGCTGGGACTTGAACCAGCACTTCAGAATGGGATTCCAATATTGGAAGCTGTTGTTTAACCTCCTGTGCCCCCCTCAAAGGTTATTTTCTAAACTAAAGAGCCAGTTTGACTTAATCACAGATATCCGAATCTTGATAGCATTAGCACACCAGGAAATTGACCACAAGGTTTTCCTCAAGGTCATGAAGAAATCTGGCACTAGATCTAGGATTGGTGCTTCTTCCTATTTTAAGCCTAAGAGATAAGTTTCCTAGCTTTCCTTCACCCTTTTGTTACCTGCAGTTACTCAGGTTCTGAACCTGACATAGGGACAGCTAATCCTTAGTGCATTAATGGCATTCCTACTGATGTTGCTTGAAAAAAATGTTAAAACACTCACTTTGGTTTTCTTAAGAGTTTCTGATTCAGGGAATCAGATGGCCTAGGTGTTAACCCTCTACCAAAATAATTCTGACCTATATGGTGTATGAACCTGTTGAATCAGAGTACAGCATAAGAAAGATTGAGGTATGTGCTCCATAGTTAGTGCTCCTCCATAATGGTTGCCCTTACAGTATTGTAAGGTGTTTTTTTTTTTAAAGATTTATTTTATTTATTTGAAAGAGTTACAGAGAGAGGTAGAGTCGGGGGGGGGGGGGGGAGTCTTCCATCCACTGGTTCACTCCCCAAATGACCGCAATGGCCAGAGCTGAGCTGATCCAAAGCCAGGAGCCAGGAGTGTCTTCTGGGTCTCCCACATGGGTGCAGAGGCCCAACGACTTAGGCCATCTTCTACTGCTTTCCCAGGCCATAGCAGAGAGCTGGAACAGAAGTGGAGCAGCTGGGACTCGAACTGGCACCCATATGGGGAGCCAGCACTGCAGGCTGAGGCTTTAACCTGCTGCACCACAGCACTGACCTTTGTAAAGTGTTTTTAAAACCAGTGTTTTCTTTGTGTTTAGGTAGTAATCATAACTTGGAAATGAGGTTCTCAGAAACAATATGTAGCCATAAATAACCACTGAAGACACATATCTGTGCCATCGACTCCCCATAATTGTGCTTCCTAGGCTTGGACTGTAGCTTGTCTTAATCAGATGTAACTTTTATATGTTTATGAGTTTCAAAGATTGCTTTAGTTCTGCCCTCCAGGGATTCCTTTTTCAAGTGCTCTGTTCCTGTGGTTATAGGATACCTATGTAATTTATACCTTAGCTGAGCTTTTCAGGGAATTTCTTTGTTTGAAAATGCATATTTAAAATGTACATTTAATAGTCCCAACAATCAGTCAGCAGATATTTATTGAACACTTGTTAATACCAATTACTGATAATACTAAGGAGATTTCAAGAATTAGACCATGGGCCATGGCGCCTGCTTTCCGCCACTGAGCAGTGTTCTCCTGGGATCCTGGCTGCTTTTGTCTGAATGAAGCAGATCTGGCATTGTCAGTCCAGTTTTTTGTTGGCTTTGATTTGCTACAATAGAAACGCCAGCATCTGGAATGTCAGAACAGAACTTCCCGAGGGAGAGCAGGGGATGGAGCCTAAAGCAGTCAGTTAGGCTGAACCGCTGCTGCCTCTTTGCCTAAGATTTTTGTAAAAATCAATTTTCTTGACTAAATGAGGTCAGTCTTGGTAAGCTTAAATAATCTTTCTTTGAAATATGCTTCTACTTTAAATACATTTCAATGGATTAATTTTTATTTCTTGTTTTTCAAGAGGACAGAGGGATTCACTGACTCAAAATCTAAGACCACCTGCTTGTCTAGCTTTAATACCTTTTGAGAAATTCAGAGCTGCCTCTTCTTTATTTCAGTACATTTTCCAAGACACTCAGGAGGAAAGAAAGAGGAATTCCTAAAATGTCTGAAATAGAAAACAAAGCAGTTGGTTTGGGCATTTTTCTTTATGGTCAATGGGTAACTTGATCCTTAAGCTAAAAGTCCTGGCAGGCCTTGAAACTCTTGGCTCAGTATTCTCTTTCCAGAACCAGGGACTTCAGAAGACCTCCACAGTTACTCCAAGGAAGATTCTATTCCCAGTCATCCCTCTGTTGTCATTCAACTAAGAAATGCTAGAGTCAAGAAAAAGAATTTGCAAGAGAAGGAAAGTATTAATAAATCAAGCAGCTCTTTTTATGACCATCCAGGCCATATAATGGTTTTGTCATTTAGTACAAAACTTAAAAATGGCCCTGTGCTAATGCAGCACTAGGATATGAATGGATGTCTGTGGCATCCAGAGTCAAGTAGAGAGAGTACTGGTCCTAGAAACAGGTTTGACTGTTTGAATCCTGGCTTCTCATTACTAGCTGTAAAATTTGAACAAGTCACTTATTCTTTCTGAGTCTTCATTTTTCCATCTATAAAACATAAAACATATTTGTACTACCAAAGTGCTTTGAGCATTTCTGTATTACAAACATCTGTCACACTGTATAGTAATTCTGTGACCACTCCTCACTCCCCGCTAGACCGAAAGCATCAGAGTCTTTTTTATACACTGGTGCCAAAGGCAGTATGCCCAGGTCTGAGCGCACGTAGGGTCTCTATAACAAGCTGATGGATAATTACATAGAAGTTTCTTGCAAACTATAAAGATATTGTGTAAATACAAAATATTACCAATGGCACTGTATACATCCTGTTTGAAGGGCATATGCCGAAAATTCTATTTTATGATCTTAAAGATAGGAAATCAAAAGAACTAGGTAAATTCTTTTGAGTATTAACATGCTAATTTTTTTTTTTTAAGATTTATTTATCTGAGAGGCAGAGGGAAAGTTCTTCCATCCTGGTTCACTCCTCAAATGGCCACAACAGCAGGAGCTGAGCCACTCCAAAGCCAGGAGCCAAGGGCTTCTTCCAGGAATCTCACGTAGGTGCCAGGACCCAAGCACTTGGGCCATCTTCTACTGCTTTCCCAGGCCATAGTAGAGAGCTGGATCAGAAGAGGAGCAGCTGACACTAGAACCGGCGCCTGTATGGGATCTGGTGCCATAGGCAGAGGATTAACCTAGTGTGCTGCAGTGTCGGCCCCTGCATGCTAAATTTTAAATGAGCCGCTTTCTTTGTTGGAAGAACATGAATTAGTAATCATACATTACTACACTTCCTCCCATTCATGTAATCAGAGTGCCTGCGTGGCTTGTCTCTTCTAAAAAGTCCCAAATCAGATCATGACTGTGATCCCCACTGGCTCATGCAGTCCTCAGGACCCGAAGTGTTTGCAGAACTTGTCAACTTTATATGTTAGTTGTAACACGTTATTTATGTGTTTGTCTTATTTCCTCCACCACTTTTGCCTCCTACTTAATGCATGTAGACAACAGAGAGAAAGAGACTGTTCCCCTGGTGGAATGTTTGACCACCTAAGTATGGCGGGCATTCATGGGATGGATTTTTCTTTACAACTTAGCTGAAAATGTTAAGAAATTCAGTGAAATACCAGAACCTCCATTAGTTTAGAGTATTAAAATGTTCTTACATGGTGAAATGGATATATTCCTGCAAACCGTATGTAAATCAAATGCTGCATTAAGAGTACTTTGGGAAAGTCTGTTGCTTAAAATGAAATCCTTTGGCATGCATGTTTGAAAAATGAATACAAATATCTAACTTCTTTGAATTATTCTGAATTTCCATATAATGGGCCTGCTTGAATTAAGGTTACCACTACCATCCCTAATTCTGTGAGGGACCTGTTGTTGTTCAGTGTATTTGTTTTGGATTTTTTATTTTTTGAATTTTCTTTGTTAGATTAAAGAGATAAATAAGGTAATGAGAAATATGGTTGGGAGGTAAACAAAGACCAAATTTATTCCAATAATAAATATTTATTGAATGCCTAAAATGTACCAGGTATTCTAAGTGCTGACCATACAGAAATAAGTAAAACAAGGTCTTGGAGCTTACATTTTAATTAATTGTTTTATATCATTACTGTTGCCAGTATTTGCTTTTAAAGAAAGCATAACAGATAATCAGTCTATAGCTTTTAAAAAAAGAAGAAAAATTTTTATTCTGGAGAACCAGACCTTATCAATACTATATTTCTGTCTTAAGAGAAAGCATTCTTTTAGACCTCTTTCTTCAGGCTGACAAATCTCTAAGATACTGTTTCCTAAAGAAAAGCCAGATACCATGCTGTACTTCCCCCGGCATACTCCCTTATGTTCTGTTTCATCTTGACCTTTTGGGTGATTTAAGATTTTTTTTTTAAGATTTATTTATTTGAAAGGGAGAGGGAGCAATCTTCCATCCACTGGTTCACTCCCCAAATAACTGCAGTAACCAGGGCTGGGCCAAGCCAAAGCTAGGAGCTGGAACTTCAGTTCAGGTATCCCATGTGGGTATTAGGGACTCAACTGCTGGAGTCACGCTCAGGCACTGTGATATGGGATGCAGGCATGCCAAGCAGGGTCTTAACTGCTTCGCCCAGTGCTTGCCCCTCACCTCACCTTTAAAAGTTGCCTTGCCTTGCCAGGGATAAACTAGCTCCCAGTTAGAATGGAGCTTTAGGGTTAAAAAGTACACATTCACATAATAAAAGGACAGTGTAGTTGGTAGATGTGAATTCAATCATTATCTTCCCAGAATTAACTATTATTAAGCCATCTTCTTTCCTACATTTGATCAGCTTTTCATCTTGAGGCCAGGAGGAAACTTTGTGACTATTTGTAATTGTTCTTGTTTTTACCTTTAGTGGAATCTAATCAGAAAAGTTCATTTCAAGAAATCCCCAAACTTAACGAAGACCTACTCAGCAAGCAAAAACAACTTGAAAAGATTGAATCTGGAGAGCTGGGCTTAAACAAAGTCTGGATGAACATCACAGAAATGAATAAGCAGGTAGCAAAAGTGTGACTTTATTTCTGTATAAGCTTTCAATATTTATGTTGGTTATTTGTTTTGCATACATTTCTAAATACAGGGAATTTACTTCAGGTTTTGCTTTTTAAGCTGGAATTTTTCATATTGTGATCTCAACATGTTAAAATAGGTAATGGTTGTGCATTTACCAAATACTTAAAATGTTAACGTTTTCTTCAAAGGAACAGAGTTCCACCAAGTAGACTAGTTTAGAGGAAGTTGGAAATTCTTGAGATAGCTTTTTCTGTGGAGCAGAAAGGAGTGTTACATAACCCCCAAGAAACATGGACAGCCTCTTTTTTGTTAGATAATGAGAGCTTACTTTGTTTAATAGAGTTTACAAATTTACAGATGCAGCGGGCCAGTGCCGTGGCTCATAGGCTAATCTTCCGCCTGTAGCGCCGGCACCCCGGGTTCTAGTCCTGTTCGGGGCGCTGAATTCTGTCCTGGTTGCTCCTCTTCCAGTCCAGCTCTCTGCTGTGGCCCAGGAAGGCAGTGGAGGATGGCCCAAATCCTTGGGCCCTGCACCTGCATGGGAGACCAGGAGAAGCACTTGGCTCCTGGCTTTGGATCAGCACAGCGCGCCGGCTGCAAAGCACCAGCCGTAGCGGCCACTTGGGGGGTGAACCAATGGCAAAAGGAAGACCTTTCTCTCTCTTTCCCTCTCTCTCTCTCTCACTGTCCACTCTGCCTGTCAAAAAAAAAAAAAAAAATTTTTAGCGATGCAGCTTGAATTGTAGTACCGTGCACTTAAAACAGATCTGAACCGTTAACAGCTAATGATAATTGTTCTAGCTTAAGAGTGGGTGATGGAGTTGGTTAAATATGCTACCAGGCAAGCAAGCCTAGAGGATAAACATTTCCAGTCCCTACACTACCCAGAACTTAGTAGGCATTGATAAAACAGGGACTCTGCCAGAGCGAAAGGGCTTATTCTAAGGATGTTTTCTAAGCATCTTATACATATAATGGTGCTATAGTTATCACTGGGCAACTGTAGCCCTTGTCTTCAGTTTTTCCACTTAGGTTAGGAAAGAATGTGCATTGAAAAGGAAACTTAATTGCCAAATGAGTAGTGCACATGTGAAGTGCTTCAAAACAGATATGTCCTCTTTGTTGGAAGTAAGAGGCTATTCTCTTTTTCAGAGTGGATCCACGGAGTTCAGGAGGAGCGATGGCAGGGAGCACTGTGCTAGGAGAAAGTACTGGAGAGCATTTCTGAAGCTGTGCCTTTTAGCAGGGGTCTGGGAGTGGAGCAGGTTAGCCTCTAACACCAAAGATCAGTGACATGGGCAGTGAATACTGTTACTCAGCAAACACATACATACCTGTATGCTGTGATTTCAGTGTGTCCCCAAAATGGCATGTGTTGGAATTTTTTTTTTTTTTTTTTTTTTTTTTTTGACAGGCAGAGTGGACAGTGAGAGAGAGAGACAGAGAGAAAGGTCTTCCTTTAGCCGTTGGTTCACCCTCCAATGGCCGCCGCGGCCGGCGCGCTGCGGCTGGCGCACCGCGCTGATCCGATGGCAGGAGCCAGGAGCCAGGTGCTTTTCCTGGTCTCCCATGGGGTGCAGGGCCCAAGCACCTGGGCCATCCTCCACTGCACTCCCTGGCCACAGCAGAGAGCTGGCCTGGAAGAGGGGCAACCAGGACAGAATCCGGTGCCCCGACCAGGACTAGAACCCGGTGTGCCGGCGCTGCTAGGCGGAGAATTAGCCTAGTGAGCCGCGGCGCTGGCCCGGAATTTTTTTTTTAAGATTTATTTTATTTATTTGAAAGGCAGAGTTACAGAGAGAGAGAGATCCGTCTTCATCTGCTGATTCATTCCTCAACTGACTGCAATAGCCAAGGCTGGGCCAGATCGAAGGCAGGAATCTAGAACTCCATCTGGGTTTCCCTCAGGCATGACAGGGGCCCAAGCACTTGGCCGTCTTCTGCTGCTTTCCCAAGCACTTTAGCCGGGAGCTGGATTGGAAGCAGAGCAGCTGGGACTGAAACTGATGCTTATAAGGGAAGCTGGCATCATAGGTGGCAGCTTAACCTTCTGTGCCACAGTGCCAGCCACCATGTGTTAGAAATTTAATCCCAAAATTCATGTGTTAGTGGTATTTGGAGTTGGGGGTCTTTGGGGGGTAATTAGGATAAGATGTGAAGTCATGAGAGCAGGGCCCCATGATGCCACTGGCTTCTTGATAAGAAGGGGCTGAGAGACCTGAGCTGGCACGTAACTCGTCACATGATGCCTTCTGCCGTGGTGGTATGCAGCAAGGAGGCCCTCGCCAGGTGCTGGCGCCATGCTCTTGGACTTCCCAGCCTCCAAAACTATGAGCTAAATAAGTTTCTATTTTTTATTCAGTCCGTGGTGTTCAATTAAACAGCACTAAGAAAACAAACTAAGGCACTGTATGTAACTGAAATAAAAGTTTCTGTAAACAGTAGCTCACCCTTAATATATATGATGCCTCATTATATTTTTTCTACTCAGTTGTATCTCATTTTTCTTAATTAGTCCTGAAATAGGGTACAGTGTTATGGCACAGTAGGTTAAGCTGCTGCTTGTGAAGCCAGCATCGCATATCTGAGTGCCAGTTGAGTCCCAGCTGCTCCACTTCTGATCCAGATCCCTGCTAATGTGCTTGGGAAGGCAGCAGAGGATGGCCAAAGTGCTCAGGTCCCGGCCACCCATGGGAGAGACCAGGATGGAGTTCCTGGCTTCCGGCTTAGGTCTTACCCTGCCTTGGCTGGTTTCCCCCTACCTCTCACTCTCTCTGATACTCTATCTTTCAAATAAAATAAATGAACAAATCTTTTAAAAATTTTTCATGAAATAATTGATAGTATTTATTAGTTATCATTTATCCTTGGACCCTCAGTAATGAGGGAAAAACAGACAGTCACTCCATTTTTGCTGAAAGAAATAGGATAAGCTGGCCTTGGTTACATTCACACAGCAAATGAGCAGTTTGGCCAGAGATTATATCAGTTGAAAGTGGACCACATCAAAGCACTAAGGGATAATTAACATCTTTCTAGGGCTGTGTGTAGATAGCCAGTCATGGAGTTACCGTCCTGAGATAAGGATGAGATGATTAGCATGAAGAGGCAATGTCAGCTATTCATTTCCCATCTCCATCTTAGAAACTGAAGTTATGGAAAGAGTCAAAATGGAAATTGGTACTTGGTCCAGAAGACACAGATTTTCAAATCTTTGGCACATATGATGATCTCTGAATTCTCATTAATCAGGGGTCTACACATCAAAGAATCATTTTATTTTGGTCTGACCATTATTTAAAAAAAAAAAAAAAAAAAAAAAAAAAGAGGTACCTAGGAAGGCGGCAGGTCTATAGAGAGTTTACTCCAGTCCTGGAGCTTTCTATATGAAACCGGGAAGACTGAAACTTCCCACATTAGCTTCAGTTATATCTTCAGGGGCCCTGGGGCTCACTGGCAAAGCCAACCTGGCACAGAGGAATTCTCTGCAGCGTAAGCCCTGGAAGGCAGCTGGTAGTGAAGCGGAGCCTTAGGTTGTTTCCAGAGGAGACAGAGCGCTTTCTGTCTTCTTTCCCAAACTGTTCGACATCTCTGATGCTCTGTTCATAGAAGAGGCATTGGTCCTAAAGCAAAATAGATATGATAATAAGATTAATATGTAATCATGTTTCTGTATCTAAATGGAACTGTCAATTAAGGTGCTTTTAGTGGCAGTTTTTAAAGCAATTCAAAGCTTTAAGCTAAACAGTAAGAAAATGTGTTATATCTTGTAATAGTAACTATGCTTATTATAATGTGAATAAAAGTTAATGCAGATTGAAAAATAAAAATCTATCAGTTTGAAAAAGTTAAAGTCAAATTTTGCCTTCAAAAATCTTTAGTAGTTTAGGGGCTAGCATTGTGGCGCAGTGGGCTAAGCTGCCACCTACAACGCCAGCAATCCCATATGGGAGTGCTAGTCTCTGCTGCTTTGCTTCTGATCCAGCTTCCTGCTAGTGTATCTGGGAAAGCAGCAGAGGATGACTCAAGTTCTTGGATCCCTACCACCACATGGGAGTCCTGGATGGTGTTCTGGGCTCCTTGCTTTGTCCTAAACCAGCCCTAGCCATTGTGACCATTTGGGGAGAGAACCAGCAAATGGAAGATCAATCGATCAGTCTCTCCCTCTGTTTCTCCCTCCTCTTTTCCTCCCCTTCTCCCATACTGTCTTTGTTTCTCCCATCTTTCTTTCTTTCTCCCATCTCCCTTTCAAATAAATATTTTTAAAATCTACATATAAATAAAAAAATCTTTAGTAGTTTAAATCTCATTTTTTTTGCTTTATTGATGAAAATTTGATTTTGTACTCACTCCCTCCTGACCCTTATAGGAAGTCTCCTCCCTGTTTGAAGACCTTTCGTTCAACTGTTTATTAAGCTGTTTTTGTGGAGCTAGGTGTTAGATTCTGTCTTACTGTACTCAGAGTGCTAAAACAAAATGCCTTAGATTGGATAACTTAGAAACAGCAGAAATTGCTCATAGTTCTGGTGTTGAGAAGTCCAGGATCAGAGTGCCAGCCTGGTCCTCTGTTTCATACGTGGTGACTTCTTGCTGCATCCTCACATGGCAAAAACAACAAGCTCCCTTGGACCTCTTTTATTCGGCCACTCCCATCCACGATGGTGGAGCTCTCCTAAGTCACCTTCCACAGGCTGCACCTCTTAATACCACCACTTTGGGGATTAGGTTTCAACATAGGAATTCAGCAGGGAACAGGCGTGTGTCCTAATAGTTAAGAACCCATGTCCCATAGCAGCGTACTTCAGTTCGCTTCCCAGCTCTGGCTTCTGAATCCAGCTTCCACTAATGCAAACCCTGGGAGACAGCAGTGATGGCTCAGGTGACTGAGTTCCTACCGTCTGCTTGGGAGCCCAGCCCTGCCCCGGCTGCTGTGGGCATTTGGGAAGTGAGTCAGCAGCTGGGAGTGTTGTGTGTGTGTCTGTCTCTCTCCCTCTCCCCCTCTCCTCACCTCTCAAATTTAGGGGGACGCATTCAGACCGTAGTAGATTCCTTTGCTTAGGGATATTACAGTCACGTGGGAGAGGTGGAAAAAAATAGTTGTAGAACACCCTGATAAAAAATGAGAAACAGGTCCAAATGAATACCATTAGAAAATTTTAAAATACCCATCTAACTCAGACTGTGATCACATGAGGTTTCCCAGGGATCTTGAGCTGAGTCTGAAGGGCAAGTGGGAATTAGCCAGGTAGATTCTGAAGAAAGAGAAGAGTATTCTAGGTAAAACACAGTGCAGTTGATTCTCAACTTGTGAGCTTGCCAACTCACTAAAATGTATTTCAGCTCTCAGACTGTAAATAAGTGTCTTTTTTCCAATATGTTTAGTGCCACATTTTTGTGCCTTTTTTTTTTTTTGGTTTCACCATTTAAAATGTCCCCTAGGCACAGTGCTAACGTGCTACCTACTGTTCCCAAGTGCAAGGAGACCATGTTGTGCCTTGTGGAGAAAATATACGTGTTAGATAGGCTTTCTTCATCCATGAGTGACAGTCTGCTGGCTGTGAGCTCAGTGTTAGTCAGTGATACGCATTAAGACATCTAAACGGAAGCACACATGAAACAAGATTGTGTATTATATTGATCTGTTGGCGACAATGTTGTGACTGGAGGGCGTAGAAGAACCCAACCCTGTATTTCCCCTGGGAGCAGTGGGTCAGTATTCACTAATTCAGTGTTTGCTGCAACTTTTTGGAAACATAAGTACCACTAATAACAAGAATCTACTGCATGTGCTAAATGAGTGAAAATACAGTGTGTGACGTTCTGAAGGGAACTTTAGCTGCTCACAATAGCGCAGGTTTACTGGAAAGGGGCCAGAGATGAAGGTGAGTCAGCAGGAGCCAGGTCAGAAGAATGCCGGTGAGTGCCCTTCTGGGACCCTCCCCATGGCTCCTGAAGCAGCAGTCCAGACACCTTGTCCCACAGTCGCTTGCTTTTTCACTGTGAGCCTTGAGTGCGATGATGAGGGTGACCTTGGCGATGATGGTGATAAAGATAATAACTGCCATTCATGAGTGCTGCCTTGTGCAGGCCACTCTTAGATACGCTACAAAGGTGGTTTTCTTTTTTGTTTCTGTAGACCTGGAAGGTAGGAAGTGCTAACTCCTTTTCACAGATAAGAAAACTGAGGCTCAAGGAGGTTAAGTAGTTTGCCCAAGGTCACAGAGTTTTGTAGCAATGCTAGCATGAAAATATTCAAGACCTGGGAGCCTGTTCTCTTTCTAGTTTCCCATTCTACCTCCTGGCTTAATACATCCCCTGCAGGATTCAGTAGGTAAAGCTGGAACGATAGGTTCAGGTCTCTACTAAGGAGCATCATCATGGCCAGCGCCTCGGCTCAATAGGCTAATCCTCCACCTGCGGCACCCGCACACCAGGTTCTAGTCCCGGTCGGGGCACCAGATTCTGTCCCGGTTGCTCCTCTTCCAGTCCAGCTCTCTGCTGTGGCCCGGGAAGGCAGTGGAGGATGGCCCAAGTCCTTGGGCCCTGTACCCGCATGGGAGACCAGGATAAGCACCTGGCTCCCAGCTTCGGATCAGCGTGGTGCGCCAGTTGCAGCATGCCGGCCACAGTGGCCATTGTGGGGTGAACCAATGGAAAAGGAAGACCTTTCTCTCTCTCTCTCTCTCTCTCTCTCTCTCTCTCACTAACTGCGTGTCAAAAAAAAAAAAGGGCGAAAAAAGGAGCATCATCATTTATCATTTATTGTCTGTTTTAGTAACTTTCTTCTTTACTATTTAAGAAGCATTTGAATTTTAAGCCCAAAGCAAAAAAAAAAAAAGGCAGCATTCCTGTGTTGTACTATAAAATGAGCTATTAAGCAAGTGGCCTACAGTAGCTATTTTAAATTTTGCTAATGAAAAATCATGTAATATGCATAAAAGTCATGACTCATCCTTTGACTAGAATGTGGATTTTTTTCTCTTAATAGTTGCTGTGCAACTCTGTAGACTCTGAATTCAAAGTGTAACTTTTTAAAAATGTATTTATTCATTTTATTTATTTATTTGTAAGACAGAGATCTTCCAACTGCTGGTTTACTCCCAGATGCCCACAACAAGGGTTAGCCCAGGCCAAAGCCAGGAGCCAGGAACTCCATCTAGGTCTCCCACAAGGGTGGCAGGAACCTAGGTGTGAGGGCCATCTTCCAGTGCCTCCCAGGTTCATTAGCAGAAAGCAGAAGCTAGAGCAGCAATAAGGAGTGGCCAGTAATCAAAACAGGTACTCCAGTGTGGGAAGCTTGCTGATATGGGATGTGGGTGTTCCAGGCAGTGGCTTAACCCCTGAACCACAATGCCCATCTGCCAAAACGTGACTTAACAATCAGTGCCATAGTGTCTGAATCCAGTCTGACTTTCTGGAATGTACCTCTGAAAGGCCAGAGCATTTCCAAAGACAGCTCTTCGTTCTGGTTACGCACGTAGCTTTGCTGTAATTTTCCAGAGATTCAAGCCTTAGTCCTCTAGAGAGGAATGCTGAAAGGTGGAATCCAGCTTTGTAGTTATGGGAATATAGCTGAGTCCTAGTGATACGTGTGATATGGGAGTGAGAAGTTGGGTTACATAACTGGAGAGTTAATAGCCCACCCTTTGGAGCGTATTCTTCCAGTGAGGCAGCCGATACTCTAGGCTAGGGATCGGGAACCTTTTCAGCCCAGGGCCATTTGGGTATTTTTAACATCATTTGCAGGCCGTATGAAATTATCAACTTCAAAATTAGCCTGCTGTAGATTTATTGCATTTCAGGTCCTGTCTGTGGTTGCCTTGGCAAAGCCAGACCAAATGGTTTTGCAGGCCTTCCGCGGCCCTCAGGCTGGACGTTCTCCACCCCTGCCCTAGACCTATGGCCTTTGTGTCCTGGGGAGACTGGAACAGTTCCTCGCCTCACTCTGCTTGCATCAACTTTCAGCTACTTCTCTGGTTTGGGAGCTGCCACCCAGCCACACTGGCCTTTGCTGAGGCCATTACCATTCCTGAGATGCTTCTCATTAGCAGCAGCGAGCTCTGCTGTAGACACAGAACATTGCAGAACCTGAAGAAACAGTTTCTACCCAGATCAGCTTACACAGGGCACAATTTATTGTCCCTTTAAAATCTGGCCAGTTGTCAGTAGGAGTTTGTTCCTTCACATGGTTGAAAGGTAACCACATAATTGATAGGGCATCTGGAATAACTACATTCTTGCCTATCAAACTTGTTTTGAGCCAGCTGTGTACATGCTTTGGGGTACTGAGAAAATATACCTGGAGGAGGGACTCTTCTAAGCACCTTATGGTAGAGCACATTAAGATGACACTGAAAGGGCCAGAGAAGGGCAGGGGAGAAATTCTGGGCCAGCCAAAGAAACCTTTCAGACCCCTTCCAGAGTTAGCGATGGCTTTTTCCTTTGTGTATATTTCTCTTTCAACTTTTGTCTTTTTTTAAAATTTGCTAATTATCTTGTTGAACGAATTCTTTTTTTTTTTTTTTTAAGATTTATTTATTTGAAAGAGTTATAGAGAAAGGTAGATCCAGAGAGAGAGAAAGGTCTTCCATCTGCTGGTTCACTCCCCAAATGACCAAAGTGGCCAGAGCTGAGCTGATCCGAAGCCAGGAGCTTCTTTTGGGTCTCCCATGTGGGTGCAGGGGCCCAAGGACTTGGGCCATCTTCCACTGCTTTCCCAGGCCATAGCAGAGAGCTGGATCAGAAGTGGTGCAGCCAGGGCTTGAACTGGCACCCATATGGGATGCTGGCACTGCAGGCTGTGGCTTTAACTGCTGTGCTGGCCTCATGAATGTATTCTTATAAAAGACTTAAACAATAAAATACATATAGAACACCTATGAAAATTCCCCTTCAGTCGTCATCTGTTTGTGGCCCCATCACACACACATATGCCTAGTACTCCCTGTCACCTTCGGTGTCCACTGTCAATAATATGACCCACGTCCTTCCAGTCTGCTTCCTTTATGTTTACAAAACCATAATCGCTTTTATTAGCTTATGGCTATGTGTGTGTGTAAATAAATGGAGTTATTCAATGTGTATTGTTTTACAGCTTGCTTTGTTCGTTGCATATATCTACATCCTTAGTCTTGAGCATTTAAATTGTTCCCAATGTTTTGCCATTGCAAATAAGGAAGAAGTGAATATCCTTATGCATACATCTTTGTGCCCCTGAGCAAGTAATCTTTAGGATAGATTT